>NC_134691.1:317069771-317380207 GCF_050947455.1 Rhinoderma darwinii
ACCTATGTTCTTTAGGATTCTGGAGAGATAATCAACCTTATCACTTTCTTCTTTCCCTAACATTCCCATCTTCCTTTGCTCACGTCAAAACGCCATTAGAGTTTCTTTGTACTAACCATGGTCCAGTGAGACATACCTTGTCCTCCATGTTGGTATCCCCCTTCACAGCCTCCACCCTCCTTCCTGAGTAAATCAGAAGAAGATTTGAATTTATAATTCTCTAAATCTCAATTAATGAGACTATATCGTCTTGCCCATGAATCATCTATATCAAGCCGCATCCAAGAAGCTGGATACAAAATTCTCTCTAGATGGTACCGTGTCCCGGCTAAACTGCATGCCATGATACCTACCATCCAATCAACATGTTGACAGCGTCAAAATGCCGAATACACCATCCTTCACACTTTCTGGTACTGTCTGGTATTGCAACCTTTTTGACAGGTTTGGAGAATTACCTCCACCTTCCCTAACTTCTCTATCCCCTTCACATCTGCATTCTTCCTGTTTTCTTATAGCGAAATTCCCATTAGGACCTACAAAAATTAGATACACCTGGTCAATGGTGCTCGGCTTGCATACCTGCTTTGTGGAGATGTCCGTAACCCCCCTCTCCCAAGCTCTGGTATCAAAAGGTGGAACATCTGTGGCACATGGAGGACCTCAATTCTCAGTTGACTAACCGTCATGAGGTGTTTCTTCGTACCTGGCACTACTGGATTGTGTACCAAGATACTCCAGAGTATAAGTCTATCCTGGTCCACTGATATTGTAACTTGCTGAGTGCATAGTCTTATTCCATGGAGTGGATTGTTTTGTCCTCGGAGATGGGATGGATGGTGATTCTTTCCCCCTTTCTAAATTGACTCAGTTGTATATGACATTTTGAGCCAGTGTGCTCCTGTTCTCCTGTATATTATATGCTGTTACAGCTCCCGCTGTTTTTGTATTTCTTGCAGAATGTGTATTGTTTTCTTACTGAGAACAGGGTTCTCCCCTGCTCTCATTCCCTTTGCCTTTATTTTCTAGTTTTGTTATGTAACCATTTCAAAATTTTGTGTCCACTTTGAAATCTAAGAAGAAGAGTTTTGAAATCACAGACTTTGCAACTTGTGATACAAATAGGTAAAACTGTCCGTAAAGCCAAAAAATTAACAGCAGTACACTGCAATACAGGGCTGGGACGAGGGGTAGGCGGGGTAACGCAACCCACTAGGGCGCCATATTGTAGCAAGGATTTGGGGGTGCAATTTTATTAAAAAATAATAATAATTACAATGATTTGGAGGAGAGATTCAGAGTGTGATTGTCACGAAGGGTGTAATGACGGGGTAGGGAGACGGACAAGTGAGTCCTAATCTACCCGCAACCCAGTCCCTGCCTACTTGTACGGCCCATCCTAGGCGACGGCGTACAACTGGGCGATGGTCCCTACACTCAATATGTGCACGACAGACAACAAGACAGGGTACACAGAAGAAAGGGAAGTGGGGCAGTTGCCCACGGCAAACTCGTGAGCAACAGGAGTAGTGAACGAGCCAAGTTAAACCAGGAGAGTACGTGGTAGCAAAAGCAGAGCAGGAGAATAGTAGTCAAACAAGCCAGGGTCAATATGAAGCAGCTGTCAATGGAAAATATCAGGAACAGCAGAGCCAGGAAAACAAGACAATCACAGGCAAAGGACAAGCAGAAAATGAAGGTATACATAGACCAAGGGCGGGAGCTAGAACTGTCTGGCCAGGCTGTGATAGGTTCTCCCACTCCTCAGCCTCCCAGCCTGAGTGGTAGCAGCTGCAGGTACCTCGGAAGTATCAGGCACCGGGAGAGGAATTTTTGGGTACTGGCCATAGACAATGCAGAACGGTGTGATTATTGTAGGAGAACTCGCAGCCACGGACATTACGGTGATCTGCTTAGTATAAGTGTCTGATGTCTGGTTTTGTATTTGTAATAGTTTAGGGGGTCTCTTCTGGGGTCTGTATTAGTTTAGGGTGTCTTGTCTGCGTATATTTAGGGTGTCTGGTCTGGGGTCTATGTTTGTTTATGGGCTATGGTGTGGGGTTTATATTTGTTTAGGGGGTCTGGGTGGGGGTCTTTATTTCTTAAGGCGGTCTGTTCTGGAGTCTGAATTTGTTTAGGTGGTCTGGGGACTTCATATGTTTAGGGGGTCTGGTCTGGGGTCTGATCAAACTCTTTCATCTATCAACTGTCATGCTGATACCATTATACTGTTTATGTAATGCAGCTGTAGTTACATTTTAAACAGGACACATCAAATTTTTGCCTTGCAACTATCTAAATTTTCAATGTAATTGCCTTACAGATTTGATTGTGTTAGAAATAAAGTCTGGGTTGCTGGGTTTGGAGTAATTTCTTCTGGATTGGCTGTTCTCTCTAGTTTTGGACTGCTGTTACTATGTGGAGTACCCTTTGTCATTACTGTTGGAAATGCTCCGTTTCTTATACTCGGTAAGTTTCTAAATATCTTCATGAGGAAGTAGCAAGAAATAGAAACATGTTACTTGTAATTCCAGTCAAATATGACCTTTCTACCAATCAGATCCTTAGTTTTGGCCATCACAGGCAGTATTATAGTAGTTAGGTTTTGTATAGTAAAAATATTTGGTTTGGTTTGTCAAGTCAGTGCCTGAAAATAGGATTAAAAAGAGGCAACTGTTTATTTTGAGGCAGAAATATGTCCAAAGGACCAGCTGTCACTTTTCTTCTCCTCTCTTCTGGGGAGGCAAGTGGGAAGTGATGAACACAAGAGCAAATGCCTCCCACAGTAAATAAAATCTGTTACCCATCCTGAGGCATTATGAGGGTGAAATTCTGAATGAATAAAACCTAAAAATTAAATAAATATAAAAAGCAATTTTAATTCAATACTAATTACAGTCATGTTAAAATGCAAGGACACCCTGTGTAAAGTTTTTTTTAAATTAATATTTGATCTTCATACAACAGTTTAAAAAGATAAATTTTATGTAATTAAGTGAAAAAAATCTGTAACAAACTTTGCAATAATTTATTCAACAAAAAGATCACAACTATGCCATTTCCTTTCCATTGGCTCTAATACCTGGTCTTGCCCCTTTTGGCAGGAACAACCTCAAAAAGACATTTCTTATAACTTTCTCGCAGTTTCTGATGTTGAATGGTAGAAGTTTTTCCCCTCTCCTCCATTTTGCTGTATGATGTTTGTTGGGGATTCATAACTTTTTTATTTTTTCGTTGATGGAGTGGTATGAGGGCTTGTTTTTTTCAGTGGTGAGCTGCAGTTTATATTGGTACCATTTCAGGGTACTCAGGACATTTTGATCACTTTTATTACGTTTTTTGGGATGCAAGATGACCAAAAAACAGCAATTCTAAATTGTAAATTTATTTTTTCTATGGCGTTTACTGTAGTTTGGACTTTTATGTACACAATGATACCAATTGTTTCCATTTTTTTCTATTGCTTACATTATTTTTTGCGAGAAATGTAAACATTTTTTTCAACTAGTTAGCTCGTTTTTATTTTTTAATATTTAAAAAAATTCTATAAAACATTTGTTTGCTTTTTTTTAGTCCCCCTAGGAGACTTTACCATGCGATCACAAGATCGCTCATTGCAATGCACTGCAATACTTATTGCAGTGTAGTGCTTTTATCTGTTCCCTACTATAATCTCGCAAGGCTTAATAATACAGAACAGATGACAGACCTGGAGGCCTTCAATAGACCTCCGGGTGCCACGGCAGCCATTTGGCACCCCAAGATTTTGTCACAGGGTGATCAGGGGACCGAGGAAGCCCCCTCCCTCAGTCATATGCCACAGTTTGAAACAGTCAGCTCCTCTTCCTATTGTGCGGGATCAGCTCCTGAGCCCGTCCCATATTGGGGTGGCGTACATCTGGCATGCATGTACGACGGATGTCACTAAGGGGTTAGGGTAGTGATAAATGTAAGATCGTACTTCCACAGAAGGAAACTATATAATTGTGAATTCTTTGTTTCATTTATTATTACAAAGTCAATTTGTTACTATCTTTTTGTTCAATAACATTTATTATCTTTTTAAACGTTATTATGTAAATATTATATTGAAATATTTTATGGGATTTACTACTGTTTTTTCCAGGTGTCGGGGTGGATGACATGTTCATTATGATTTCCAGTTGGCAACAAACTAAAGTGAAGAATAAAGTTGAAGAAAGAATGGCTGAGACATACGCTGAAGCTGCTGTCTCCATAACAATCACAACACTCACAGATGTTCTAGCTTTCTACATTGGGATTCTGACCTCTTTCCGGTCAGTGCAGTCATTTTGTATATACACTGGGACTGCCATCTTGTTCTGTTTTCTGTATAACGTCACTTGCTTTGGGGCTTTCTTAGCTCTTAATGGTAGAAGAGAGGAGAGTAACAGGCACTGGTTCATTTGTAAGAAGGTGGAAGAAGAAAAAGATGATGACCGTTCCTCTGCATACAACATGTGTTGTGTTGGAGGAGGATACAGCCAAACCACTGGTAAAGAGACTGATCATCCCATCACTGGGTTTTTTCGTAAGCAGTATGGCCCATTCCTCACAAACATCTGGACCAAGATCCTTGTTGTTTTTCTGTATGGAGGATATCTGGCCAGCAGTATATACGGCTGTTTTCAGGTTCAGGAAGGAATTGACTTAAGAAATTTAGCAACTGATAGTTCTTATGTTCGTTCCTTCTACGACGATGATGATTTATATTTTTCAGAGTTCGGTCCTAGAGTTATGGTTGTGGTGACTGAGGAGGTTTCATACTGGGATTTAAATGACCACAGTAAAATTGACCAATGTCTGGAGTCATTTATAAATAATTCTTATGTTAGTGAGTCTTTCTCAGAGTCTTGGTTCAGTGTGTACAGAGAGATTGCTAACCAGATGAACTTGAACATCAGTGACAAAAGCAAATTTATTGGTAATTTGTCGATATTATTTACTCTATTTCCAGATTATAAACGAGATGTGGAGATTCAGGCAAGAGCTATAAGAGCTTCTCGTTTCTTCATCCAGACTGTAAATGTTACTTCAGCAGTGGATGAAAGAGACATGTTAAATCAAGTCCGAGATACTGCAAAGCGCTGTGAGATCCCGGTTCTTGTCTATCATCCAGCATTTATATATTTTGACCAATATGCCGTAATCATAGATAACACTATACAGAATGTCGGAGTTGCTGCAGGCGCCATGTTTGTGATCTCAATCCTGCTAATTCCAAATCCTCTGTGCTCCTTGTGGGTGACATTCACCATAGCGTCTATTATAGTGGGTGTTACAGGTTTCATGGCTTACTGGGATGTTAACTTAGATTCCATCTCCATGATCAACCTTGTCATCTGTATTGGATTCTCTGTAGACTTCTCTGCTCACATTACATATGCGTTCGTCTCTAACCACAAAACCAAAGTCAATGAAAGGATAATTGATGCGTTACATTCTCTTGGTTATCCTATAGTTCAGGGTGCATTGTCCACCATCCTGGGAGTGATAGCCCTTTCTGCGGCTGAGAGTTACATCTTCAGAACTTTTTTCAAGATCATTTTCCTTGTTATTGCATTCGGTATGATACATGGACTGGTTTTCCTTCCTGTGTTTTTAACATTGTTTGGTGATTGTAAGAGGAGATTTGATGATTCTACAAAGATTAAAGTTCACATAGATAAGCAAAATTTAGCAGATGATCTAAGAGAAACTAATTTAAATCATTATGACAACATAGTAACCACTTTTCAAAACAAATTCCTCTATCCCGATCCTGACTGTCCTTAACTTTACCTCCTAAAACGTATTTAGTAACCATAAGTTTCATATGATAGTCTTAATTCGAAGTAAATTATTCTTGAATGCAGACTGAGGGTTTTTTAAACAAATGCAGATGCTAGTCATGAAAATTGCATGTGTTTTTTTAGGGCGTCTATTTAATTGATGTTACTTTTTAATTAATTGAGATTTATTATGTAATTGAGAAAATATGCCGTAGTTCTATGTCTTAATAAGGGTGCTTTCACACTTGCCTTTTTTATTTACTTTTTATGTGGCTTTTGAAGCCAAAATTAGGAATGAATAGTAAAGGTCGGGGAATTATATAGGGAAGATTCTACTTCACTGTTTTTTTTAATCAATTTCTAGTTTTGGCTTAAAAAAACTGCATTAAAAACGGAATTCAAACGGCACATGTGAAAGCACCCTCATTAGGACACAAAACACCACCATGTTTTCTCAATTACATAAAAAACCCAGTTAATGAAAACGATGCACCAGAAAAACGCATGCATTTTTCATTATTATCATCTGCATATGTTTAAAAAAACGTAAAAAAAAATTGGCTTTGGCTGTTCTCCACAATCACATATTTTCAATAAATGTACTGTTTTAAGTTTCCTCTATTCAGTGACATAGCTGTAAGGGTTGCAGAGGTAGCAACCAACACAAGGTATCAAAACCTGGAGATCATAGTCCACTTAGTCATATACAAAAATGTGATCTGAGTGTATTTACCACAAAAACATGATATTGATTGGAGGTTTCTTCTAGCAGAATTAGGTCTGTCTATTACTGTATGGTGTTATCTAGAAGAAGATCCATGCAATTTAAATGTTAATAACTTTTGTTTTTGCATAAATCAGTAGTACATGTAAATACATAAAAGTGCTATGTTCCTATCTTTCAAGCAGCCTCTAATCCCTCTATCCCTGACTGCAGGCTGTTCATTGTCACCCAAAATGCAGTCTAATGTAAAACACTAAATGGAATACAGGCAGGAGGGGATGCAGCTGCAGTATCTCTACCTCAGTGTGTGTGTGTGTGTGTGTGTGTGTGTGTGTGTGTGTGTTTGTTTGTTTGTTTGTTTGTTTGTTTGTTTGTTTGTTTGTTTGTTTGTTTGTGTGAGTCAGGAGAGGAGTAGAAGTGGTGAAACACCTGTTTGATTCAGAGTAGATATCACAGTTTTTTAAAATCACACCAAGAAGAGCCTTCTGCAAACAGGTTTTTTTGTAACTATTGGAAGCTTTCAATAGAAATCACACAAAAATTCTATAAATTATAAATAAATGTTTGATAAACCCTGATCAAATTTTATCATATTTATGCTTATGCTCTTTCTACATTTTGGCATACATGACTCATGATGGTGATCTTGCAGGTACAGCACAGTGCATCATGATCATTGATGATTGCAGTTAAAAAAGGGAGGGTGTTCCTATTGTGGCTCATTAGTGTACCCTGGCATTACAATACCAGGGTTCATTGTGCACACAGACAGCCTGCACCCTAAAAAATGTCCCTTGGACTGTCCTGTGATACTGCTTGTTAAGGCATAGTCTATGTATACCCTAACAGATTCATGGGAATATTATTATTATTATTATTATTATTATTATTATTATTATTATTATTATTATTATTATTATTATTATGTACAGACAAAATGAATTATAATGTATATAATGCCAGTACATAATAGAAAGAAAAAGCTCCCTAATGGGACTAAAAACAAATGTAAAGTTAGTGACAATATTAAATATAGTTGAAAAATAAAAAAATACAATAAACACTAATTAAGAAAACAAATAAAAATCTATAAAAAGTAACAAACATGTACATATTAGGTATCCTCATACTCGTAATAGCCTAAATACTTATCACATCTATTAATGTCCTTACTGAACGTGTAAATAATAATTGTGGGATTGCTTTTTTGTTTATTTCGCCATTACGTTGAAATAAAAGCACTTTTTACATTTTAGATCCTCATAGATTGCAAGCTCTTGCGAGCAGGGACCTTACTCCTCTTGTTTGAATTGTTACTTTGTTTATTAGTTTATCACTATGTAGTGTCTGATATTGTCTGTACATGTACACCTCTGAATAGTAAAGTGCTGCGGAATATGTTGGTGCTATATAAATAAAGATTATAATTATATTATTATTATTATTATTATTATTATTATTATTATTATTATAAGTTAAATGCATATATATACACTACTGTTCAAAAGTTTGGGGTCACCCAGACAATTTTGTGTTTTCCATGAAAACTCACACTTATATTTATCAACTGAGTTGCAAAATGACAAGAAAATATAGTCAAGACATTGACAAGGTTAAAAATAATGATTTTTATTTGAGATAATAATTTTCTCCCTCAAACTTTGCTTTCGTCAAAGAATGCTCCATTTGCAGCAATTCCAGCATTGCAGACCTTTGGCATTCTAGCTGTTAATTTGCTGAGGTAATCGGGAGAAATTTCACCCCATGCTTCCAGAAGCCCCTCCCACAAGTTGGATTGGGTTCATGGGCACTTCTTGCGTACCATACGGTCAAGCTGCTCCCACAACAGCTATGGGGTTGAGATCTGGTGACAGCGCTGGCCACTCCATTACAGATAGAATACCAGCTGCCTGCTTCTTCCCTAAATAGTTCTTGCATAATTTGGAGATGTGCTTTGTGTCATTGTCCTGTTGTAGGATGAAATTGGCTCCAATCAAGCGCTGTCCACAGGGTATGGCATGGCGTTGCAAAATGGAGTGATAGCCTTCCTTATTCAAAATCCCTTTTACCTTGTACAAATCTCCCACTTTACCAGCACCAAAGCAACCCCAGACCATCACATTACCTCCACCATGCTTGACAGATGGTGTCAGACACTCTTCCAGCATCTTTTCAGTTGTTCTGCGTCTCACAAATGTTCTTCTGTGTGATCCAAACACCTCAAACTTCCATTCGTCTGTCCATAACACTTTTTTCCAATCTTCCTCTGTCCAATGTCTGTGTGCTTTTGCCCATATTAATCTTTTCCTTTTATTAGCCAGTCTCAGATATTGCTTTTTCTTTGCCACTCTGCCCTGAAGGCCAGCATCCCGGAGTCGCCTCTTCACTGTAGACATTGACACTGGCGTTTTGCGGGTACTATTTAATGAAGCTGGAAGTTGAGGACCTGTGTGGCGTCTATTTCTCAAACTAGAGACTCTAATGTACTTGTATTGTTGCTCAGTTGTGCAGCTGGGTTAGGGTTCTCTTTCTACTCTGGTTAGAGCCTGTTTGTGCTGTCCTCTGAAGGGAGTAGTAAACACCGCTGTAGGAAATCTTCAGTTTCTTGGCAATTTCTCGCATGGAATAGCCTTCATTTCTAAGAACAAGAATAGACTGTCGAGTTTCACATGAAAGCTCTCTTTTTCTAGCCATTTTGAGAGTTTAATCGAACCCACAAATGTAATGCTCCAGATTCTCAACAGGCTCAAAGGAAGGTCAGTTTTATAGCTCCTCTAAACAGCAAAACTGTTTACAGCGGTGCTAACATAATTGCACAAGGGTTTTCAAGTGTTTTCTAATCATCCATTAGCCTTCTAACACAGTTAGCAAACACAATGTACCATTAGAACACTGGAGTGATGGTTGCTGGAAATGGGCCTCTATACACCTATGTAGATATTGCATTAAAAACCAGACGTTTGCAGCTAGAATAGTCATTTAGCACATTAACAATGTATAGAGTGTATTTCTGATTAATTTAATGTTATCTTCATTGAAAAAAACTGTGCTTTTCTTTCAAAAATAAGGAAATTTCGAAGTGACCCTAAACTTTTGAACGGTATTATATATATAAAATTGAAAAAAAAAATCTATAACTTGTGCTTGTCCCACAACAAAAAAAATATTTATTTTTTTTAAATTTTATAATAAAATTAATTGCGCAAATGTCACCTAGGATCAGGCTCCTTTTGACGTTCACATACACTTCTGAGCAGCATGATTGGACGAAAACCTTCCCTTCACTTTGAATGCCTGAGTGATATGCTAAAATCTGTATTTTATTTTTTATTATCATCCCTGGAAAAATTTTTAAACAAAATGTAACTTTCGGGTGATGTTGTGACCCTGGAGATGAAAAAGTCTGCTTTATTTTGAAGATCAATGTCTAGACATTATTAGATACAGCTTTCTTCTTAAAGTGGCTCTGTCACCACATTATAAGTGGCTTATCTCTTACATATTGTGAATAGACATCCCGTCCTGGCTGGAGGTGATGTCTATTCACTGTCAAGACAGTTCAGTAATGTTAATGTGTGTGTATGTGACTGCACATAGTGATCTTTCTAGATCATGATGTGCAGAGTAAATGAATGGAGGGAAGTGTATGACGCTGATTGGTCAGTGTCATACACTTCTCTCCACAACGCCCACTTGGTCAAAAGTAAAAACACGCCCAGTTGGGCATTAAGAAAGTCATTAGCATAAAGCTAAAATAGGACATAACTTGGTGAAAATTGATCTCATTATGTAGAAGATAGGCCACTTATAATGTGGTGACAGCCTCTTTAACATTCATAATACATTTGGTCTATAAGACAAACTTTTTGAACTCATTAAAAAAACAATATAAACAAGATCATTTTTATTAAAAAGTGCAGTTATTGATAGATTTCATTTATGTGTTACATTTTGCATAACTAATATTTACTTTTTACCTCATTTCCCTGAACCCCATTTTTGGAGTATTTTCTGAGAATAGAAAGCGTGTGTGACCTATGTGCTGGAAGTTCTCAAAATCCATGGTTACTGTGCAAGTTTGTTGTCTTTTATAACTGAAGTCTTAATTTTGTACATCTCCTGTTAAGAAAAAATGTTGTTTACCAAATGCTGATATTGGCATATAAGTCAATGTATGACGGATGTATTTGTGAATTATTTTAGGTACATTTTTTACTTGATGAATTGCGAAAGTTTTCAATTACATTTAACGAAGTACAGTAAAAAATAGTGTAGTACCGTGTTAGCCAGAGACAATATGAAATGTTAAATACTTTTGTGTCAAAAAGACTTTTGTCTTTTTTGACACAAAAGTATTTAACAATTACATTTAACTAATACAAAAAACATGTTGCAAATGTAAAATGTGTTTGAATTTGTAGAATACTGTACCAAATTTTTTCTGTAGTCCTGCATGTTCTTTAAAGTCAAAATCTCTGTGCAAAATGTCATAATTAGTAAAATGGA
Organism: Rhinoderma darwinii; assembly: GCF_050947455.1. Classification (NCBI taxonomy): domain Eukaryota; kingdom Metazoa; phylum Chordata; class Amphibia; order Anura; family Rhinodermatidae; genus Rhinoderma; species Rhinoderma darwinii. The sequence continues at coordinate 317,080,794 of NC_134691.1, forward strand.
TCTACAAGGGTCATTAAGAAAGGGGCATGGCCTTCCAAACACATGAAGTCATATTAAACATTGTCCTCCACTTTTCACCTTAGAAAGTCGAGGTGAACAATTCTCAGACGCAAAACACACACCCTATTGGAAAATACTGTGCACAATTGTTTAGTCAGACTATCAAACCTTCACACATGTGCTGCATGTCACGATCTGTGGGTATGTGGACACACTGGGCCGTACCACCGTAGCAGGATAGCAGCTGGCCAAACAGTCTACCAAGTCAATGTCTAAATAGTCCAAGCACAGGGGTACCTGTAGCAGTTCAGACAGTAGTAACAGAACAGCTAGGCTCAGATGGGACCTTGGCAGCAGACACCAGGCATGATATAACACAGCAGGCATGACCGATGGCACAACACGACTCCAACTTTCTAAGGCACAGGAACAACGGTAGCACGGGATACAGGTAACAGGTATGGGAACACTGGGAAAAGGATAACACTAAGGGATCATTTGCAAGACTAACACGGGTAAACACAACAATGGGGGAAAGGGCAGAGCCCTTTTTATAGTCCAGGGTGATCATGGGTTAATTGATAATTATTTTCATGTGTGCGCTGGCCCTTTAAGGTCGGGCAGGAGCGTGGGTACGTACCCTACGGGACACAGCAGAATGGAGCAGAAGTGAGTGCTGGCGTCTCCTGGGGAGGAGATGCGGGCCGGTGCTCACAGATCCATGGCGGCGGCCGTCGTGAGGTGAGTAATCCTGACGGTCCACGGCTGTGGACGCTACACTGCATTGGGCTGAAGTTTTTTACAAATAATTGTATTAAACAATACCAACATAGCAGCACCACACATGACGCACATAATCATTCCTTTCAATGCCCAAATAGTATCAGCCATTAAGTGTCAACAAAAAACCTAGTATGTTCCCCTCACTTTGTGGTTCTTTCCGTTGTGGTCACTCAAGGTGCTATTGTTGTAATAATATATCACATAGAACCACATCATACACTTCTGCCGTCACCCTTGAATCCTTCCACATTAAAACATTCCTTAATTGTGGGAGCGACTATGTGGTCTACTTATTGACATGCCCCTGCAATCTCCAATATATTGGTAGAACAACACAACCCTTACAATGCAGGATTAATAAGCACCGTTCTAATGTGAATAATAGATACCTCAAACAGAGTGTGTCGAGGCATTGTGCACTAAAACATAACTGTAAATTCGACAATATATCCATTACACCCATCGAACAAATTCCTCCAGGTACTGCCAACAGATTCCCCCACTTAAAACAGCGAGAAAACTATTGGATCTATAATCTAGCATGCTTGCACCCTGAAGGCCTTAACGATATCACAGAAACGTCACTTGATTGATGTCGAATGGCTATTGTTGCTTAACCCCTTAGTGACCACCAATACGCCTTTTTACGTCAGTCACTAATGGGCTTTAGGCTAGGCTGACGCCTTTTCTGATGACAGCTGAGCTCCTGCTCCAACGCCCGCGATCGAAGTTTACTTAGATCGCGGCCGTTTAAACCGTTAAATGCCGCCGTCAATAGCGACCGCGGCATTTAACTTTGTTTACAGAGGGAGTGCGCTCCCTCTGTCACCCATCGGCGGCCCGCGAATGCAATCGCGGATCTCCGATGGGGTGTCATGGCAGCCGGGGGCCTGATAAAAGCCCCCAGGTCTGCCCTGGACATATGCCTGTTAGGACGTGCCGGAGGCACGTCCTAACAGATTGCCTGTCAGATTTACACTGACAGGCAATAATGCTCTGGTATACGAAGTATACCAAAGCATTATAGCAGCGATCGGAAGATCGCACAGTAAAGTCCCCTAGTGGGACTAATAAAATAAGTCATCAAAGTGAAATAAAGATTATTAATAAAAAGTACAGTAGAAAAAGAAATAAAACCATTTTTTTCCATAAAAAGTGGTTTTATTTAGTAAAAGTGTAAAAAAAAAAAAAAAGTACACATATGTGGTATCGCCGCGACCGTAATGACCCCATTAATAAAGTTAATATGTAATTTAAACCGCAAAGTGAACACCGTAAAAAAAAACACAAAAAACCATGGCGAAATTGCAATTTTTTTCCATTGCCCCCCAAAAAAGTCATAATAAAAATGAATCAATAAGTCCCATCCACCCCAAAACAGTACCATTCAAAACTACGTCTTGTCCCGCAGAAAACAAGCCCAAAAAATCACTACATTGATGGAAAAATAAAAAAATTACGGCTCTTGGAAAGCGACGATGCAAAAACAAATAATTTTAGTTCAAAAGTGTTTTTATTGTGCAAAAGTCGTAAAACATAAAAAAACCTCCACATATGTGGTATCGCCGTAATCGTACCGACCCATAGAATACAGGTAACATGTTATTTACGTCGCATAGTGAACGGCGTCAATTTAAAAACGCATAGAACAATGGCGGAATTTCAGGGTATTTTTATAATCCCCCCCAAAAAGGTTAATAAAAGTTAATATAAAAATTATATGTACCCATAAATGGTGCCATTAAAAAGCACAACTAATCCCGCAAAAAACAAGTCCTCATACAGCTATGTAGACGAAAAAATAAAAACGTTATAGCTCTTTGAATGCGACTATAGAAAAACGATTAAAATAGCTTGGTCATTAAGGCCTAAAATGGGCTGGTCACTAAGGGGTTAATCTTTATATATATATAATTGTTTGCTAATCAGGTATTGGCCCTTGGCATCATCACACTACAATTTTTGTACTTGTTGCTCTCTCACACATTATGTTCTCTAATTATGCAGCATCGTTTATTTATATTTTTATTAATTTCTTTAGTAACCCCTTCATTATGTCGACCATTGTTGTGCTGTTTCTATTCGATATTTCTTTGCCCACTTCCTGTTGATATAGCATTAAAACTTTCTCCAAACAATAACATCCTATTTTAACACAATGGGATTCTATCAGAACCCCTTTTACTATATTTTAATTTTTTTCTTCTTCCTTCTGATATGATGTATTGCAGCACTTAATCGCAATACGGTAAAGTCAGCGTCCACCCGCATTGACGTCTGTATGCTCTATGCCACTGGGTCACCAACGCCCTTGTGCCCATTCTTAGGCATATGTTTTATTTTATTTTACTTTGTATACTCTATGTACCTTCTTGGCTCTTATTTAGTGTACTTGCACTTTTATTTGTTTGAAGTATTAACATTTTAAATGTAAATTGTGGTCTATTTTGCATTGAGTGAAGTTCTTTTTTCAAACCTCTTATGCATGTGAGCACATTGGCTATATGAAATGACTGTTTTATGGCACTGCACACTCGGCCTTATGAAGACGCTGGTTCAGCGATGAAAAACGTATTCTTTTGCAATAAATTATTTATTTTTGTATTTCAAAACACTGGAACTGCTTCTACCTTTATTATTACCAGCATCGCCGTTTATGGTCCACCAATTTTATCTTCCTGAAAATACTTTACAGAGGCAACCACCTCCACCTGGCTGCAGCGGTCTAATGATACCTATTTCATTATAACTCTACAACAGCGTTGTGCTTGTACTAGCACAACGCCAAGAGGTGAGCTCAATTGACTTTCCTCTGTTTTATTCTATTACTTTTGGTGATCTGCACTATGTGGCACCGTGCGTTTTTTGCTTTCTTCTCTAGATAATTTTGAAATACAGTACACAAAAAATACAGTCATACACAAAGACATAAATATACAAACACACTTACATACATACATAACCAACCACACATAATCACAACAATCAGCCACTCGCACACTGACTACATACAGGCATATATGTGCACTACATATAGGCACTCATACGCACTACACACACACACACACACACACACACACATGGCAAGTCTGTACTGTATCTACATTGTATTTTCTTTAGTCCACTGTGAGGGTGTGTAAGTAATATCCAGGCAGCCTTGTCCGATATTGAGTATTTTTCTGTCTTCTTAGATATAGGATAGGATTCCAGGATACTTAGATGAGATTAAAGTTTAAGCACAATTCATCATTAATTTTACATTTTGCATGTGCAAGAAATGCCAAACGTCTCTATATTTGCACTGGATTAGTGCTACTTTGCAGTTTCACATTTATGTTGTAGTTAACACCTGACAAAAGGTCAGTTATTCCCTAAGAAAGCCTACAGCTTCATGGTCTTTTGTTTTGTAAAGAGAAATCTATCAGCTAAATTCTTCCATAAGGAAGAAGACATTGTGGCATTGCGTAAGGCTGGGTTCACACGACCTATTTTCAGGCGTAAACGAGGCGTATTATGCCTCGTTTTACGTCTGAAAATAGGGCTACAATACGTCGACAAACATCTGCCCATTCATTTGAATGGGTTTGCCGACGTACTGTGCAGACGACCTGTCATTTACGCGTCGTCGTTTGACAGCTGTCAAACGACGACGCGTAAATTGACTGCCTCGGCAAAGAAGTGCAGGACACTTCTTTGCAACGTAATTTGAGCCGTTCTTCATTGAAGTCAATGAAAAGCAGCTCAAGATTTACGAGCGTCACAGACACCTCGCATAATCCGAGGAGGAGCTTTTACGTCTGAAACGAGGCAGCTGTTTTCTCCTGAACACAGTCTGTCTTTTCAGACGTAAAAGGCACTTCTCGTGTGCACATACCCTAAGGGAAAAACACTCAACATTGAAGAAGTAATATGTATACTAAAAATAGCCTTGCCAAAAAAAGTAAAACAAACAAACAAACATAAAAAGGACTAGCACGTATCTTAGTTCCAAGGAAGTTTATCAGTGTAATAAATAGAAGGTATGTTTTAAATAGGAAACACACTAAACTTGTGGAGCAGAGTGGGGAGTCATACACCTTTATAATGGGAGTGGATACTCCTCGTACTTTTCTGAAGTGTTGGCAGAGAAGTTCCTCTGTTTTCTCATTGTTAACCTTCATATTATATTAGGAGCATATTCAGTATCCTAGACAATTAAGGTTTCACATATTTATGTTTAAGAGTACCCTTTACCAGTACATGTCTCTATTGCTGATGTTGAAATAGAAGACACAATTAGGGCCATTTTCATAAAGAATTAATACTAGTTATTTTAGTTACATAATGTATTTTTTCTAAATTACAATTTCTCTATATGTTTTTAATTATTCTGCAAAATTTGTAAAATGAAGTAAAAGGTCCTTGGCCTCCCGTGTAGTTGGTGCTTGAGTAGAGGTGAAAATCCAAGTAACTCTAAAAACATAACGCCTCTAAATGGGTGTGTAATACTGTATGTTTTGTTTTTAGAATTATTAAGTGAAACCTACATAAACTCGAATACATAATCTTTAGAACCACCAAAGGTACAGTTATCAGAGGCATAATTTGAGGCTCCTCGGCCCCAATACAAAATCTGTAGCAAACTATTATGTGTCATTTTTAGTACTTTCTGCTCATGTGAGTCAGAGACCTTTTGTGCTCCTATGCCCAGGTGTGACCACAAGATTTGCACTCTTTATAGTTTTGCCCCTGACAGTTACTGTACCATGCCAGATTAAAAAAAAACTTTGTGTGTAAAACGTGCAAGCTAGATAATTACCGTAGCCCAAAGGTGTTTTTTTTACTGCAGCTTAATTACCGTAGCATAAGGTATTTTCTGCAGAACTCCTGCTGCCAGTTTGGATTAGGGTCACCTCTAAGGGCAATATCTAACTAGCCTCCACGGTCTACATCCTTTAACCCTGATACAGGGATCTGTTTTTTGCTGCGGGGAGGCTACCAGTTCGCTACCACAGGTGGTCCCAGCGAAGTAGCTGCTGGCCAAACAGACAAGAAACAGACACTGGTAGATGGTACCTTGACCAATGGAAGCTGACAGTAGATCACTGGTCACAGAAGAATAGCGGATAGCTGGGTACAGGCAGGCAGTGGGCAGCTGGACACAGGCAGGTAGCTGGACACAGGTAGCTGGACACAGACAGGTAGCAGGTGGCTGGACATGGGCAGGTAGCTGAACACCGGCAAATAAGAGACAACAATAGCGGACTGGATACAGACTGGTATTGGCTGATAACAGATATAAACAGTGGATTGGATACAGGCTGGTAATGGATAACCGGATACAGGCTGACCACAGACAGCAATAGTGGACTGGATGCAGACTGGTAATTGTTGGAAAAGTTTGAAATTCATATATTAAAGAGTTAATGCAAGGATGTAATGATGATGTTGACTGAGACAATAAAGGCAAGCTGCCAGGAAACTTAGTCAACCACCAAGACCACCAAGATGTAAAACTAGTTCTGACAGAATGCGCCCTGTCATGAGTAAGTCTGAGCTGCACCTGGTTTTGGTTAAAACAAAAACCCCCCTACTGTACCTATATAAATTAATTTGTCGTGAAAGAGGCCAGTCCCCCAAGACTGAGTTGGAGTGACGGATTCTGAAGTGAGAGGAGAACTGAGGACGTTTTCATTTGAATTAAGGTAAGATAAAAATAATTATGCTGAATTATTATTGTATAACTAAATCTAGGGCGGTAACCTTAGTACCTAGGGGCGGTAAATCCTAGGGGGTTGGGACGGTAATCTCAACATAAAACTTAGTCCATAGTCTATGTGAGAAGACTACAGGAATAAATAACTCCGTGCAGCATGTTATAGATATAACCAACTATAGTAATATATAAGTATGTAAAAATATAGGTCAAATTATCATCTGTTTGCATTGTGTTTATAAATTGTATGTTTTTGTATAAATGTGGCAAAAGTGAAAGTTGAGACCGTCTTTCACATCTCCAGTCGTGGTCACCTCGGGTGAACGACATCACTGTCTTAAGGACTGCGTTTTGGTAAGCGGCTCTAGGCGTCTAGAGAGCAGCGAGCTCTGCAGTTCAGGGAGAATAACGTTTTGGTAGGCGGCCTTATTTATAAGGTGCAGCGAGCACTTTTATTCACAAACTAACCATAGTTCATCCCAACATATAACTAAATTCACATAAGACTCCTTAAATTATATGTTGTGTGAATGTATGAGGATTAAATAAATAAAATCCTGACTGTATAAGGGAGTCCACCTACATGCGTTTGTAACGTCCACTATAAGACCAAGGACTAAGAACAAATCATAGTTATAAATGAATTTTACTAATTCTGTCTGTCTTTCAACACACAGGTGGATTAGTGCCCATTGTACCAAGGGCTTCATCTTAATTATAGTTGGTCTCTTATTGTTTACTATAGTAATGATAGTCAAAATAGCCAGGAATATTTTCAATGGACAGAGACTCACTAGATTGATTTAAATGTCTTGCCCCCATTGCCCCTTGGGTTAACATTAGCCATCTCAGGGGATGGTTGGAGAATAGTCAGGTTGATCAAAAAGGAATAGAAAATAGATCAAACAGGATTTGGTCCACTATCACCTAGTCTTTGCACCTTCAACGTATTTATATTAAACATACATAATATTCCCACTGTAGAAAGAACCATTGGGACCTTGTTCAGTGACCTTGAAGAGGGAAAATTATACGTCCCCAAAGACGCACCATTTAGGTGCCCATTGAATAGAAAACAGACGTCCTCCTGAAAGGTTAACAATTGTAAAATGGGGAATGTGTCAGGAAAAGGTTTTGGATGTGGTTGTTTCTATTGCTGTCAGAAAAATTTGAGTTTAGAAGGTGATGTGAAATATATGTACAAGATTGACCCAGAGAGTATTAGGTACGTAGATAAATGGAAAAATAAATTTAGCTTCACTAACAAATGAAGTTTCATTGCATGTAAAAAGTTAGTAAAAGATATTGAAAGTTGCAGTGAGAAAGATAAAAGGCAGTATGGCCTAGATAGTGCAAAAAGATGGTTAAATGAGGCACAAAAAAGGAAACAGAAAGTGTAAGAAAGAAAGACAAAGGTAATAATAATGAAATGTTGCCGTTATGCGATCAAGAGGATGACATATGTCTGATAGTCCCCAGGCCACAACCATATCAACCGCCTTAACAACCGCCTGCCACTGCACCAGGACTCGTAAGTCCTGTACAGATACCCATTCCCACTCAGATACCCACTCCTGCCGTCACAACACCTATAGCCCCCGTGAGGATGGAGAAAATACAAGGACGCACGCGCAGTGGTGCCTGGTATGGACAATGGGCTATAGTACCATCAAAGTCTCCTACCATATACAGAGAGGAGTAAGAAGATGTTCTTCCCATGATTGAGGTCCTGTTTCCCAAACAGGCCAAGATGTGGGAGGAGTGGTTAGGGGCCCCACTATGTATGTATATCGGCCTTGGAACACTGAAGATGTTCGCAAATCCACCGAGGGCATTCCCCACCCCAAAGTCAAGGTACAAATATTTGAAGGAGTTAGAGGACTATATAACAGTTACAGATTAAATGGGCCCGAATTAGAGAGTAATAAGGCAGATAATGGGTCCAGACTGGTGTGTCATATGTGGAGATTTCAGAGGGATTCATGGAAATCCACCAGTTCCTCGGAACTATGGAGACCCAGCCCTTAATGAAACCCTTGATCAACTTATGGACAGAGTAAGACACAGGTATACGGGGACAGCAAATTGGGTAGAAATTAACAGAACTATACAGCAGGACAACGAGAAAGTAGATAGATTCTATCACAGGATGAAGGAGGTATTTGACATCCATAGCAGTATTACGCCACCTTCAAATATGGATCAAAATTGTCCCTATGGACTCATACGAATGCTGCGGCCCCTTCAAAACAGCTGATTGGCGGGTCCCGGGAGATGGACCCCGACACATCAGCTATTGATGGCCTATCCTGAGGATAGGTCATCAATGTTTAGGGACTGGACAACCCCTTTAAGCCCACGATGTAGCAGGCTTAGAGGGCCCATGAGACAGGATCACAGATTGTGTGATCCTGTCTGCTGGGCCCTGTATCTAAGCCAATCACATGGTAGGCTTAGATACATGGCCCATGTGTGATACTGTCTGTGGGACCCTGTATCTAAGCCTACCACACTGTAGGTATAAGATTACTGTCTGCTGGACCCTGTATCTAAGCCTACCTTGTGGTAGGCTTAGATACAGGGTCCCACAGACAGTATCACACATGGGCCCTGTATCTAAGCCTAACACATGTGTTACTATTAGTTTTTTTTGTGTGTTTTCTTACAGGTTCGGTTGTTGGACTACGTCGGATTCCAGGACTACTTCGATAACGGCTCTTTTTTTATTAGCAATAAAATGGTTAATGAGGGTTGTGTGTTTTTTTTTTTATTTCAATAAAATATTTTTTCTATGTCTTTGTGTTTTTTTTAAAACTTTATTACTACCGCCTTAGTAATGGCCGCCGGCTGATTGACAGCATCCATTGCTAAGGCGGGGCTTAATGTTAGCCGGTGCAGAGGCTAACACTAACCCCCTTTATTACCCCGGTACCCACCGCCACCAGGGTTGCTGGGAAGAGCCTGGTACCATCCAGTACTTGACCATCTGTAGTGATGGTCGGCCACTGGGGCGGCCGCAGGCTGGTATTATCAGGAGGGGAAAGGCCAAAAACAGTGGCCCTTCCCACCCTGGTGATGTTAGGCTGCTGCTTTATTGTATCTGGCTGGTTCTGAAAAATGGGGGGGACCCCACGTCATTTAAAAAAAAAAAAATAAAAAATAATTGGAAAGAACGATGTGGGGTTCCCCCCAATTTTCATAACCATCCAGATACAACACAGCAGCAGCAGGCAGCATTACCAGGGTGGTAGGTGCCACTGTTTTTGGCCTTCCCCAGCCTAATACTACCAGCCTGCGGCCGCCCCGTTGCCTGCCCGTCACTACAGATGGTCGGGTACTGGTTCGTACCCGGCTCTTCCCAGTACCCCTGGTGGCAGTGGGTACTGGGGTAATAATGGGGGTTAGTGTTAGCCTCTGCACCGGCTAACATTAAGCCCCGCCTTAGTAATGGAGGTTGTCAATCAGCCAGTGGCCATTACTAAGGCGGTGATAATAAAGTTTAAAAAGATACAAGCACATAGAAAAAATATTTTATTGAAATAAAAAAACACAACCCCCATTAACCATTTTATTGAGAATAAAAAAACGCTGACATTGAAGTCCTCGTATCCGAAGTCCAACAACCTGTAAAAAAACACAAACACACAAAAATAATTAGTAACACATAAAGAAGCAAAATTATTATTCTTACCTTTCCTGGGTCCAGCGCTGGAGCCGCAATGTCAGTGAGCTGAGTCCTGTATCTAATCCGATCATGTGTGATACTGTCTGCTGGGCCCTATATCTAATCCAATCATGTGTGATACTGTCTGCTGAGCCACTGTATCTAATCCTATCATGTGTGATACTGTCTTCTGAGCCACTGTATCTAATCCTATCATGTGTGATACTGTCTGCTGAGCCACTGTATCTAATCCTATCGTGTGATACTGTCTGCTGAGCCACTGTATCTAATCCTATCATGTGTGATACTGTCTGCTGAGCCACTGTATCTAATCCTATCATGTGTACTGTCTGCTGAGCCATTGTATCTAATCCTATCATGTGTGATACTGTCTGCTGAGCCACTGTATCTAATCCTATCATGTGTGATACTGTCTGCTGAGCTACTGTATCTAATCCTATCCATAGTTGATAGGGTCGTAGTGCTATAGATATGCTATGCTGTCTCATATACACACATAATTTTTTTTGGGGTGGACACATATGCATTGGGGCTATTTCCCCTGACATTTTAAGTCCTTAGTGATGCCCCTGGCTGCTTGTGCTGCATTGTTGGGTCACTTAGGAGACCCAGCGATGCGGACCGTCGGCCACGAGAAGTTTGCGGGGGGGGGGGCAATAAGAACTTTTGCATGATGGCCCATGAGCCTTTAGCTACGCCCCTGACCCAGACCAATAACCTAATTGCAAAATCCTTCCTAAAACATTATTCAGCACAAGCATCAGAGCTAATTGCATTAACTCAAGCCTGTATAATAACACAAGGTAAAACTGTCACCATTTACACGTTTGCACAACAGTGGAAGAATAGACGTATGGTAACCTCTTCAGGAAAGGATATTAACCATAAAAATCTCATATTGCAACTTTTAGAAGCTATACACTACCTAAGAAAGTGGCAATATGTAAATGTGCCGCACATACACGGAAAAATTATGACATTTCAAAGTGAAATTAAAAGGCAGATGAAGCTGCGAAAAAGGCAGCTATAGCACAAACACTCACGTTACAGGAAACCACACCAGAAACCATAGATCTACAGATTCTAGCCGACATGCAACACTCCTCTCCTAAATCTGAACAAAACAAATAGAAACTAAAAGGAGCCACTATTAAAAACGGGTTATATGTGTCCACAGAAAACAAATATATGCTACCTAGCAATCTTTTCAGATATGCGGCGATATTGAGCCACTGGACACGTCAAGTCTCAACAGGGGGGATGGTAAAGAACATATCAAGAATCTTCACGGTCTATGGCTTTACAAACTACTTGAAAAATGTCTGTGTCTAACATGTTTGATTTGTGCTAAACACAACCCACAGGGAAACATACGACCTAAGAGAGGGCAGTTTCCCAAACCCCAGTACCCTTTTCAACACATTTGTATGGATTTCATAGAACTCAATAAATGTGAAGGAAAGGAAAACTGCTTAGTCATAATAGATGCACTGACTAGATGGATAGAGGTTTTCCCATCAACAACCCCAGATGGACTAACAGTGGATAAGACTATTGTGAAAGAAATTATACCTAGATTTGGGATTCCAGAAAGAATTACTGTCTCTAGCATCAGAAACTACTCATCCATATGGGCTAACCAGACTGTCCTAAGAGCGGACATATGGTGGTTAAGTGGAGATGGCAGGATACGGGCCAGATTGGCGCACAGTTCCCAAGGGGAATGTGCTCTAGCTCAGCTCTTCATGCCCTTTCACCTATTACCTACAGGAGAATGACCCAAATGGAGTAAACTAAAGAGACAGAAAAGAGAAGCCCCAAAAGGCTCTTTTGACTCTAGTATCTAAATGGATGATACTAGATACTATGTGTAGAAATTTTCCCTTCCCTTTTCCCGTCCCTTGGTTGAACTTGATGGACATGTGTCTTTTTTCAGCCGTACTAACTATGTAACTATGTAACTATGACATTGGAGTACCCCGAGGAGTGCCAAATGAGTTTAAAGCTAGAAACCAAGTAGTGGCTGAGTGGGAATCCATCGTATGATGGGTAACTATAAATAGAAATTTTGACTGGATCAACTATATTTATTACAACCAACAGAGATTTGTAAATTACACCCGAGATGCAGTTAGAGGAATAGCTGAACAACTATAACCACCTTCATTAATGGCATGGCAGAACCGAATGACCCTAGATATGTTGTTGGCAGAGAAAGGTTGTGTATGTAAAATGGTGGGGGGATATTGTTGTACCTTTATTCCTAACAACACAGATATTGATGGCAGTATTAACCCTAGAGAGACACTATCTATTACAAAAGAATAAAACAAAAACAGATGAAACACCTGCCCCCCCTGTATTAGAATACTGCCATGTAGATGTGAAACCCACCTCTTTCTTTTATCCCCTCACCAGTAGAGGACATTACCTCGAGACCTTCTTGTCTCTGGTCGCTAATGACTTTAGGGAATAAGGCAAAAAGTTTGATATGCCACATAAGAACAAAAGTAAATCTTGCATTAATAAATATAACCTAACTAGGACAGAAAGACAAGCCCTTAAAAAGATCCAGGACAATAAAGATCTAGTAATAAGGGCAGCAGATAAGAGAGGGGGGATTGTAATACAGGACAAGAACAGGTACATTGCTGAAGCCACCAGAATTCTGTCAGATTTAGACTATTACCAAATATTATTTTCATACCCCAGCATGGCCTTTTCAATAGAACTGAGTACCATGATCAAAAAAGCCTACAACAAGGGATTAATCAATAAAAAGGAAAGAGACTTCATCAATATTAAAGAAGCCCAGCTCCCATTTTTTTTACCATCTTCTCAAAATACACAAGGATGAAAATAATCCGCCAGGACGCCCTATCATTTCAGGAATTAACTCTCTCACTTCTAACCTATCACACTATATTGATCTTCACTTACAACCCTATGTGCTCAATCTACCCTCATATCTCAAAGATTCCACCCAGCTTCTCGGGGAGTTAGATACACACGACACGCCCCCCAATTGTAAATTACTAACTTTGGATGTCACGTCATTATATTCAAACATTCCCCATTCAAAAGATATCGATGCAATCAATAGCATCCTGTCCAATGCAGGTATATTAAAATCTGACCAAATCCAGTTTATTACGGAATCTATTCATTTCATTGTAACACACAATGTTTTTTTCTTCAATAAAAAAATATATAAACAGATACGTGCTACTGCTATGGGGAGTCGATTTGCCCCCAGCTTGGTCAATTTATATATGGGACTTTTTGAGTCCATGTACATTCATTGTAATAAGATCCACCAACAGAATATAAATTTTTATAGGAGATTTATAGATGATCTCTTTTTCCTATGGAATGACACTGAACAAGAGGCTATAGACTTTGTAGAATCCATCAACACCAATGATTGGGGTCTTTTTTTAACTACAAATTTTTCAAACAATAAAATTAACTTTTTGGACCTAACCATTACTATCAACCAGGGGAGCATCACTACCATGACACATTTTAAAGATGTGGACACTAATAGCTACATTGAATTTTCGAGCGCCCACTTCAAACCATGGCTCACTAATATACCTCACAACCAATTCAAAAGGATCAAAAAGAATTGCAGTTCTAATAAAAATCTACCGCCATCAAGCAAATATATTAAAGAAGAGGTTCGAAGAAAAAAAGCATCCAAAACAAATCATTAGATCAGGATACTTATCCTCCCTATCTACCACACAGACAACCCTTTTATACAAATCAAAACCGACAGTAGTGGCCTCACAAATAATCAAACGCAAACACAACTTCATCACTGATTTCAACAGCGATAACAATACCTTGAGGACCATTTTGGAAAAACATTGGAACATCTTGTGTAGTGACCCAGTCCTAAATCAATCCTACCTGCCAAACCAGGCTTTACATACAGGAAAGGGCGCAGTATATAAAATATGGTCACACCGAGTCGTTTAAAATAAATCACTATAAAATCTGCAACAAATTTCATGCCAAAAATAGTAGGCTCCTATAAATGTAACTCAGCTAGGTGTCAATGTTGTGACATCATAAGTCACAGAAAAACTTCATCAACTTGTAACATCACAGAAGAAAACTTTCCAATTAGACAATTCATGAACTGTGCCTCTAGTTATGTAATATACCTATTGGAATGGACATGCGGGCTCCAATATGTAGGTAGAACTATACAGTCCCTGAGAACAAGAATAAATAAACATAGGTCTAATACCAATAATTATTTTTTGAAACACAGCGTTTCTAGACACCTCCATTAAACATGAGGGACTTTTTTCAGTAACAGTAACACCCCTGGAACATATACCTAATACCTCTAATAACAGGTTCTCCCTTTTAAAAAAAAACGGGAGGCGTACTGGATTTATAAGTACCATAGCCTGAGCCCTGAAGGATTGAATGAAACCATTGAAAATACCAGTGATTTCTAAAAATCCTGACTGGAACATGTGTCATCCAGAACTAATAGATAGGTTCCGTTATATACAAAAGAACTGGACATAAATTATATGGATCTCAGAACAAATAGGGAAATCGTATTGATAATTTTCTCCTAATGTAACATTATAACAAAACATTATAACAAAAGTTATACAAGTATGTACTTACACTATACATTCGACCACACATTAAAAACCTGGTATAGACAACCTCTACATATGTCCTTTAATCTATGTAGCTACAGTTTTGGATCTTCGCCTTTTTCCTCTTAGCTACGAAATTTCTGAGTAGAACAAACCTCAGGGTTAATATGAATTAAAGTACTATTGAAATTGATTATACATTAAACATTTGCACATGAATTTTGTCTTCATCTCATAAACAGATTTCTCCTTGAGTATATATTCACACAAAACGAATAAAAGGAAACTGATTACGAACTCCCATTTTTAGAAATGATTTTTTATGAGATATGGGCACAGAGAAATGCCTGGGTTCATGCACAGATTTTCAGTTTTTTACAAATAAGCCATTACTGCAGGCAACGTATAATAAGCAGTCCTGCATTTCTATTTTTATAAATTATTATGAATGTTTTTTAGACCTCTAATTACAAAGAAATTGAATATGAGTGATGATAATTAAATCTCCATCTCACACCTTCCCTTTTTGGATGGAAAACGAGATATACGGAGGATCAATATGGAACGAGTCACAAATTTATTCAAATGAAGTATAAGTAGGATGTACACTACACACAATACATAAATAAGCAAAGTGTTAACATTATTTTTATAAATACATACTTATATACTTTTATTTCCACCTTATAAATGGGAAGAAATATTGACTAGGTGCAAACTTTGGGATGCTAATTCATTATTGCAAAACTCCCAGTATAAATTATAAGAGTTGAAAATATCTCTATGAATACATGGATGTGAATAAAGTGAACAACATGTATTGGTTTGAGTAAACCTGATGTTAAACTTTAAGCCGCAGAGGGTTTCAATCCCGTAACGGCTTCTGAGATTTTGAATGAAAAATGCATTAGTACCGAGGGACTGCAGTGGGTGGCGGCTGGCAACCTATACCATTTCACTCCACGCATAGCCTCGGAGGAGCGCTGTTGATCCCTCACATTTTTCCATTGTGCAACTCACCATCATTAATGGCATGGCAGAACCGAATGACCGTAGATATGTTGTTGGCAGTGAAAGGTGGGGTATGTAAAATGATGGGGGGATATTTTTGTACCTTTATTCCTAACAACACAGATCTTGTTTGCAGTATTACCAAGGCCCTTGAGGGATTGATAGCATTATCCCTGGAATTAGCAGAAAATTCTGGCTTCAGTGACCCCTTCATGTCATGGATTGAAGGATGGTTTGGGAAATGGACTGGCCTGGTAACCTTGGTACTTATGACTATTGCCATCTTTGCCAGTATACGAACGGTTTGTGGATGTTGTGCAATACCCTGCATAAGAGGGTAGATCCAAAGGTTAATTGAGACCTCAGTGACAAAGACTATGTACCAAGAAATTATGACCGAAGACCAATGATCTAGGAGTTTCCCCCAACGATGACCTGAACTCTGAAGTATGAGGGATCTTGTGAAATCTTACTGAATGCAAGTTACCAGTTGTTACCAGAGAAGGAAGGATATAAATTTACAACAGGGGGAAATGTTGGAAAAGTTTGAGATACATATATTAAAAAGTTAATACAAAGATGTAATGGTGATGTTGACTGAGATAATAAAGGCAAGCTGCCAGGAAACTTAGTCAATCACCAAGACCACCAAGTTGTAAAACTAGTTCTGACAGGTTTCGCCCTGTCATGAGAAAGTCTGAGCTGCACCTGGTTTTGGTTAAAACAAAAACCACCCTAATGTACCTATATAAACCAGCACATAAGAATAAGACCTCAGGCAACTGCTTGCCAACTATATATCGTGTGTTTTGTTGTCTCCTTGCCGGCAAGAATAAAGTGTCTATAGATGTCTTCCTGCCTCACTTGATAGACTGAAAATTCTCCTGTCAGTGTTGGATAACTGGATACAGGCTGACCACAGATAGTAATAGCGGACTGGATTCAGACCGATAATGGATAACCGGATACAGGCTGGTAATGGATAACCAGATATAGGCTAACTGATAACAATAGTAGACTGGATACAGGCTGGTAACGGACAACTGGATACAGGCTGATAACTGATAGCAATAGCAGACAGGATCAGATGCATACAGGAACCTTTGCTGGATAACACTAAGTTGTTCCAATATTGTTCAGAACCTGGAGGATAGTGAAGGTGCCTTAAATATTCCTGAGAAGGAACAGTGATTGGTGAGACATTTAAGAACAGTGCAGGCAGGAGGCAGGAAACAAGCAGACGCCAGCAGCTTGGAGGAGAGACCCGCGGTGGGGACTGTCAGCAGGAGCGAGACCCGCTGCCGTCATTACACAAACATTGAAATTACACAGATATTGAAATTACCTCTACAATTGCCTCTGTTAATAAACATAAAAAAGGGCCCAATACTGACTTCTGTGGTACCACATTGGTAACTGACCAAAATGAGGATGTTCCATTAATACATCGATGTACCAACCTTTTATTTTTTCACCGTATTAAACGCCTTGGAAAATCCAGATATACAATATCCGCAGGCTTCCCCAAGTCCAGTCGAGAACTTACCTCCTCAAAAGAAACTGATCAGATTAGTTTGACAGGACCGATCCCTCATAAACCCATGCTAATGCTGTGTTTTAAGTTTTACTTTATATAGATACTCCAGGATAGCATTTCTTAAAAAAAACTTTTAATATGTTATTCGAAATAGAGGTTAAACTTACAGGCCTATAGTTTGTGGCCTCACTTTTTGACCCCTTTCTTTAACCCTTTCCCGACATTTGACGTATCCATACGCCAAAGTCGGGTAGGGGAAGTATGGAGAGGGCTCATGCAGTGTCGACACTTCAGAGTAACTAGCGGCATCGCGCTCGAGCGCGATCCCGCTAGTTTAACTCGTTAAATGCTGCGGTCAATACTGACCGCAGCATTTAAATCGTCAGAAAGCGGGGGGCGACCCCCTCTAACAGCTCATCGCGCCCCCCGCAACGCAATCGCGGGGGGGCGATGGTTGCTATGGCTAGCTGGGGGCTTAATGAACGCCCCCAGGTCTGCCATCTTTGTACACCTATTAAGCCTTGCCTCCGCCAGGGCTTAATAGGTGCCTGTCAGAATCACGATATACTGCAATACATTAGTATTGCAGTATATCGTGCAAGTTATCTAACGATCGCTGGTTGAAGTCTCCTAGGGGGACTAATAAAAAAAGTTAAAATAAGTTAAATAAAGGTTTTTTTGGTGTAAAAAAAATAAAAATATTAAAAGTTCAAAAAAAAACCCTTTTCCCATTTCCCCCCTAGAGCATAGTAAAAAAATTAATAAATGGATAGGGGATGCATGTCTTTTGTAGGAACAACCCCTTCAGTGGCGTCGCGCTGTAGCAGCCATAGCGGCTGCTAGCGGAGCCTGCGGCCATGGGAGGGGGCCGTGCCGGCGGGTGGCACGGGCCCCCTCATGCTGCAGGCCCCGTAGAAGTCGCTACGGCTGCTATAGCGGTAGTTACGCCACTGTGTATAGGTTTGTATGGCGTAAAACTACAGCTCCCAGCATGGCCGGAACAATAGTAAGGATATGCTGGGAGATGCGGTTTCACAAAAAAAATCCTATCACCATCATCTCGCTGCAGATCATACAGTGACTACAATACTGATTAGAGGCAGAATAAACATTTACATTAAGTGACTCACCGGTGACGTCTCAGATTCTAGTTCTTTTCTTCTCCCTCCGGTTCAGACATCTATGATGGATTTCTCCCGGCCATGACCCATTTCTGCAGTTTTCCGTTTAGATGTCTTCAGCTTCTCACTTTTAAAACATTTCTGCACCTATAAACAAAGTTAAAATTCTCAACACATCTAAATATAACTGTCACACACACACACACACACACCGTGCCCCCTGTAGATAGTGACCTACATAGAAGCCCCTGTAGATAGTGCCCACATATGGACTCCAGAGCTGCAAGGCAATAGTGCTAACCACTGAGCCACCGTGCTGCCCTACATATAGCTTCCCCTATAGTTAGTGCTCCACGTATAGCCCACCTCTGTAGATAGTGTCTCACATATAGCTCCCCCTGTATATAGTGTCCCACATATAGCCCACCCCTGTAGACTGTGCACTACATATAGCCACCCTGTTGCTAGTGCCCCACAGGTAACCCACCCCTGTATATAGTGCCCCACATATAGACCCCCCCAGTATATAGTGGCCCACATATAGACCCCCCTGTATATAATGGCCCACATATAGAGCCCCCTGTATATAATGGCCCACATATAGAGCCCCCTGTATATAGTGGCTCACACCCCCACATATAGACCCCCCTGTATATAATGGCCCACATATAGAGCCCCCTGTATATAATGGCCCACACCCCCACATATAGACCCCCCTGTAGCTACTGCCCCACATATAGACCCCCTGTAGCTACTGCCCCACATATAGACCCCCTATATATAATAGCCCACATAAAGACGACCCCCCCTGTAGATAGACCCCTCACTATAGATAATGGCATTCACATTTTTATGAGAAAAAAAAAAAAAAAACTTGACATACTCACATGATCCCGTTCCCACGCTGTTCACTGGCGATGCAGACATGCTCTCTTCTGAGCATGTCTGCAAGAGCTGAACGAGCATCCTCCAATGACGCTGATTGGCGGGGCAGAATGACTTGCCCCGCCAATCAGCACCTTCCAAGCATGGACGCGGCGCGATGATGTCATCGTGCCGCTAGCCAATCAGTGTCATTGTAAGGCACTGGATGGTCAGGCACGGAACATGCCCGGCCATTCAGTGCTAATACATGTATTTGGCTGCCGCTAGCACTGGGGCCCCCTCCGGTGCTAGCGACACCTACAGGCATGAGAGGGCCTGTGTAAGGCTCGGCGTCGCGGGCCCCACAGTAGCGTCGCTACCGCTGTAGCAGCCATAACGGCTGCTAGCGGCGCCACCGGGCATTTGGGTGGGCGTGTCGGCTGGCGACACGGGCCCCCTCAAGCCCCGGGCCCCGTAGCAGCCGCTACTGCTGCTACCGCGGTAGTTACGCCACTGTGTTGTGGTCTCTATTACCTAGACGACCCCAACCTGTACTTCTCATATCCAGTCCAGTCTATCAGTTAAAATTAAGTCTAGAAGTGCTACTCCTCTTGTTGTGTCCTGCACTAGTTGTGATTCACAGATGTCCAGCACTTTATTACCAAGTTTTATGCAACCTATGTTATTGTCCATCCAACCGTTGTGTAGTTTACACCTTCCTCTTTTGGTAATATTACCAAGTTATATGCCACCTATGTCATTACCCATTTATTAATATTTTTTAGTGTAGTTGACAAAAGTTGCGTTACCTTCTGTGTTACATTAGATGCATGAATAACCAACTACATATAGTAGCTGAAGAAATGCTAGATAACTAAACTCCAAGTTGAGTTCTGACTTCAACTGCTGAAACTCAGACAAATAAGGGCCTGTTCACATCACCGTTCGCTTTACGTTCCGGGGTTCCGTCTGAGGTTTCCGTCGGGTGAACCCCGCAACGGAAAGTGGAAGTGAAACCACAGCTTCCGTTTCAGTCACCATTGATATCAATGGTGACGGAAACATCGCTAATGGTTTCCGTTCATCACCATTCCGGCAGGTTTCCGTTTTACAGACGGAATCAATAGCGGAGTCGACTGCGCTATTGATTCCGTCGGAAAAACGGAAATCTGCTGGAATTTTAAAAAAAATTCAAAAGATAATACACAGAAATACACATTTTTTTACACCATTGATATCAATGGTGACTGAAACGGAAGCTGTGGTTTCACTTTCACTTTCCGTTGCGGGGTTCACCCGACGGAAACCTCCGACGGAACCCCGGAACAGAAAGCGAACGATGATGTGAACAGGCCCTAACTGATATGATTGCAACTGATCCTACAGCAATATATGTACATACAAACAGCAAGAATACATACAAATTAAATTAACTTGTTGCCGACACAGGATGAGAATACTCGTCCTGAGCGGCGGGTACTTGGTGCATTAGGACGAGTATTCTTGTCCTGTGCGCCAGCTAGTGTCCGCATACCACAATGAGCGGGGCAACAGCTGTAAGCTGAGAAACCTCTTCTCTCCGCTATTAACCCCTTGAATGCCGCGATAAAAGCCGATCGCGGCATTCAAATAATAAGTGAGAAGGGAGTCTCCCCTTTGATCGTGTCACAGGAAATTCCTGTGACGCGGTCAATGGCTATACCTGGTATAGGCAGATAGCCCAGGGTCCATTGAAGGACCGCAAGCCTGTCTCATCATATTCCCTGTTGTTAATGTAAAGATATATGCCAGTACATTAAAGTTCAAAAATAAAAATGAAAAATCCCTCGATTGGATTAAAAAAAAAGTAAACTTAATTTAAAAAAAAGTAATGTTAAATAAAAAAAATTTCGAAGAATAATACACAGAAATACACATTTTTTTACAATAAATAAACTTTTAAAACTCTAAATCCCAAAACATGAAATAATACACGTATACTTGGTATCGCCATGTCCGTAACAACCTGTACAATAAATTTATAACATTATTTATAATGATCGGTGTATGGTGTAAAAAAAAAAAAGAAAAAGAAAACACCAGCTTTTTTTTCTACATTTTTGCCAAAATAAAAATGTATAAATATATATAAATTAAACGATAATGTAAATGTACCAAAAAATGGTACCTACATAAAGTACAACTCGTCCCGCAAAAAACAAAGTCTCACAGAGCTACGTCGGACAAGAAATGAAAACGTTATGCAATATTAGGCTGGGTTCACACGTGGCGGAATTTCACTTAAATTCCGCTGCGGACACTCCGCAGCGTTAATCCGCAGCGGAGCCGTTTCTGCATTGACTTCCACTTCTATTTAGAAGTGTTCGTTTAGACGATGCGTAACATTCCGCTGCGGAGCATAGGCTGCGGAGCGGAATTTGGTGTCCGCAGCATGCTCTGTCTGTTGCGGAGCAGTGGCGGACTCATGGCGGAATTTCTCCATTGACTTCAATGGAGATTCTAAGTTCCGCAATGAAGTCCGCAGCTGTCATGCACATGTTATGTGTGCTGCGGATGCGTCTTGCTTTTTTGCCATGACATTTCTTCATTCTGGCTGGACCTATGTATTTCTAGGTCTACAGCCAGACTGAGGAAGTCAATGGGGCTCCCGTAATGACGGGAGCGTTGCTAGGAGACGTCTGTAAATAGTCACTGTCCAGGGTGCTGAAAGAGTTAAGCGATCGGCAGTAACTGTTTCTGCCCCCTGGACAGTGACTACCGATCACAATATACAGCAACCTGTAAAAAAATATAAGTTCATACTTACCGAGAACTCCCTGCTTCTGTCTCCAGTCCGGCCTCCCAGGATGACGTTTCAGTCTAAGTGACGGCTGCAGCCAATCACAGGCCAAGCACAGGCTGCAGCGGTCACATGGACTGGCGCGTCATCCAGGGAGGTCGGGCTGGATGCCGAAAGAGGGACGCGTCACCAAGACAACGGCCGGTAAGTATGAAATTCGTTTACTTTCACTAGGGAAAGTGCTGTCCCTTCTCTCTATCCTGCACTGATATCCTGCACTGATAGGGAGAAGGGAAGCACTTTTCCCGCAGTCCGCAGCAGCTAGTCCGCATCAATTTACTGCACATTTTGTGCAGATCCGCAGCAGAATCTGCAACGCAGATTCTGTGCGGCATTGATGCGGACAGTTGCGGAGGAAATCCGCCACGTGTGGTCATGCCCTAAAAAAATTGTTTGGTCCTCAAGGCCAAAATTGTCCGTGTCCTTAAAAGGGAATATGTCGCTAGAAATATATATATTTTTTCAGTTAAACAATTAGTAGTTAAGTGATTACACATTGTTTTAATTTTATAAATTAGATTCTAATCTATAACTTTTCCATGTGCTAGCCACTAGAGGAAGCAGTTCCCAAAATTGCAGCATGGTCACTGTGGTAAAGCAACCTCATTGATTTATGCTGCAAATTTGGGGTGGACACACTCTCCTCTAGTGTCCTCACACAATCCCCCCTCCCTTCTTCTGGCTAGTGCCAGGAGAAGGAGGGGTTTGAATCTTCAAACCTCCTACACTGTGTGCCGCCATTTTCTGAGCGACTGCACAGTGTAGGAGGATTAGATACAGGGCTCGAACATACACGAACATACACGAACATACACGAACATAATACACACATCACATACACGAACATAAATTACCTGCTCCTGCCGCCGCCTCCGCTGGTCTACGCTCCTATTCCTTGCGCCTTCGCTTCGTTGAACATATGGCCGGAAGCCGTGGCCGGAAGTCGTCATCTTACTGTCCGGCAGCGGCTTCCGGTTCACATGAAAATGGTGCCGGATTTCGCTCTACGACGGCATACGGCGTACGCTTCTGAAAATGGAACGGCTCCTGTTCGCATTCTCTATGGGGTTGTATTCCATCTCTGTATGTGTCATTAATCGACACATACAGAGGTGAAAAAAAAAAGGCTGCCCCCATAGAGAAGTAAAAGTAAAAATACATTCAAAAGTAAAAAATGAGAACACAATTAAATTGTTATTATATTAAAAGCAATATAATAATAATAAAATAAAAATCATAACACCTTCCTTCTAAGAGGTTAAAAATTTATGAGTCTCTAACACCCCGTCCTTCACTAAGTATATTCTGCTAAATGAAAAAGTAAAGTAGGAAAGTAAATAGTAAATATACAGGCTGATACGCATCAATGCTTGTGAAAACAGAGGAACTCTTGTGAAAGCATAGACACCCCAAGCTAAATTTACATGTGTAAATTATGAGGAAGCTAGTCATATTAATATAGCATTCATATCAAATATGACATTGTGTTAGCATTTCATTGTTGTTAATAGAAATGGGATTAACGGCATAAATAACCTCAAACAACTGTAAAATATGTGTTCCAAATAATTTGATTATACAGAATGCACATATGAGGAAATAGCAAAAGTAAAAGTGTCAGGTAACAGACAAACAAAACTTTTTTATACTTTTACATTGTTCAATCATAGTTACAAAGTTACATAGGTTGAAAAAAGACAGGTCAATCAAGTTCAACCTTTCTCAATAAATTACCCGTCATTCATTGCTTGAATATTATAACCCTCAATGCCATTCATCAGTAAATAATCATCTAGTCTTTTTTAAATGCTGACACAGTATCTGCCATTACTACCTCTTGGGGTAGGACATTCCATAGTTTGACTGCTCTAACTGTAAACAACCCTTTCCTATATTGATGTCTGAAACTTCTTTCTTCTGCACGCAATGAATGTCCCCTGGTCCTTTGCAGTGTCTTTGGAAAGAACAGATTATGTGCTAATTCCCTGTATTGACGACACATATACTTACACCTCTAAGACGTCTTTTTCCAAGCTAAACAAGTCAAATCTTTCTAGCCTTTCTTTGTAAGCGACACCTCCTATCCCATTTAATAATTTAGTCGCCCACATTTGACGCTCTCCAGTTCTCATATATCCTTTTTTTACAATGTGGAGGCCAAAACTGAATTCCATATTCAAGATGTGGCGTTACAAGGGATTTATAGAGGGGTAATATTACTTTTGAATCACTGGTTTTTATCTTTTTTTATACACCCTAAAATCCTATTTGCTTTTGCATCTTCTTCTTGACATTGAGTGCTGCTTAGCTTATTTGTAACCAGAATACCCAGGTCGTTCTCTTGTTCCATTATCCCCAGTTTTATTCCATTTAATGTATATGCATTAATACTATTATTGCACCCTAGGTGCCTTACTTTCCATTTATCAACATTAAATTTCTTCTGATGTTTTTGCACATGCTGCCAGCTTATCTAGGTCTTTCTGTAATATTTTATAGTCAAGCTGAGTATCCTACAAACTTTTGTATCATCAGCAAAAACTGACACCTTGCTATCAATCCCATCCACAAGGTCATTAATAAAGAATTGGGCCTAACACAGATATTTGTGGTACCCCACTGCTGACTTCAGCCCATTTTTAATAAGTACCATTTATAATGACTATTTGTTTTTTGTCCCTTGACAAATTATTTTCCCACTTGCATAGATGTTCCCCCAGTCCCTGGGTCTGCAGCTTTAGAACAAGACTGTAGTGTGGAACAGTATCAAATGTTTTTGAAAAATCCAAATATATCACATCTGCCGCATGACCAACATCCAGATTTGCACTTACCTCCTCATAGAAATCGAGCATGTTGTTTAGGCACAACCTGTTTTTCATGAATTCATGCTGGTTATCAGTTATTAGACTATCCTCCGCTATATACTTTTGCAGTTAATCTCTTAGAATACCCTAAAATATTTTACATACCAGAGATGTTAAACTTACTGGACGGTAGTTACTAGTTTCCACCTTCTTACCCTTCTTAAATATTGGTTCAACATCAGCCATCCTCCAATCCTGTGGCACTGATCCTGTTACAAGAGAGTCTAAGAAGATGAGATACAATGGTCTGTCCAGTACTGAGCTCAGATACCTTAATATCAGAAACCATTTGTTATGGAGTTACTAATGGAGTCTGTTTTTCAGGGTTATTGTGAGTGTTTTGGTAGCAGAGTGTTTGACCAATATGCAATAATAGGGGGCATCTGGGTCATGGCAACTACAGTACATTTACCTACAGCATGTTAAGTTAATAGGAACATTCTATAACATTCCAGAAAATATGGAATTGCTGAACTAAAACATCCTTAAAGTGAATGTCCACATTTTAACATCATGTCATTTTAAGTGTGTTTGTAGTGAGTGTATTAACACGAAGACTCATAATCCTGCATAGGAGCTGTAGAGACAAATAGATAGGAGATTATATTCCAATAGTTTTCATTAAAGAATTTCACGAAGAACAAGCGATACACCAAAAAGTGTAATCAACATCAGGGGTCCCAAGCCCCGCATTACAAGCAATATCAGATATATAACAACAGTTCAAGGTAGGAGATTATAAATCAAGATTATTTGCAAAGTTAGTTCATTTTTCCTTTTTGATTCATTGGAACAATAAGATATAAGTAAATGAGTGTAGTTCAATGACGTGAACAAATATGTAATGCCTTTGCTTAAAAGACTATCTGTCACTAGTTTAGTAATGCCCAATCTCCTAGCTAATCTAATAGGCGCTGTCACACTGATAATGCTAGTAAAAATTGTGTCCAAAAAAGTTTATTATTTTAAAAGTTATGAGCTTTTTTTCTAAAGTGGGTGTCAACACCAGCGATTCTCCCGAGGTGGAGCTACCTCACAGTCTCTGACGCTGTCCTATCAGCATGAAGCTGCTTCACACAGTGTGAGGGACTGAGGCTGGAGGGAAGGGGATCTCTTCAAATAGCCATATCTCTGGCTCTGGACCACCTAGATCAGTGGTTCTGGTGGCATATGAAAATGAGATTCTAATCAGATCAAGCTGTGAAACAACCGGAGATATCACCAGTTGAAAACACACTCGGGAATGGAAACTGTATACTATAGGATCACACTGTGTTGCTGGTCAGGAAAGGGGGAGAAGCTGTATGAAGCTGATTGGACGGCGTCATACAGAAAACATTACACTGCTCAGAGTGAAAAGAAAGTGTCACAGCCTA
The DNA here is from genome assembly GCF_050947455.1 of Rhinoderma darwinii. Taxonomy (NCBI): domain Eukaryota; kingdom Metazoa; phylum Chordata; class Amphibia; order Anura; family Rhinodermatidae; genus Rhinoderma; species Rhinoderma darwinii. The sequence continues at coordinate 317,107,200 of NC_134691.1, forward strand.
TTTGGCAAGTATAGCCAAATTAGCATATTTAGAAAAATGCACATAAGTTTGCAAATAATAAATATTTTTGAAAAAAAATGTACACTATAGGTATCAGCATCATAGCGTCTATTAGATTAGCTAGGAGATAGGGAATTAATAAACTAGTGACAGATCCTCTTTAAGGGTTATTTTGGATTCAGCAAAAAAAAAAAAGTTTTCTTACTGAATAATAAAAAGATATGACATTTTCTAATATACAGTCATTTGAAATTCAATTCCTCACAGTTTTTATAATCTCTTCTTACTGTAACTCAATGAAAGGCTTCATTCTTCACACTTCCTTCTCTATAAACAATAACTAGTTGCTAACATTGTTCTCATAAAGCCATCTATTTGATTTGGCAGGTGGCCTAAACAATTCTCTCCCTGTGAACTCACTTCTATTTTATTTCTATTCGCAGTGACCAGAAATTAAACCGTCATCTTCTGAAGAACGTAGATCACTGGGCAAAGGTCAGTTGTTCATTAGTTACCATATCATCCAGATATGGAAAACTTCCTTCTTACTTGGCTCATATAGATAAAAAATACCATTCATCCATCAAATACCTGTTGCCATTGACTTATCTACAGTTTACTTGTTGTTATAAGTTGACTATATATGTGATATTAACAGTACATTATTTTTTCATTCTTGGTAAATAACAGAGGACTGACAATGGCCAGATGTCACACGGACTGCTTACAGAAACCTCTCTCGATTGCCTTCGGTCGGCTTGGTAAGCTGGTGGGTAGGTACCCCTGGTGGTTCCTACTAATTCCCTTTGTTTTATCTGCTGGGTTGGGTGCTGGCTTTTACTTTTTACCTCAGAGACAAGCAAATAACATAGAAGATCAATTCACACCGATTGGAGGTCCAGCTAAAACTGAACGAGACTTTCTAAGGACACATTTTCCCACCAATGATTCCGGACATTTTTCTGCACAGCGCTTGTATACAGAAGGGTCTTTTGTCTCTCTCATAGCTGTAAGCACGACTGATAATGTTATTAATGTTAACACATTCAAAGAGCTCATGAAGCTGGATGAGATGGTGCAGAACTTCACAGTAATGGATGCTGCAACTAACACAACTCTCACATTTCAGAAACTATGTGCAGAAGTCCAGGGACAAAAATGTATTTCAGCCAATCCGCTCCTATCTGCAGTACAAAGCAATGTGAGTCTGATAGAGACAATACAAATAGGTTACCCCATGTTTCAAGGTAGAACTTTCCTGGGAACCTACCTGGGTGGGGTGACACTGAATCCAGGTAATATTGTGCAAAAAGCCAAAGCAATCAAGTTACAATATTACCTCAGAGAAGAAAATGAACAGGACAAAGAAAACAGCCTGCAATGGATCAGTCAGTTTATCAAATTCCTCTCAAAGAATACCAATGAATACCAACTCAATGAAATAAAGGTAAGATTATTTTTTGCAATAAATTGTAACACATTTATAAATATGAAAATCTATTTAATATCCAATAACATAAAAAACATAAATTTTCTGTCAAATAACAATTTCATGGTGATCAAGTATTGGTATTATTAACTGTATCATAATTATGTGGATTTAGTAGTGCTGCTGTTTAGTGTCTCCGTGAGGCACCGCATTCTCCCCTGCCATAATAGTTTTATTTTTTGAAAAACATTTTGTATGAAATTAGTGGCAGACAGAGGTACAGTCTAGACCCGTAGATTTCTATAGGTGCCGTATAATAAATCCATAAAACACGGAACCATAATACGGCTACGTGCATGAGCCCCTATAACCAGTGGGCAGAACATATATCAAAACCTGTTAACTATATTATAATTTAATTTTATTTGTGTGCCATTATTTCCATCCATATGTGTTTCTAATCACAATGTAGGTTTTTTTTACTCTTTTTTTTTTTTGTGGTATGACAATTACATATGTTGCATGTAAGCCATGATTGTAGGCCACACATTTTCTTAAAGAAGCAGTACTAGGAAAGATATATAATTAAAATCCAAGTCTCTTATAAAAATTCTGTGATATTTTTCCCCCATTGAAGACTCATTTGACAAAAATGTGATAGATAGGGCATGCCATGAATTAGGAGGAAAAATTCTTCCATTTTGTGTGTTTTCCATCTGCAAAAAGATTTATAAAAATCCCATTCACATTTATAAATTATCTGTCCATTGCAAGAAAAATGCAGCACAAACAATTGTGATAAAATACATACAAAATGGGAGCTTACTTATAATAAATATAGGGTTATCCTGGATTATCCTGCATTTCACTAGGGTTATTTCTGAATTTACCACTCTACTTTTTCTGGTTTGGGTTTGTTGGTGTACTTTTGGCTTTATTCACATTTATGTCATTCCGAAATAAACACAACAAATCCTAACAGATCTCCATCAGTATTCCATTTTTTACTGGGTAAAAAAAGTGTTGCAAATTTACCCTAAATAAAATAAATCTTATTTATATAAACAGGGATATTAATAGAAATGTTTCTCTACATTTTTCTGTAGAAATATTGGAACAAAATCTATAGAATCTATAAAAAAAAAGCCTTTTTGTGTTCCTTCATGAAACTCGCATAGTAGTATAAAGAGATGGTAGACATCAGTGTCACACTCCATAGATAGCCTAAGAGTTGTCATTTATTAATGGTGTTTTCCCCACGCTAAAACATGGAATAATATATGGTCCTCTTTTTATACCAGGTATCCTACTTTACATCAGTATCACGACAGCAAGAATTTGACGCCACAACGAAAACTGTAATTCCTTTGTTTTCTATCACTTATTTTGTCACCATATTTTTTTCTATCGTGTCTTGCATAAGGTAAGATAATTTGTCTTATAAAATACATAGTACATCATGTGCTTAATAAAAAAACATTATTTTCTACTATAACTGTCCCCAAAAAATATTTTTCTCCTTTTTTCTTATTTTGTGTTTTTTTTTCAAAATCAGCATATTTGATATTATAAATAAACGTGAAAATGTAAATTTAACTTAACAGATTTGTGTATATATTAGACAAGCCTAAAATGAATGTCCATCATTGAAAATTTTATTTTTGTTTTTAATGTAAAAAGGTCTAAAATTCTGTGCTGATTAATTTCTTAATCCCTTAACCCCTTCCTGACATTTGCCGTATATATGCGGCGCACGCCAGGTGGGGGAATATGGAGCGGGCTCACGGGCTTCCGACACTGCCGGGTTAACGAGCGGGATCCCGTTCAAGTGCGATCCCGCTTGTTTAACCCATTAAATGCCGCGGTCAATAGTGATCGTTGCATTTAAGTCACTAAAAACAGGGGGGTGACCCCCTGTAAGATCCCAATGGCCCCCCGCGGCGAGATCGGGGGATGCCCTTGGTTGACATGACATCCTGGGGGCCTGATGAAGTCCCCCAGGTCTGCCATCTTTGTACTCCTATGAAGCCCTGCCGGAGGCAGGGCTTCATAGAAGACTGTCAGAATCACGATATACTCCAATACATTAGTATTTCCGTATATAGTGCAAGCAATCTAACGACCGCTGGTTAAAGTCCCCTAAGGGGACAAGTAAAAAAAGAGTAAAAAACAGTAATATAAAGTTTTTAAAACAAATACAAAAATTAAAAAAATTAAAAGCCAAAAAAAAAGCCCTTTTCCCATTTACCAATATAAATGACAGCTCGTCCCACAATCAGTTTTGGTGCAAAGTGGTGCTGTGAAAATCTACAACTCGTCCCACAAAAAACAAGCCCTCACACAGCAATATTGATGGAAAAATAAAAAAGTTATGGCTTTTGGAAGGTGGGGAGGAAAAAACAAAAGTGAAAATCCGAAAAATGGCTGCGGAGGGAAGGGTTTAATACCACGTACATTTTGGGACTTTATGACCAGGTCATTTTTGATATAGCATTTTCTACTAGTGCTGGTTAAACGGGTATAACCTTTTTATTTTTCATGCTATCAATCTTTTCCTGACATCTTCTGTATATATACGGCGGAGGCCGGGGGGAAGTACAGTGCGGCTGAGCCTGCTTCATAAGTTGGGTGTGTTAGCTGTATAAAACAGCCAACACTTCCATACAACAAACAGGATCCTGCTTGAGCGTCATCCCGCTCTTTTAGCCCTTTGGAGCGCAGAATACCTATGATTGTCATGGCAGCCCAGAGGCCTAATGAAGTTCCCCAGTTCTGCCATCATTGTGCTCCTGTTACGCTCTGCCAGAGGCAGGTCTAAATAGGAGTGTGTAAAAATCACGATATACTTCAATACATTAGTATTTCAGTATACTGTGCAAGCGATTCACAAATTGCTGATTCAAGTCCCCTTGGGGGACTAATTAAAAAAGCTCTGTTTTACTGAACACAGCTCCAAACTTCTTGCATAGACAGACAGAGACAAAGGTAAAAGATGGCATTCTGGCTATCTGTAGCCACCACTAGAGGGAGCTTACTGAATACTGTGTTATTATTGTTGTCAATGTATAAACAGTATGCAGTTAGCTCCTAAGCTTCCCCTAGTGGTGGCTGCAGGAAGCCTTCTTCTTTAACCCCTTAATGACCACCCTTTTTTAAATCTTAATGACCAAGGTATTTTTTTACGCTTTTCCATCGTCGCATTCCAAGAGCGATAACTTTATTTTGCATTGACATAGCTGTATTGTTTTTTGCAGGACAAGTTGTATTTTTAACAGCACCATTTTGGGGTACATATTATTTATTGATTAACTTTTATTAACTTTTTTGTGGGGGAATAGAAAAAAACCTGAAATTTCGCCACTCTTTTTTGCATCCTAAATCTACGCCGTTTACCGTGTGGTACAAAAAACACAATAACTTTATTCAGCGATTAATAACTGTATTACGATTGCAACGATACCAAATTTGTATAGATTTTGTATGTTTTACTAATTTTACACAGTAAAAACACATTTTTTTCAAAATTATTTGTTTTCTGTGTCTCCATATTTAAAGAGCCATAACTTTATTATTGTTCTGCTGATGGAGTTGTTTGAGGGTTTTTTTTTTTGCAGGAAGACTTGTAATTTTTATTGGTACCATTTTGGAGTAGATGCGACTTTTTGATCAGTTTTTATCAAAAAATGTTTACGTCAGGATTCACAGAAAGCAGCAATTATTCCATCGTTTTTTATTTTAGTTTTTATGGCGTTCACCGTGTGGGTTAAATAATGTAATAGCTTTATAGTCGGTGTTATTACGGCGATACCAAATATGTGTAACGTTTTTGCTTTATTTTATTTTTTTTAATAGTAAAGCAATTTATTAAGGGAAAAAGTAGCTTTTTTTTTTTAATTTTTACTTTTTTTTTATTAACTTTATTAAACTTTTTTTTTACATTTTTACTAGTCCCACTAGGGGACTTTAAGATGCGATCATCCGATCACTTTTATAATACACTGCAATACTTTTGTAATTTATTATTTATGTAAAATAAATAAATAATAGAAATTCATACCATTTCATACTTCACCTTATAAGTGTCTAAATTTCTGAATTAATTTACTTACAGATTTGATTGTGTGAGAAACAAAGTCTGGGTTGCTGGGTTTGGAGTCATTTCTTCTGGATTGGCTGTTCTCTCTAGTTTTGGACTGTTGTTACTATGTGGAGTGCCCTTTGTCATTACTGTTGGAAATGCTCCGTTCCTCATTCTCGGTAAGTTTCTAAATATCTATGTGAAGAAGCAGCAAGAAACAGGGACATAATGATATTTGTAATTCAAGTACAATATGAATATTCTATCATTCAGAAGCAGAGTCTTGTCAATAAGGGGCAGTATTATAGTAGTTAGGCTCGTGTAGTAAAGACATTTGGTTTAGTTTGTAAAGCCTATGCCTGAATAGGATTGAAGAGTGGATACTTTCTACTCTTAGGCAAAAATATGGTATGCCCAGAGGAGCAGGTGTCACTTTTCTTCCACTTTTGTTTTTGGGGGAACATGAGAAGCGATGATCACAGGAGCAAGCACCTACAAGGGTGACTAGAATCCATGACCAATTCTGAGGCATTATGAGGATGAAATTCTGAATGAATAAAGCTTGAAAATAAAATTAAAATAAAAAATGGAATTAAACTATTTTTTACTTAATATTACTCGTATTATTTAATCAAGAATAATTATTGTCAGCAATATTAATGTCAAGACTAACTACAGTGATAGGAAAATTAATATTTTTTTATAGTATTTGAAACTTCATTCAAACAGTATACAAAGACAAATGTAAAATAAACAATGAAAAAACAAGAAATATATCAGAGAAAAAATCTTTCTAGTTCTGCCATTTCATTTCCATTGGTTCTAATACCTGGAGCTGCCTTTTTTTTGGCAGAAACAACCTCCAGCAGATGTTTCTTATAATGGTTTTTCAGTCTCTGATGATAACAGGGAGAATTGTTTTAGCTGTGCGATGCTTGAGGAGATCCTTGCCTGCACAGTGCGTTTAATATTCCCCCCTCAGCATCTTGATGGGATTTAGATCCAGACTTGGTTGGTCCTACAAGTACCTGCCATTTCTTTTTTTGTTAGCCATCCTTTGGTGGATTTACTAGTATGTTTCAGGTATTGTCATGTGGCAATGTCCACTTTCGGCTGAGCTTTAATCTTCTGACACGTGGTCTTACTTTAACCTTAAGCAGGCTTCTATAACCTTCTTAATGAAGCCTTCAGAAAGCTTTTTGGATCTAGACATGATGATACCACACATTTCATCAACAATTAGTAAAACAAACCAAAAACTCATTGTCGCAGGGTGTGGACCCACTGGGCCAAACCGCGTAGCGGGATAGCAACTGGCCAAACAGGTACAATACAATGTCTATAGTCCAGAAAGAGTACCTGAGGCAAAGTAGACAGTAGCGGTGGATTCAGGCTAAGATGAGGCTCTGACAGTAGACAGACACCCGGAGGGGTGTGACACAATAGATGCAGCGGAAGACACAACACGACTCCAACTCTTGAAGGCACAGAGGAACGGTAGCACGGGATACAGGGTACAGGCAGCAGGAACGGGTAACACTTGCCACTGGAAAACACTAGGAGATCTTTTGCAATGACAAGCTATAGATAACACAACAACACTCAGGCAATGATCAAGAGAGCAGAGCCCCTTTTATAGTCCAGCAGCATTCTGGGCTAATTGCAGATTTTCTGCAACTGTGCATGCGTGGGCACGAGCACCCTGCGGGAGTCAGTGTCCGTACCAGGAAGTGAGTGCCGGCGTCTCCCAGGAGGAAGATGCTGCCGAGAACTCACACGTCCATGGCCGCGGCCGTCAGAGGATAAGTCAGGACAATGGTCCGTGGCCATAGACGTTACACTCATGTCTCAGGTTTAAATTAGTCAAGTTCCTCCAAAGATCTTCTTTATCAATGTTTTAAACATTTGCACCTGATCTGGTGCATCTGATTCTAATTTTAGGTCTTTAAGGAAGTATAACTTTAAGATAAAGTACTTACTTTTTCCACAGAACGAAACTACATCTGTGAAAATTTTTGCTTGAAAATCTTTAAATATTGCAAAGTCAATTCGTTAGTGTTTTTTTTTTTTTTTTTCTTCATTTAATTACAGCACTTTTACTTTTGTAAACTTTATTACATTTCTTCTAGGTGTTGGGGTGGATGACATGTTCATTATGATTTCCAGTTGGCAACAAACTAAAGTGAAGAATAAAGTTGAAGAAAGAATGGCTGAGACATACGCTGAAGCTGCTGTCTCCATAACAATCACAACACTCACAGATGTTCTAGCTTTCTATATTGGGATTCTGACCTCTTTCCGGTCAGTGCAGTCATTTTGTATATACACTGGGACTGCCATCTTGTTCTGTTTTCTGTATAACGTCACTTGCTTTGGGGCTTTCTTAGCTCTTAATGGTAGAAGAGAGGAGAGTAACAGGCACTGGTTCATTTGTAAGAAGGTGGAAGAAGAAAAAGATGATGACCGTTCCTCTGCATACAACATGTGTTGTGTTGGAGGAGGATACAGCCAAACCACTGGTAAAGAGACTGATCATCCCATCACTGGTTTTTTTCGTAAGCAGTATGGCCCATTCCTCACAAACTTCTGGACCAAGATCCTGGTTGTACTTCTGTATGGAGGATATCTGGCCAGCAGTATATACGGCTGTTTCCAGGTTCAGGAAGGAATTGACTTACGAAATTTAGCGACTGATAGTTCTTATGTTCGTTCCTTCTACGACGATGATGATTTATATTTTTCAGAGTTCGGTCCTAGAGTTATGGTTGTGGTGACTGAGGAGGTTTCCTATTGGGATTTAGATGTCCAAAGTAAAACTGACCGATGTCTGGAGTCATTTATAAATAATTCTTATGTTAGTGAGTCTTTCTCAGAGTCTTGGCTCAGTGTGTACAGAGGGATTGCTAACCAGATGAACTTGAACATCAGAGACAAAAGCAACTTTATCGGTAATTTGTCGATATTATTTACTCTATTTCCAGATTATAAACAAGATGTGGAGATTCAGGCAGGAGCTATAAGAGCTTCTCGTTTCTTCATCCAGACTGTAAATGTTACTTCAGCAGTGGATGAAAGAGACATGTTAAACCAAGTCCGAGATACAGCAAAGCGCTGTGAGATCCCGGTTCTTGTCTATCATCCAGCATTTATATATTTCGACCAATATGCCGTCATCATAGATAACACTATACAGAATGTCGGAGTTGCTGCTGCCGTTATGTTTGTGATTTCAATCCTGCTAATTCCAAATCCTCTGTGCTCCTTGTGGGTGACATTCACCATAGCGTCTATTATAGTGGGTGTTACAGGTTTCATGGCTTACTGGGATGTTAACTTAGATTCCATCTCCATGATCAACCTTGTCATCTGTATTGGATTCTCTGTAGACTTCTCTGCCCACATTACATATGCGTTCGTCTCCAACCACAAAACCAAAGTCAATGAAAGGATAATTGATGCATTACATTCTCTTGGTTATCCTATAGTTCAGGGTGCTGTGTCCACCATCCTGGGAGTGATAGCCCTTTCTGCAGCTGAGAGTTACATCTTCAGAACTTTTTTTAAGATCATTTTCCTTGTTATTGCATTCGGTATGATACATGGACTGGTTTTCCTTCCTGTGTTTTTAACATTGTTTGGTGATTGTAAGAGGAGATTTAAAAATGCTTCAAAGATTGAAGATCACATAGATAAGCAAATCCCAGGCGATGATCTAAGAGAAACAAATATTAATGATTATGACAACATAGTAACCACTTTTCCAAAGAAATCCCCCTATCCTGATCCAGATTGCCCTTAACTTTACCTCCCAAAATGTATTTACTAACCATAAGTTTTGTATGAGATAATTTTAATTATAAGCAAATTGTTCTTGAATGCTGACTGAGGGTACGTTCACAAGTGAAGTTTTGGTTCGCTTTTTAAACACATGCAGATTCTAGTTTTGGAAAAATACATGCTTTTTTTGGAGCAACATTTTTATTTGATGCTGCTTTTTAATTAATTGGGTTTTATTATGTAATTGAGAAAAGATGGTGAAGTTCTGTGTCTTAATAAGGCTGGATTCACACATTGCATATCTGTTGTAGATTGTCTTGCAGACTTTGATGCAGAGTTTTGAGTTAAAGTCAGAAGTGGATCAAAGAAAAAGGGGAAGAATATGCTTCTCTGTTATTTTTACCATTCCTTTTGAAACCACTTCTGGCTTTGGCTAAAAAAAATCTGGATCAAAATGTGCAACAAAATCTGCAACAAATACGAGATGTGTGAATCCAGGCTTTCACAGGTGCGTCTTTTTTTTAATTTTTTTTATGCAGTTTTTGAAGCCAAAATTAGGAGTGGGTGGTAAATTGAGGTGAATTATATAGGAATCAATTCTACATCTCTTTCTTAATTTTTTTTTAATCAGCTTATCATTTTGGCTTAAATAACTGCATTAAAAACGGAATCAAAACGCCACATGTGAAAGGACCCTCATTAGGACACAGAGCATCACTATGTTTTCTCAATCACATAATAAAACCCAATGAATTAAAATGCAGCGCCAATTAAACAGATGCATAAAGAAAAAGCAGGTGTTTTTCAAAACTTGCATCTGCGTGCATTTAAATGCATTTAAAACATGCACCAAAACTATGATTAAATAATTATAAATTATAACTAACAAATATAATTTCAATAAATGTACTATTTTAAATTCCCTTTAGGCAGTGATATAGCTGTAAGTATTGCAGAGGAAGCAATCACAACTAGATCTGAACGTCTGGAGGTCATAGTCCACTAAGTCATATACAAGAATAGGATTTCAGTGTATTTATCCCAAAAACATATTGATCGGAGGTTTCTGCTAGTGAAATTAGCTTTGTTCTATTATTTATGTGTGTTTCAAAAAGGCCATGATAAACATTCCTATAAAAGAATGAGAAGCATAAGCATTTCTGTTGCTAGGATTGATTATTAATACCCAAATGATTTCATGTATTTTCCTTGTCATTGTCACTGTATCTGTATTTCTAGAAGAAGATCCATGCAATTGAAATCTTTATAACATTTGTTTTTGCATAAATCAGTAGTGCATGTGAATACATAAAAGTACTACCTTCCTAACTTTTCAGAAGCCCCTAATCCCCCTATCCCTGCCTGCAGACTGTTCAAGGTGACCCAAAATGGAATGCAGAGAGGAGGGGGATGAAGCTGCAGTAAATCTACCTCAGTGAGTGTGTGTGCCTGCGTGTGTATGTGTGTGTGCGTGCGTGCGTGCGTGCGTGCGTGACTAATTGCTTTGTTATGGGGAGAAGTAGAAGTGGTGACATCTGTTTGGCTCAGAGTATACAGCACAGCCTTTTAAATCACACCAGGAAGAGCCTGCCCACTCAGCAAACATGATTTTTATTTTAAGCTTTTGGTATGCTTTAAGCAGAAGTCACACGAAAATTTTATCACATTTATTCTTAAACCCTTCCTGCATTTGGACGTACATGTTGTCCCTCTACGAGAACTATTTCCCACATTTTGGTGTACATGTACCATGATGGTAATCACTGATGATTACGGAGTTAGAAAAGGGAGGGTGTTTCTATTGTGCCCCAATAGGGAACCCTGGCATTGCGATGCCAGAGTTCATTGTTTTGCACAATTAGCCGTTGGCCTATGTAAGGCCCCCAGGCTGTCCTGTAATACTGCTTGTCTTAGGGCATAGTCTAGATAGTCCCTAACAGATTCCTGTGAATATTACTATATTGCTTTTTAAAATTATTTGCCTATTATAAAAAGTTCATATAAATTAAACGCTTATATATATTTATACCTTAAAATATAGCTTAAAAACTCTATAACTTTTTTCACAAAAGTTAAATCCTAAAATAGCTATGCAGACATAAAAATAAAAAAAGTTATGGCTGAGAAACTGCGGGGAGGCAAAAAAAAAAAATTAAAAAAAATTGGTCAATTAGGATTTAGTATAATAATAAAATAAATTTTGACAAAGTAACCTTCAATCAGTCTTGAAGTTCACATACACTTTTGAGCAGCAGGTGTCCTTACATTGGACCAAAGTGTTCCCTTCATTTGGAATGCTGAAAACTGTATTTTATTTTATTTTTTATATCATCCTTGGATAGAATTTTTTCAAAATGAACTTTTAGAAGGTTTCGTAACTCTGGAGACTTAACAGTTGGCTTTCCTTTGAAGATAGATCAATTTCTAAACATTATTACATACTGCCTCCGTTTGAACAATTATAATTCATTGGGTTCATAAGACAAACTTTTTAGCTCATTCAAAAAAAATATATAAACGAGATCATTTTTAATTGAAATGTGTGGTTATTGATAGATTGCATTTTTGTGGTACATGTTATGTCTTTAACTCTGCATAAATAATATTTACATTTTACCTTTTTTGCCTGGACCCTTTTTTGGGGTATTTTCTGCAACTAGAAAGTGCGGAAGTTCCGAAAAATCATGGTAAATGTTACTGTGCAATTTTGTTGTCTTTTATACCTGAAGTCTTAATTTTGTACATACATCACCTGTTAAAAAAAATTGCTGCTTACCAAAAATGCTGATTTTGACAAATAAGTCAATGTTTGACAAATGCATTTGTGATTTTTTTTAAAGTAAAATTTGTACTTCAATTTTAAAAGGTTTATTTTACATTTAACTATTTAACTAATAAAAAAAGTTACAAATTGAAAATGTGTTGGAACTTGCATTATACCATACCTAATCATTTCATATATTTTTGCATGCTCTTTAATGTGAAACGCTTGGCAAATTTTCAAAATTAGTACAATGGATCTACTCATTTAACAGGGTTTTTAATTATATCTCTCTGGTTCCCCAAATTCAAGTTTACAAAATGATCCGTACACTATAGGTCCCTGGCCCCGCAAGTAATAATACCAACAACTGTATCTTAGGGCAGTAGCAGAAGTTGCCAAAATGATACCCCCTAATCTGATATCACTTCCTGCTTTGTGACTATTGGCTGAAGCTGCACCTTACAGACTTCCTGCTCTTTCAACCTCATGCATTCACTCTGCACATAACAGTGGTAATACTGAGAGCTCTCTGCTCAATTTTAGCTGCTTTCTCCTGCATTCGGACCACAAAACAGAGAGGAGTAGGGGGAGACTGGTAATACTAAGATCTTTCTGCTCCATTTTAGCTGCTTTCTTTTTTATACTTTGGACAAATTTTCTAAATTAGTTAAATAGACCTAATAGGGTCCTTTAAAGGGAATGTGTTGCCAGAAAAACATGTTTTGTTTTTTTTAATTAAACATTTAGTGTATAGGTGATTAAACATTGTTCAAATGTTTTTTGGTTTTTTTCACGAGTCAGGAAATATTATAAATTAATTCTAATTTATAATATTTCCCATTGCTGGTCACTAGATGGAGCTATTCCCAAAATTGCAGCATTGCAAAATTGGGTAAAAAGCCCTCGCTCTAGTGAGCTCTCAGCATCCCCCCTCCTTTATCCTGGCTAGTGCCGGGATAAACGAGGGGTTTGAACGGTGTAACCTCCTACACTGTGTGTCGCCATTTTTTGAGCTAACACACAGTGTAGTAGGTTTACATACAGTATTAAACACACACAAACACGAACATACATTGAAATCTCTTACCTGCTCCTGCCGCCGCGGCTCCCTCCGGCCCGTCCGCTCCGTCTGCTGCCGCTGGTCCAAGTGCACAAGTCCGGAAGCCGCGACCGGAAGTAGTAATATTACTGTCCGGCCGCGACTTCCGGTCCACAGGAAAATGGCGCCGGACGGCGCCAATTTCAAATTGGCATGTGTGGGAGCGGCGCATGCGCAGTTCCCACACAGACGCCGTACACAGAAGTGGATGGGACGGGACCCGTTCGCAGTCCCTATGGGACTATGGCTGCCGTATTCCATGTCTGTATGTGTCGTTAATCGACACATACAGAAATGGAACAAAAAATGGCAGCCCCCATAGGGAAGAAAAAGTGTAAAAATAAGAAAAAGTAAAACACAAACACACAAATAAATATAAACGTTTTTAATAAAGCACTAACATCTTTAACATATTAAAAAATAATTTGTGATGACACTGTTCCTTTAACATACCGAAGTAGTTCATTCTTTCTCGGAGTAGGGGAAAGTAGGTTAAAGGTAGCAAAGAGCTCTCAGAATTAACAGTATTACGTGCATATAATTACAGCTCAATATACAGTAATATATAGAAAATGATATCACTGTTTTAGCTTGTGTTTAATACATTAAATATTTCAAGTAAATGCATTTTTGCTTTCGAGTTGAGAATTACTCTTTTAGTTCCTTTATATTGGATGTACAGTAAGGTCACTGTAAAGTTATTTGACACTGAAATGTACAGTGAAGGAAATAAGTATTTGATCCCTTGCTGATTTTGTAAGTTTGCCCACTGTCAAAGACATGAACAGTCTAGAATTTTTAGGCTAGGTTAATTTTACCAGTGAGAGATAGATTATATAAAAAAACAAACCAGAAAATCACATTGTCAAAATTATATATATTTATTTGCATTGTGCACAGAGAAATAAGTGTTTGATCCCTTTGGCAAACAAGACTTAATACTTGGTGGCAAAACCCTTGTTGGCAAGCACATCAGTAAGAAGTTTTTTGTAGTTGATGATGAGGTTTGCACACATGTTAGATGGAATTTTGGCCCACTCCTCTTTGCAGATCATCTGTAAATCATTAAGATTTCGAGGCTGTCGCTTGACAACTCGGATCTTCAGCTCCCTCCATAAGTTTTCGATGGGATTAAGGTCTGGAGACTGGCTAGGCCACTCCATGACCTTAATGTGCTTCTTTTTGAGCCACTCCTTTGTTGCCTTGGCTGTATGTTTCGGGTCATTGTCGTGCTGGAAGACCCAGCCACGAGACATTTTTAATGTCCTGGTGGAGGGAAGGAGGTTGTCACTCAGGATTTGACGGTACATGGCTCCATCCATTCTCCCATTGATGCAGTGAAATAGTCCTGTGCCCTTAGCAGAGAAACACCCTCAAAACATAATGTTTCCACCTCCATGCTTGACAGTGGGGACAGTGTTCTTTTAGGTCATAGACAGCATTTCTCTTCCTCCAAACACGGCGAGTTGAGTTAATGCCAAAGAGCTCAATTTTGACCACAGCACCTTCTCCCAATCACTCTCAGAATCATCCAGATGTTCATTTGCAAACTTCAGACGGGCCTGTACATGTGCCTTCTTGAGCAGGGGGACCTTGCGGGCACTGCAGGATTTTAATCCATTACGGTGTAATGTGTTACCAATGGTTTTCTTGGTGACTGTGGTCCCAGCTGCCTTGAGATCATTAACAAGTTCCCCCGTGTAGTTTTCGGCTGAGCTCTCACCTTCCTCAGGATCAAGGATACCCCACGAGATGAGATTTTGCATGGAGCCCCAGATCGATGTCGATTGACAGTCATTTTGTATGTCTTCCATTTTCTTACTATTGCACCAACAGTTGTCTCCTTCTCACCCAGCGTCTTACTTATGGTTTTGTAGCCCATTCCAGCCTTGTGCAGGTCTATGATCTTGTCCCTGACATCCTTAGAAAACTCTTTGGTCTTGCCCATGTTGTAGAGGTTAGAGTCAGACTGATTAATTGAGTCTGTGGACAGGAGTCTTTTATACAGGTGACCATGTAAGACAGCTGTCTTTAATGCAGGCACCAAGTTGATTTGGAGCGTGTAACTGGTCTGGAGGAGGCTGAACTCTTAATGGTTTTAGTGGATCAAATACTTATTTCTCTGTGCACCATGCAAATAAATATATATAATTTTGACAATGTGATTTTCTGTTTTGTTTTTTTATATAATCTATCTCTCACTGGTAAAATTAACCTAGCCTAAAAATTCTAGACTGTTCATGTCTTTGACAGTGGGCAAACTTACAAAATCAGCAAGGGATCAAATACTTATTTCCTTCACTGTATTTCATGTCATTTATTTGTTGTCTTTGTGTACTTGGTGCTAGTGGAGAGCCATTTATAGAGTTAGGGATAGTTTGGCGTTGGCAGGTGTGGTGAGTGATGTGAGTCATCAGGGCAGTATAGGTGGTACTATTGTCAGTGGCCCAGTGTCCAATAAAAGGACCCACACTAAACTGTCAGCTGTCACACATCACCTAAACGTCACTGCATGGGACCCACACATGGGACCCTTTAAATTAATGGGCTCCATTTAATAGGAAATCATTTGCAAACTTTCAAGTCGTAAACTACACAGGCCCCTGTTAATCCTTTCCCCAGTGACTCACTTACTTTATAGTATGAACCAGAAAGGGTGCATAAAGGTCGTATTATCCCTTTTATTTTTCTCAGAGTGACCCACAGATTTTGTATGCTTTTCCTAGAGAGCATTACTTTATGCTAGATCTCCGCAAACTCAAAATGATCAAAAAAATAAGGAGCTCCTTATCCCCTGTCATAATCCCCCCCCCCCCCCCTCCCACTATCTACTATTTCACTCACCATTATCATCTGGCCCTTGTAATCTTAGGTAGTTAAGCCTTACATTCTACATAGTAAAAATTTGCAATCATGTGATTGACCACCTGACACCTTTTTCACCATAGGAGATCACTTAGAGTAAATAGTTAGTTACATCACATGATGGTCTCTGTACAATGCTATTGGCTGTTGTTCCCTATATTAACCTCCTGCCCCCTACCTTTAACTAAACCTCCTGAGGAATACTAATGAGAAACGCGCGTCGTTTAGATTTATATCTAGGTGAGCTAACCTTTGTTTACATAATGACACTCCTGCACTTTTTTTTATGTGAGGATTCATTCCTTTATTTGACTGCCTATTGGTATGACACAATAAGTGTATTTACATGTCATGGTTATAGGAACAATACACGTCCTTTTGGTAGTCACTATCATATATTGTAGATTCTGAGATATAAATCTGATTATTTATGTGTTACATTCCACATCTAGTGGAAAGTGTGTGTTTTTTGGCTAAATGTTGTTCCACATCATTACATATCATTACTAGTGTTTATTTTTAATATATATTTAATAAAAGATATTTTTACATTCATATTTTGTGCATGTTGGTCTGCATGACTCCTCTTTGGTCGATTGTCAGTTAAGTGTAGTAAAAATGTGGTATAATCTCCATCCCTTAACAGGCCTATAATTTTTGCTGTGTCTGCAGTCAATGTATCGTACCACAGTATGGCGTGTCTATGTTGTTCACTATGTCTTTAAGGCCTCATGCACACTTCCATCACCGTTTTATCGGCCGTTTTTGACGGATCCGTGTGTTCGGTTTTTTTTCCGCGTGGTTTCCGTGTGCACTCCGTTTCCGTTCCGTGTTTCCGTTTAAAAAAACGGAAGGTAAACTTCATTTGAACTTGTCACCTGTCCCAGGAAACACTCATAGAAAGGTTACAAGAAGTTTTTGTTGCTGTTTTCTGTAGCTTTCAGAGTATAGAGAACAGTTTGAGATTACTCTGCTTGGCTTGCTTTGTTTTTTTTGGAGTGAAATGTGTGCATTTACTTATTTATTTTGTGACACTGGGCACTAGTTCCCTGCTGCCATCTGTGCGTCAAAAGCTCCTTGGCAAGTTCCTCCCACGCGGCGTCCTTTTTATAGCGGTCGTGGTAGCATTCTGCCCGCGTATCCCATAGTTCTGGGTGATCATGCACCAATGCTATGAGTCTCTCCACATCCGTCTTCAGGAATGAATGTGTACTGTAGTCTGTGAGTCTGTGAACTTTGACTCACCCAACCGTTTCTATGGCAACGGATCCATTAAAAACGGACAGCACACGGAAGCCTTCCGTGTGCCATCTTTTTTTTCTTGACTGAGCCATTGACTTCTATGGGCCACACGGTCACTGAATCACTGACCAAAGTAGGACATGCTCTACTTTTGACGGAATGGAACAACGGATCCATTTAAATAACTGAAGTGTGCATGGGCCCATTGAAATGAATGGGTTCAGGGTGCTATCAGTGACAAAAACGGATAGCACCCTGAAGGAAAAGACTGAAGTGGGCATGAAGCAATGTATTTCTGTTTATCTATTTCTACACAGGAGCTCTCGTTATAGAGGAAGATATAAATCTGTATATCTTGTGTTATGTTGGCAGCTTATGGCAATGTTGACTGTCGACTGTGACTTTAAATTGATAGGCGCTGGGAGAAACGGCCTGGATGCCACCTTAGTAAATATATTTGTCACGCCATAACAGCAAGGAGGACATTACCAGCTTGGCTACGCTGCGTCCTCAAACTGGAGGAAGTGTTTATTATTTAAATGGCATATGCTTCCGCCTAATGGTGTTTGGTATGCATGCAAAGCCCATAGAGAAGCTGCAGTGCTGTGAGGTGCTGAGTGGCATGTGTGAGGACCTTGAGTTCAGTTGTCCAGGAGCAAAGTGGGTGATGTGTGTGTGTGTGTGTGTGTGTGTGTGTGTGTGTGTGTGTGTGTGTGTTCGTGTGTGTCTTAGTATGTCGCTGTGTATTGGCGAGTGATAGGCAGGAGCAATTGAACTGGCAGCCTTAGAAACCTAGGAAAAGTCCTGAAATCTGAAGGGCACCCCCTACATCTTTCCGCAACTACCCTGCATATGGCGTCACACTGCCCAGGGAGCTCATTAGAACATCAAGATGATCATGTGGCACTGCCAATGTAATACACAGCCACACTCCAACTGTAACTGATCAGAAAAAACTGTGATCCTGACTGTTTAGTGCCATGATAAAACCTGATCATGACACTGTATAAGGGAGGGCTCACTATGTTAAGACCCAACAGGTGTCTTTACATATTTGTATGCACAGGCACAATATACTGGCATACATAAGTATGCCAGTATATTGTAATTAAAAATCAACGTAAAATGAAAGTCTCTTTATGGGACTACAAAAAATAAAGTATTATAAAAAAAAAAGTTTACTAAAAATTACACAAAACGCATTTAAAATAAAAAAAAAGAATACATTTTATTTAATAGAACATATGTACACTTTTATAACCCCCACATGTTTGGTATCCCCATAAAAGTCACAACTTGTGTTATAAATATATACACTCATTTAAGGTCAGTGATGAGCAACATAAAAAAGAAAAATTTTTTGGTTTGTCTCCCCAAAATTAAATTAATAAAAATAAAAAGCTAATATCTACGTACTCCAAAACTACAACTTGTCCTGAAAAAATAAACAAACCAAAAATATGCTGTGTTGAGGGGAAAAGGAAAAAAGGCTTTTAGTTCTGTGGTTGTAAAGATCCTTGGCAATATTTTTTTTATTATTTTTTATTATCCTTGAAAAACCCCTTTGACATAGAAAGGTTTTTTCCCCCAGTAAGAGTAATCAAACTTTGGAATTCGCTTACACAAGAAGTAGAAAGAACAAAGCCAATATCAAAGAAAGAAAAACAAGTAGACGTTTATTTTAAGTCTAATTGTATGAAGAGTTATAATTAATGAGGAGGAAATATGGGGTTGAATTTATCCAGGGAAATCATCTGACTGCAATTGTAGGATCAGGGCACAGTTTTGTTATCACAATCTCCTACGGTTCTGCACTGCTCTGAATCAAATAGCTAGGTATTTGAATGGTTAAACTTGATGGACCAATCTTTTTTTTTCAACCTATATAACTACAATATATCTTCTGACAGCTATTAATGTGGTTGGAAAGTTTACAAAATTGTTGTAATCCAGTATATAATAGGGGTGTTGCCGATGGATGCTTAAAGAATTGTTTTGTTTGGCAATTGTTTTTGCACATATCATGCTAATTCACCAACAATATTCTAGCAGTGCCATTTGTTTTTTCCCAGCTCAGTTGTATGTATTTTGAACCTCATGTTCCAAGGTACATAAATAATTTATGTAACTTGGAACTTATTATTTTAACCCCAGTTTACATGCACATGAGAACTTGGTCTGACCACCAAAATAGACCAAGTTCTCATGTGCATGTAAACTGGGCTTAAAATAATAAGTTCCAAGGTACATAAATTATTTATTTTACTCAACTGGCTCCGTCACTACATTTGATTGCAACAGAGATAACATGGATCAACTGACCAATAAATATACTGTTTTACTTATAGTTGATAGATGTTTTCTTTGACAATATTTTACTGGTTTTGTAAATATATATATTCTTTGTAGTAACACAGAAATGGCTGATTTAGATCAATTACAATAGTTTTCTGAACCGCAGTCACGGACATCACAGTGAGGAGAGCAATGGCTGACGGGTGTTATCTCCCAATGTACCTATCATAAAACTCACTCTTAGATTTATTCTTTCCTGAGGAATATGGTAATCCAATGTGTCTATAGCATCTGATGTTTTACCTCACAGGCAGGGGCGTAACTAGGAAAGACTGGGCCCCATAGCAAACTTTTGACTGGGGCCCCCCTCCCCTGGGTGTCACACAACCCCCCACCTTGTAGATAGTGCCTTTTTTACAGCCCCCCCTGTAGATAACGCCATACAACCCCCTATAGATAACGCCATACAGAACGCCATACATCCCCCTGTAGATAACGTCATACATCCCCCTGTAGATAACGCCATACAGCCCCCTCTGTAGGTAACGCCATACAGTCCACCCTGTAGATAGCGCCATACAGCCACTCCTGTAGATAACGCCATACAGCCCCCTTTGTAGATATCTACAGAGGGGGCTGTATGGCGTTATCTACAGAGGGGGCTGTATGGCGCTATCTACAGGGGGGTCTGTATGGCGTTATCTACAGAGGGGGCTGTATGGCGTTCTCTACAGGGGGGGCTGTAGGGCGTTCCCTACAGGGGGGCTGTATGGCGTTCCCTACAGGGGGGGCTGTATGGCGTTCCCTACTGGGGGGCTGTATGGCGTTATCTACAGAGGGGGGCTGTATGGCGTTCTCTACAGGGGGGGCTGTATGGTGTTCTCTACAGGGGGGGGCTGAATGGCGTTCCCTACTGGGGGGGCTGTATGGCGTTATCTACAAAGGGGGCTGTATGGTGTTCTCTACAGGGCGAGGGCTGTATGGCATTCTCTACAGGGGGGGCTGTATGGCATTCCCTACAGGGGGGGCTGTATGGCGTTCCCTACAGGGGGGGCTGTATGGCGTTCCCTACAGGGGGGGCTGTATGGCGTTCCCTACAGAGGGGGGCTGTATGGCATTCCCTACAGGGGGGGCTGTATGGCGTTCCCTTCAGGGGGGCTGTATGGCGTTTCCTACAGGGGTGGCTGTATGGCGTTCCCTACAGGTGGGGGCTGTATGGCGTTCCCTACAGGGGGGGCTGTATGGCATTCCCTACAGGGGGGCTGTATGGCGTTCCCTACAGGGGGGCTGTATGGCGTTCCCTACAGGGGGGGCTGTATGGCGTTCCCTACAGGGGGGCTATATGGCGTTTTCTACAGGGGGGCTGTATGGCGTTATCTACAGGGGGGCTGTATGGCGTTCCCTACAGGGGGGGTGCTCTGTATGGAGTTCTCTACAAGGGGGCTGTATGGCGTTCTCTACAGAGGGGGCTGTATGGCGCTAACGCCATACAGCCCCCCCTGTAGAGAACGCCATACAGCCCCCCCTCCCTGTAGGGAACGCCATACAGCCCCCCCTGTAGGGAACGCCATACAGACCCCTGTAGGGAACGCCATATAGCCCCCCCCTGTAGAGAACGCCATACAGAGCACCCCCCTGTAGGGAACGCCATACAGCGCCCCCCCGTAGGGAACTCCATACAGCGCCCCCCCCTGTAGGGAACTCCATACAGCCCCCCATAGGGAACACCATACAGCCCCCCCTGTAGGGAACGCTATACAGCCCCCCCCCTGTAGGGAACGCCATACAGCGTCCCCCCTCCCAAAAAAATGCGACCTACAGCGTGTCCTACAAAAGACATGTATCCCCTATCCACAGGATAGGGGATACATGTGTGATCGCTGGCAGCGATAGGGAGAACGGGGGACCGAAAGTCCCCCAAGTTCTCCATGACTAACCTCGGACTTCCGGCGTCTGCGCAGCTCACTAAAAATGAAAGGAGCGCTGGTCACGCATGCGCACCGGCGCTCCATTCATTTCTACGGAGCTGACGACACAGACCCCGGAAGTACGAGGTTAGTGATGGAGAACTTCAGGGGACTTTCAGTCCCCCGTTCTCCCTATCGCTGCCAGCGATCACACATGTATCCCCTATCCTGTGGATATCCTGTGGATAGGGGATACATGTCTTTTGTTTAATGGCAGAGCGGGGAGATACCTCCCTGCTCTGCCATAGTGTTCAGTGGCGTCGCACTGTAGCAGCCATAGCGGCTACTAGCGGAGCCTCCGGCCATCGTGGGGGCCCGTGCCGGCGGGTGACACGGGCCCCCATGCCACGGGCCCCGTAGCAGCCGCTACGGCTGCTATAGTGGTAGTTACTCCACTGCTCACAGGTATCTGTACCTTTCTGGGTAATCAGACAAATCCTATTCTTGTCAGCAGATATGTCTTGTCTCTCTTTAGTATTGACAGCTCTCTTCTGAACACACTTAATCTCTTATCTTATTCCACTCTAGTATTATGTACATCTCCCTTCTCTCTCTTGTTTTAGGCTTCTTCTCTTGTTATGTTCTCTTATTTTTACCTCAGAATCGTACGGCTTCTCTCTCCTTCTCTAACTGCCTCAGACCAGACTCTCTTCCCGCCTCCCACTCCCTCCGCCTCCTCAGTGATGTCATTAAGTCCCGCCCCTCCACTTCCTGACTGCATCCACAAAACAAGCGCTGCATCAGAGCATTTGTAAAGAGGAAGAGATGAATCTAATCTCCCCTTTCACCGCTACACACCCGCAGGACACATCCCAATTACAAGTCTCATCCTACAACCCCTAATTCTTGCTATATACCAGCTATTTGGGAATAAATGCCACATAGCAACATGAGAACATAGTTCTCTGACAGTGCATTTAAACTACTACTTTCCTTTACCTTATACCAGTGATCAATCTTCCCATACATCAGGTAAGTCAATAAAGATTGTTTGGCCCCTATAATTATGTGGCTCTGTAATTCTTAGACCGGCCAGGGACCCCAAGAGCCAATCCTGATGAGAAAATCAGTGGTATCTCTGATGTAGGAGTCAGCCCCCATAGCAAACTGCCGCAAAATTTTATCCACAAAGATAGCTGCTGGAACAAATAACGAGTCACTCCCTGACACAATAGGGCGACCTGGGGGTTTTAATGGATCCTTATGAATTTTTGGAAGAAGGTAAAGCACCGGATTAACCGGATGCTTTACCTTCAAAAATTCACAGAGGTCCTTGTCAATGATCTTAGATAAAAAAGCTTCATCGACAAGTGATTTCAATTCATTCATGAAAGAAAATTTTGGATCACCTGATAATTCAATGTATACATCATGATCATTCAATTGCATCTCCAATTCCTGCAGATACAGGTAAGTATCTGCAGGTAAGTCAATAAAGATTGTTTGGTCCCTATAATTATGTGGCTCTGTAATTCTTACATTTACACTTGTATAACTAAAGTAAACTTAAGCATTAATAACAATGAAGTCTCAATATGACATATATATATATATATATATATATATATATATCAACAAAGAAATGATCGCAGGACTCCAGAAGTACACCAGCACTCCAGCACTCTAAACGCTTGAGAAAGGTCCTGCTGAGAGCACTGAAACGTAGCAATTTCCTCATGGGTTAAATAAACCACATCTCTTTTTGCAACTAATTCTGGAGTGCTGCGATCATTTATTTGTTGCTGTATCTAAAGGACCGTGTGGATGACGGTCAAGGATGCATAGCACCGTTTACTGTGTACTTTTGAAGTGCTGCTTTTCTCTACCCTGTATGTATATATGTATATATATATATATATATATATGTATATATATATATATGCACCCACTACATGCAGATAGGAGGTCATTTCTCCTGTCTGGCTGACTTCCTGTGAACTACAGGATTACATCATCAAATCTCTCCTAGAAGCTCTCAGACATCTCCTTTAACCACCCAGCTCCACTCTCTTTGTTCCTCTGTGTGTGTCCCCCATGCATATCGTGCTACTGATGAGATCATTTCTCCCTATCTAAGGCACCAGGAGTGCAGTGAACAAATAGATTAGTCTTTACCATGATTGGCTGCAGTTATAAAACTCCCCTTTCTATAAGACGCAGCTTCTCATTGCTCTCCTCTGCCGTCCTGCTTGCAAAAGCTGACATGGAGAAACCTATCATTAGTAGGAGGCAGGGGAGACAGGCTGAAGTTGCATCACATAGGATAGACTGAGACTAAGTGAGTTATGCGACATAAATTCATGTCAGTGATCTATCACTTGCTGCCATTATATAGGACTCCGAGCAGAGCAGGTGCATTGTGATGAGACTTTGTCCCCTCTGCAAAACCAAAACCATCATGGGAAATGTAGGCTGTATTAGGGTAACCACATCAGAAGGGAAGAATGAGCCAAGATGGCAGACAACCCATAAATGGCACATTAAAGTGTAGCTAAACGTTTGTGACATAGTGACATGTCAGAAGTTTGGATTGGTATCTGTACGGCTATTTCCGGAAATAAAAATATCGGTGTACGGACTCAATAGAAAGTCTATGAGCCTGTACTCCGATACATCGGCTTTCCGGAAAAAGCCGAACAGACACGAAGCGGCTCAGCGCTCACACGAGCGCTTCAGCTGCTTTGTTTTAGCGATTGGTGGGGGTCTCAGTGCTCGGACCCCTACCAATCCAAACTTCTGACATGTCACTATGGCATGTCATAAGTTTGTCAAACGTTTATCTACACTTTAATTAAAACAGATATACACGAGGCATACACAAGAGCCTCTACACTATTGTTTAAGAATAGCATATGCAAAACTATATAGGCAAATAATAATTATTGCTGGAGTGGTTCTTTCAATGATAGAATGCTTGGGACAGCAAGTGTTGAGGCGCATAGTGCATAAAAGTCGCCAACGCTCTGGTGACTCAATAATTGCAGATTTCCAAACCTCCTCTGGCATTATCATCAGCACAAAAACTGTGTGCCAGGCTTCATGGCATGTGTTTCCATGGCCGAGCAACTGCATGCAAGTTTTACATCAAAAAGGACAATGCCAAGCTTCGGATGGAGTGGTGTAAAGCACGCCGTCACTGCCACACTCTGGAGCAGTGGAAACATGTTCTGTGGATTGACGAATCATGCTTCTCTATCTGGCAGTCTGATGGACGAGTCTGGGTTTGGTGAATGCCAGGAGAACGTTACCTGTCTGACGGCATTATGCCAATTGTAAAGTTTAGTGAAGGAGAAATATTGCTGCAGGGCTGTTTTTCAGGGGTTGGCCAAGGCCCCTTTGTTCCAGTGAAGGGAAATCTTAATGCTTCAGCATGACAAAACATTTTGAACAATTGTATGCCTCCAACTTTATGGCAACAGTTAGGGCAGGCCCTTTTCTGTTTCAACACGACTGTGCCCCAGTACACAAAGCAAGGTTCATAAAGACATGGTTGGGTGAGTTTGGTGTGGAAGATCTTGACTGGCCTGCACAGAGCCCTATAAATGCAAACTCATCGAACGCCTTAAGGATTAAATAGAACGGAGATTGCAAGCCAGGCCCTCACGCCCAACATCAGTGTATGACCTCACAAATGCTCCTCTCTATGAATGGGTAAAAATGTCCACAGACACGCTTTAAATTCTCACAGAAAGCCTTCCCAGAAGAGTGGAAGATGTTTTAGTGGCAAAGGGGGGACCAACGCCATACCAAGGGCTATGGATTAAGAATGAGATGTCATAAAAGCTCCTGTAGGTGTAACGTGTAGGTGTCACAATACTTTTGTCCATATAGTTCATGTATTTCTTATACCCATGTGACCAAAACGGTACACAATATTTCAGCACTAGTTGATAAAGTTACAGTTCACCAATATCCTCAAGTTCTTTTCAGATGCGCTGGAAAAGCTGTAAGGTGAAACTCGAGTTGGGCTATCTGAATTTGCACTCACACCGCCCTGCTGTTTTTTTATTATGTGCTTTAAAATGGGACATCTTGTCAGTCTAATAAATTCTTGCACTTTAAAGAACTGGGTCATTGCAGTACTTCACCATAGGAGCTAATTGTCTAATTGTTTTCTCTTCTATAGGAATTCTTGGAGATAAAAACTGAATTTTTGGTGGTGTATCCTCTAGCAACCTACATTTGTCTAGCGCTACTTGCTCACCCAAGTCACGAGGAAAGGGACAGAATACTGGAAGATGCAAGTGACCCCAGACTGTGCCGATCGATTTTTTTCTTTTATCATTACGTGTTGCTTTTACCCAGTGTTGTTATTTAATATGTAATTATATGATTTGATATGTAATTGTATAATTGTAAACATTTGTTTTAAAGACAAGTATGCTACAGCACTGAGATCAATGTTGACTGCAATGTCAATAAAGAGTGTGCTTTTTAAAAAAAAATAAACTTCAATGAATTTCGGGAAAACAAAAAGTAAATAACATATGCATATTTAAGACCGCCATAGTTAATAAAACAATATTTATTGCTTATACATTAGAAATATTGAGCCACAGGATGAAGAATTAAAACGAATGCATACATAAATCCTTTTGATGTTAGTTGCATTTAGTAAGGTAATTGAAGTCATTTTCTCACATTTATGATATATACATCTACAGACAGAATTTACAGAATTTTATATTAAATAATAAAATAAACATCGACATAGATGACCACTAAAAAGTTCAATTAGTGATGTAAATACGTATGATGGTATTGCTTGCTACATATTTATAGACGTCACAAATAAGTTATCTAATATAAACTTTGCAACTTAGGTTGGAGTTGATATTTCTGTATCTAGGCTAAAGCAAACACGAGTAACAACATGGGCATTTTTTTTATATATATATATACACAGCATTAAACCAGGTGTTTTCTAGATCCAATTTTTACAGGGTTGAACATAATAGAAAAGTTGTGGATTGTAAAACTTAATGGAGTAACTGGAAACTATGAACACTCAAGCATTTGCTTTAATAACACTTTACTTTAGGTTTAGTTGCACTTTATGATGAATGCTCCTGACTTAAAGTAGATATTTGAGGTACAGTATTTTAATCCTTGAATATTTTACAGCTTAGTTTCTTCAATTATTTTTGTCACAAACTCCAATTCATCACAAGTGGTTTCCTTAAGAATTGACACCAACATTAAGATGGTTGTGTTGGGATCTAAAAGTTTGACAAGAGGTATGTTCACATTCTTCTCTTTATAGACACGACTTTGTAATGTCATGGCCAACATTGAGTCAATCCCCAGGGAACCGAGAAGAGTTCCCGTACTGATGTCAGTTGAGCCGACTCCTGTGAGCTCAGTAACCACTAACAAAATGTAATCTTCACTTGTTTCCGTATTACGACTGGGGAACTGATTCCCTTTTGGTGTTTGTTCCCAACTTTTCATCTCTTCCACTATGATATTATAGAAGCGCTTGTTTAGTGTTGGTATGTACGAAATTAGACTATTGTACATGGTTTTAAAATTAAACTTGGCAATGGCTTGGTGGACATTGTTTATCAAAAGACATTTTTTCAGATGCTCATGAATTTCCTCAGTATTCAAGAGAAGCATTCCTTTTGCTTCTAAGAGTTTGTGAATTTGGTGCTGGTTGAGTAACACACCAAGATTGAGACCACCCCAACTGATCGATTGTCCACAAAGACCCTTATTTCTTCTGTATTGACAGAACACGTCTAGAAAGGAGTTAGCAGCAGCATAATTTGCTTGTCCGGCATTTCCAACAAATGATGTAACAGATGAATAGCAAACAAAATAGTCAAGTTTAATGTTTGATGTGGCACGGTGAAGATTCACAGCTCCATCTACTTTAGGGCTAAAAACTTTCTCAAAAAGTAGCAAGTTTAAGTTCTGCAGAATCCCATCATGAAAAACAACAGCACTGTGAAAGACACCTCTAATTGGAATATTTGGGAATATTTTTTGTATCGAATTTATTGCTTTTGTGACTTCAGTATAACTGGTAATGTTACATTGCAAGGTGACTAGCTTGCTGTTTTTCTTTTCATTCTGAGCCTCAGCTATTTGCTGTTTCATTTCAGGAGTGGGATTTCTTCTGGATAAAATCACAACATTGCCACCACCATTCCGTATAATGAATTTTACTGTTTCAAACCCAAGACCAGTCAGACCACCTGTTACTATATAAACACCACGATGCCTAAAAAGCCTAGGATCAGCTGGTGACTCAGAAATCTTTGAGATTATACCATTCTCTAGCGCTAGAAGGGGTAAGGCCTGGGCTGTTGAGTAGCTGCACAATGTATTCTTAACATCAGAATTACTGCATGGCGGTTGAATGGTCGATTCTGGAATAATGATTTCAGATGATATTGAGTATAACCATTTATGTAAGTCTTTTGCAAACTGCTGTAGATATGCCTTCTGAAACACAACAGCAAGATCAAGCAGGTGAACATGAATATCTTGTCTGGCGTTCAATATCAGATTTTTAATGTTTTTTTGGTCCGAAAGAACAATGACATTTTTAAGAAGTGGTAACTCAGTGAGTGCTTCTCTAGAGATACCTTCAGCTGCAGGAAGGACAACCATAGCAGCACACTTTTTGTCAGTTATGATATCCCCATTGGATATAACAACTTTCCAGCCTGATTGTTCTGCTGTCTTAGATAAAACTCTGCATAAAATAGACTTTGCATCTAATGTTACTATTACGAGTTTTGGTTTATTTTTTGTAGGTGGTAGATGGTGATGTAATATTTCCCAGGCTAAAACAAAAAAAGAGATGCAAGGAGAATTTCCTAATACTGGAACTTTCTTGACTAAGTAGCAAACATCCTGACAAATCTTCACTTTTGAGGTTGCAACTATTGGATAACACGCCACAACCTGATCCCCAACTTGAATTTTCTTGACATCTTTCCCAACTGCAGTAACAATACCAGAATAATCTAGAGCAATGAGCTCATGCTTTTCACTGGTTGTCCAATACAAAGTATTTCCATATTTCCAACTTGAAAGGCTCACAGGAAAATAATCTTCTGTGTGGGTGCAAATTTTGTCAATATTAATCTCTATTTCATTCTTCTGTAATTCAGAAAATGGGAAATGGTTTTGTTCAGCAGAAATGTCATGTATTTTGTAGGGATCTGAAGTGTAAAGGGTAAAATGATCCGATTTCTCTAAAGATTTTATTTGCCATGTTCTCTTTTCAGTGTCAGTGGAAATAATATCACTAGTATAAATTGAACCTTCATTGATCCAGATCTCAGGATAATCATTTGGATCAAACTGAAGAAGAACTTGAGCTAATGCCGCCACATTTTGGCTACTTGGCGAAGAAATATCAATGAGCTGAAATGTGATTTCAGTTATTTCAACGAGGCATGCTCTTGTCATTCCCACCAGTGAAAATCCAGGATTGATGTGATCCACTGTCTTATCCACTGTTCTGAACGTCACTGTCCTGATGGAAGGTTTAATGGTCTTTTGTTTGACTGCTAAAATCAGCTGTCGATAGACGTCACAGCACTGTGCAAGATATTGTGAGGGATTGTCTGAAATATCCTCAGTGGGTCTGTGAATTCCCCACATAAACACAACTTCATTACAATCACTGTTAAGAAGCTGATGTGTATGAATATCTGAATCCCAGCTGTTAAAAGTAATGTAGCTCAGTCCATTCTGTATATATTTCGATAATTTTTCACCTATTCCGAGATTGTCAGAATAAATCATCATCTTTGACTGATGGTCTGGATGTTCTGGAGTAGACTGGGATTGGGAAGACTGCTTCCATTCAACATGGAAAAAACTTTTCTCTTCTTTGTTAAATGTTTGTTTTACCAATGCCATCTTAGCTCTTTTTATTTCTACTAAAATGGAACCATTGTTATCTGCAAAACATCCACACATTTCAATGTACTTCTCGGTTCTTTGTACTGTTTTCATGTAGATGATCATTTCCTCTTGAAGTGGCTGTAGAATTGTTACATTTTCTACGGATGATGGAAAGATCACTGAGTCATTTGAATCAGATCCCATACAAACTGTCATTTGAAGGAACCAATCTAAGATGACTGGATGTATGTGATACTCATACATTGTTTCTCTGATTTCTTCACTCACTTTTACTCTGGCAATCCCTTCTTTAAGATCTTTTCCATAATGAACATCGCCCAGCTGTTTGTATGACTTTCCATATTCAAATCCGAATGAAGAGAGCTGCTCATATAGATTTTCTTTTTTAAAAATAGAAGTACATCTATGGAAAATCTGTTCAGTTGAGATTCTTTTGCTTGTGTCTAGTGTACGGTTTGTTTTTTCTATCTGTCCAGTTGCAAAAACATGTGATGTTAGAACTTCAAAACGGGTTACTTGGTCTTCTTGGTGTAGTTTCACATTTAGGTCCACAGAGTCCTGTTGGAGAACACAGGGGTTCAAAAATGTTACACTGATTTTCAGAGAACTTAAAGGCAATTTGGGTTTTAAGATGTTAGCTGCAGCTGCCAATCCAAGTTCTACATAGAAAGCACCTGGAATAAGGGCTGATCCCCGGTTTTTATGTTCATAGACATATGGTGTAATAGTTTTAGATACTTTACATCTGAACTCTGTAAAATCCTCACTCATGTTATGGATTAATGGATGGTTGGGACTTGCTACTGTCTGGTTTCCCTGTCTTATTTTTTCATATTTAATATCTTGCTTGACGTGATCGAATTGGTATCTTGGAATAGTTGCTGGAGAAGATTTATAAGCTTCAAATACTTTACACCAGTCAGGATTGTATCCTTGTGTGAAAAGTGCAGTCAGCATAGACAAGATGGTCTCATACTCTTTTGGGGGCTGTATAGCAGGTAATACGGTTGTTTTGGGTCCTAAAGTTTCAGTTATGTTCCTTTGTAATGCTCTCCGCGGACCTATTTCAATAAACAGAGTGTTTTCTTTATCTCTTGCTGAAGCTTCTACAGCTTGTTCAAAGGCGACTGGTTCACGAATATTTTTAGCCCAGTAATCACCAGTGGTGAAATCTCCTTTGGATGCCGGCTTACCCGTCACTGTTGAAATAATATCAATTTCCATATTTTGTTTATGTAAATCCCTCAGTGTCTCTTTTACCTCATTCAATATAGGATCCATCATGGGGCTGTGGTATGCAGCAGGAACATCGAGTAGATGGAGAAATATATTATTTGAACTGTAATCTTTGGACAGTTTTTTATTAAGATGGTTTATTGTCTCACCATCTCCAGATACTGTGCAGGAAGTAGGACTATTATAAGCAGCGATACATACTTTCCCCCCGTAGGATACAATTATTTTTGATATTTCAGTTATTGCAATATTTCCAACTACCAACATTTTTCCTCCAGTAGCTTTGCATTGCAGTGTACTTCTGTAGTAAATTACTTTTACAGCATCTTTTAGTGAAAGAATTCCAGAAATATGAGCGGCAGCAACTTCTCCAACTGAATGTCCCAATATGCAATCTGGCTTCACCCCCCAATGTGTCAGAAGAGCCACTAACGACACCTGAATTGCAAAGAGCAGCAGTTGTGCCACATCGGGACTTGAGAAATCATCAAACTCTTCCTCTAACAACTGTAGCACAGAAAGTGAAGTGTAGACTCTGATCATCTCATCAATCTCTACACATTTCTTTCTGAACACTGGCTCATGTTCTAGTAACATCTTACACATCCCTTTATAAAGGACCCCATTCCCACAGAATACAAATACAATATGGAGACGGGATTTCGCTAGAGCAGTGTCTTTTTTCACAACTTGTAGCTGTTGGTTTAAGTGAGTTAATGAAGAGGCGAGAAATCCTGTTCTATATTTGTAATTTAGATGACTTCTTCTGCAGGCTGCTGTGTAGACAAGGTTCTCCAGGGTTAAGGAAGTTTCCTTGCTTAACACTTGTTGCGTATTTTCAATAGAAAGGTTAAGTGATTTGCTGGAGGCCGCAGACAAAATAAATATTTCAACTGGTCTTTTTGAATGATGTTGAGATTTTTTTTGTTTATATTGTTTTACAACGGCGTGGGTATTAGTTCCTCCAAATCCAAAACAATTTATTCCTGCCATTCTTCCAAATTTGACGTCCTCTTGCCATTTTTCAGGACTGGTTGGAATTTGTAGATTGGATTCCTCAATGATTTTGATTCCATTTTCTTTAGAATAATGTAGAGATGGAGGAATAATTTCATGATGCATCATGAGAAGAACTTTTATCAACCCAGCAACCCCAGCAGCAGATTCCGTGTGACCAATGTTTCCTTTAACTGATCCAATCTTCAGAGGTTTCATTCCACTAGGACGCCTTTTCATCAAGTTTCCTAAGCTGGCAGCTTCTGTTGGGTCACCAATTGGTGTTCCAGTCCCATGAGCTTCAACGTACTGCACAGAACATGGATCTATGGTTTCATAGATGTTCCACAATAACTTCTCTTGTTGATATTGAGATGGTTTGGTGATTGGGGATACTGAACGCCCATCTTGATTAATTGCAGTTTTACATATTATTCCCCATATTTTGTTGTTATCTTCTACAGCCTATAAGATATATGAAAATAATATAAGAAATATATAAAATAGATAACAATTTGTGGTTGCTAAGTACTGTATACAAATATAGTCAATATAAAAATGGATGTTATGTATTTTTTAAAGGGGTTTTCCCATCAGAGACATTTATGACATATCAACAGGATATAATCCAATAAATAAAGTATTTGAAGCAGCACAAATCCCGATATCAGGAGCGGTGTCACGCTGTAAAATCAGACAAACCCTTGAGAAAGACCCTCCACTTGTCACGGGTCAAAATGTTGTCATTTTTTACTGGATGTTTTACCAATAAAATAATATATTGATTGAAATTTGGGAGACGTGTGCTGCTGTTCATCCATGCTTTTTCTGAGGATATCAACAGGATATGTCATAAATGTGAGATAGATGCGGGTCCCACCTCTTGGACCTGCACCTATCCCTAAACCCCGTTCTATCTCTGTGTGTTGTGGCTGATGCGTGTGATTTCCGACCATGAATTACGGAAACAGCGTAGCTTGCTGAGCTACGATGTTTCCGTAAATCCCATAGTAGTGAACGGCCGTTACGAAAGCAGCGACACTGTTTTCATAATTCATGGTCGAGAATCACACGCGTCAGCCACAACACAGAGAGATAGAATGGGTTTTAGGGGGGCCTGTTCTAGAGATAACATAGTTCTTCATATTTTTTACCTTAGTTACTTACACCAGTCTACTAACAGTTTTTACATATTTGTTCTTAATGCAGATATATATGTACCAACTATTTCAGCAGCTTTACAGGTGTATTTATCTACCAACATATGGTGCATGTAGTCAGATCTGCATTTAAGTACTCCTTGCCTATCTACCCAAAGAGGCATTTATGGTAAGTTCAGGTCAGTAATATTCAAACACAGCATAATATATATCCCGAGGAGTTTTCTGAGCTGCATTTTACATGGATATCACAGCTTGCATGGTCATTTCAATGTGAGGGAAGACACAGAGACACAGCCAAGAGC
The DNA here is from genome assembly GCF_050947455.1 of Rhinoderma darwinii. Classification (NCBI taxonomy): domain Eukaryota; kingdom Metazoa; phylum Chordata; class Amphibia; order Anura; family Rhinodermatidae; genus Rhinoderma; species Rhinoderma darwinii. The sequence continues at coordinate 317,140,300 of NC_134691.1, forward strand.
ATTGACAGAAGGGAGGGAAAGAGAGAGAGAGAGCAACTTCATAATGTACACCTTCTGAGCTCTGAACTTGCAGCTCTATAAGCAGGCATGTCAAAGAAGCAATACAAAATCATCCTACAAGTCAGATACCATGACAACTGTGCACTTACTTATACGTTAAACTTAAGTTAAAGATTAATTCTTCTTTTATTTATTTTCTGACATTTCAGAAAAAAACTAACTGCAGTGCCCTTTGACAGTAATAACATACTTTTGTAAAACAGAATTTCCCTAAGAAGCACCAAATTTATTGGCACTGTATTGGGGATGTATTTAAAATGAATACTTAGAGGGGTTGTCCCAGAATTAATAAAAAATAAATAAATAAACCAGGCATAATATAGTGCATGACAGTCTCTTTCTAACAAAGAGAGAAACAGCCCTTTATCTTACATGGATCCAGAGATCTTCCCATTCATTGCTTAAATTGCTCTGCTAGTTTTTCTTCAGGGTGGCAGCTCAGGGGCGTGTCCTTTCTGCTGCAGATCAGGTATTTTCTATTGGCTGGTGGCAGTTGGAGAGTGGGACTGAGCATGTGCTCCCTTAACCCCTTAATGACCAGCCTATTTTAGACCTTAATGACCAAGCCATTTTTTACGTTTTTCCATCGTCGCATTCCAAGAGCTATAACCTTTTATTAGCCGTATAAGGTCTTGTTTTTTGCGGGACAAGTTGTACTTTTTAATAGCACCATTTTGGGGGACATATTATTTATTGATTAACTTTTATAAACTTTTTTTTGGGGGGGAATAGAAAAAAACCTGAAATTTCGCCACTCTTTTTCGCATCTTAAATCAACGGCGTTTACCGTGTGATATAAATAACACAATAACTTTATTCAGCGGGTTATTACGATTGCAACGATAACAAATTTGTATCGTTTTTGTATGTTTTACTACTTTTACACAGTAAAAACGCTTTTTTTTCAAAATGACTTGTTTTTGTGTCTCCATATTTGAAGAGCCGTAACGTTTTTATTTTTTCGCCGGTCGTATGAGGGATTTTTTTTTGCGGGAAGACTTGTAGTTTTTATTGGTACCATTTTGGAGTAGATGCGACTTTTTGATCTCTTTTTATCACATTTTTTTTAAGTCAGGATTCACAGAAAACAGCAATCTTTCCATAGTTTTTTATTACATTTTTTACGGCGTTCACCGTGCGGGTTAAATAATGTAATAGATTTATAGTCGGGGTTGTTACGGAGGCGGCGATACCAAATATGTGTAACTTTTTTACTTTATTTTGTTTTTTTAATAGTAAAGCATTATGTATGGGGAAAAGCTGGGTTTTTCATTTTTTTTCACATTTTTTTTTTAAATTAACTTTATTAAACTTTTTTTTCACTTTTTTACTAGTCCCACTAGGGTACTATAATATGCGATTCTCTGATCGCTATTATAATACACTGCAATACTTTTGTATTGCAGTGTATTACTGCCTGTCCGTTTAAAACGGGCAGGCATCTCCTAGGTCATGCCAGAGCCATGATCTAGCAGGCATTCGCTCCAGGCAGACCTGGGGGCCTTTATTAGGCCCCCGGCTGCCATTAGAGACACAGACACTCGGCGATCTTATCGCCGGGTGTCGGTGGGGAGAGAGGGAGCTCCCTCGCTCTCTCCAAAACCACTCAGATGCGGTGCACGCTATTGCGCACCGCATCTGAAGGGTTAAACGGGTGAGATCGATACTAATATCGATCTCACCCGGCAGAGCAGGGACGCTCCCAGCCCTCAGCTGCCTCTAGCAGCTGAGAGCAGGGAGATTTGACGCTCCCTGCTCTGTTTACTTTATCCTGATGCAATGCCGTAAAAAGGCATATGCATCAGAATAAAGCCCGTTAGTGGCCGCCGTTAAAAAAGCGTATTGGCGGTCACTAACGGGTTAATCAGCTCAGTAGCAGGACATGAACATCACCATACAGATTGAACACCAGCCGGTGCCATTATAATAAAATAAAGGGTATATCTTACCATTGGAGCATTTTTGTACCATAAGGTAAATTACAAAACAAATTAATTTTTAATACTGAATTATATTGCAATAACATTTAATAATGGGACAACCCCATTAAAGCATCTGTCATACGGTTATTTGTGGCTACACAACATTTCTGGTATCGGTCATGGTGGGTGCAAATGAGGAGGCCTGGAGCTATTTTGTTCACTTTTGATCTGGTTTAGTAGTTCATACTGACATGAAATAACTTTTCGCTAGTTATTACAAGATATAACGGTCAATAGAATCACTATTGTGATTTATTGAAACTTAAGGAATCATACCTTTATTAAAGGTTTTAGGAGAACAATACCACATCCTTCTCCTCTCCCATATCCATCTGCTTTGTTAGAAAATGGTTTACTTGTCCCTTCTGGAGAAATCATTTTTGCTTGACTAAGGGCAACGAAGATACGAGGTTCAATGATACAACTGACTCCACCACAGATCGCCATCTCACAATCTCCTGTTTGGGAAAGGTATCAGATTTAGTAACAATAATAACCCCCATACACCATATTATTTCTCATAATACTTAGAATAAAATATCTTTTTTTTTTTTTTAAATTAAGCAGATATTTGATGAGAATATTACTCCATATTTAAGGGCAGCATTTTATAATGACAGGTTAAATTTGTTTTTATACCCAGCAGCACACAAAAAATATTGTGCCTTTTGTTAATAGCCAATAAGAACGATAGCTACATAGTTTCATAGTTAGTACGGTTGAAAAAAGACATACAGTACTGTGCAAAAGTTTTAGGCAGCTGTGGAAAAATTCTGCAAAGTTAAAATGCTTTAAAAAAAAATAGAAGTGTTAATAGTTGTTTCTTATAAATTAACAAAATGCAAATTGAATGAATAGAAGAGAAATCTAAATCAAATCAATATTTGGTGTGACCACCATTTGCCTTCAAAACAGCAGCAGTTCTTCTAGGTGCACTTGTGCACAATTTTTGAACTCGGCGGGGAGATTGTTCCAAATATCTTGGAGAAATAACCATAGCTCTTCTGTGGATGTAGGCTTCCTCAAATCCTTCTGTCTCTTCATGTAATCCCAGACAGACTCGATGATGTTCAGATTAGGGCTCTGTGGGGGCCATATCATCACTCCCAGGCTCCTTGTTCTTCTTTACATTAAAGTCAGCTCTTAATGACATTGGCTGTATGTTTGGGGTCGTTGTCCTGCTGCAGAATAAATTTGGAGCCAATCAGACACTCATTATTGTACTGTTGTCCAGCCCTTTGGCGAACAAACTGCCTTCAGTTGCAGCCAAATATTTCAAATTTTGACTCATCAGTCCAGAGCGCCTGCTGCCATTTTTCTGTACCCCAGTTCCTATCTTTTTGTGCATAGTTGACTTGCTTGGCCTTGTATCCAGATTGAAGGTATGGCTTTTTGGCCGCAATTCTTCCATAAACACCACTTCTGGCCAGACATCTTCAAACAGTAGATGTGTGTACTTGGGTTCCACTGTTTTCTGTCAGTTCTGAGCTGATGACACTGCTGGACATATTCATATTTTGAAGGGAAGTAAGCATGATGTCTTGGATCTGTTGTACTAAGTTTACTTGTCCGACCACTTTTGTTAAGTGATAAAAATAAAACTATTAACACTTCTATTTTTGAAAGCATTCCTACTTTGCAGCATTTTTCCACAACTGCCTAAAACTTTTGCACAGTACTGTATGTCTATTAAGTTCAACCAAGGGATGGGACACAGGGAAGGGATATGAGTAAACTATAGAACTTTGTTTACTCCACTTGATCCAGAGAAAAGTAAAAAAAGAAAAGTGCCCATAAGGCATGAACCAATCTGCCCTAAAAAGGAAAAGTTCCCCTCCTTATCCAAAGTGGCAATCAGAATGGATCCACATTAAAACTAGAATTCTATACATTGACATAGGTGCTGATATTTTTTTCATCCTAGGAAATCATCTAAGCCTTTTTTGAAGCCATCTTCTGTTCCTGCTGTGACCAGCTTCTGCGGTCGGATATTACACAGATTCACTGTTCTTATGGTAAAGAAGGCTTGTCGCCTCTGGAGATTTAATAATTTTTTTTCTCCAGATGGAGGGATTTTCCTGTTGTCTATTGTGGGAATTTGACATGGTACAGGTTTTTACCATATTTTTTTGAATAGGACGTTAGGATACTTATACAAGTAATATTGCCCCTCTTAGACGTCTCTTTTTATGACTAAATAAATGTAATTGTATTAATCTTCCCTCAGGACTAAGATTCTCCTTGATCCTTATTAGTTATAATCAATAGTCCACTGTATCATGAGCTCAGTACTCTCCTCACTTCATCCCACCACCTCACTAATAATTGACAGCCGCTGATGTATCTGCCTGTATATATATTGATCGGCAATCATTGGTGAGGAAGGTAAGAGAGACAGGACCATTTAATTCCATGTGTTTACAAACTCTGAGAATGTATGTGTCTAGGCAACTTGAAGCATTTTATAAGTAATGCTGTATATCCCCTTTAGGACACAGCCTGTTTTGGACTTGTGGACACAGATGATTTTTTCAAATCTGACATGTGTCACTTTATGTGGTAATAACTCCGGAATGCTTTTACCTATCCAAGCGATTCTGAGAACGTTTTCTCGTGACATATTGTACTTTATGTTAGTGAAAAAATTTGGTCGATAAATTCAATATTTATTTGTGAAAAACGTCAAATTTTAGCAAAAATTTGCATTTTTCTAAATTTAAATGTATTTGCTTGTGAAACAGATAGTAATACCACACAAAATAGTTACTAGTTAAAACCCCCCATATGTCTACTTTATGTTTGCATCATTTTTTTTCACGTACTTTTATTTTTCTAGGACGTTACGAGCATTAGAACTTTAGCAGCAATTTCTCATATTTTCAATAAAATTTCAAAAGGCTATTTTTTCAGGGACCAGTTCAGTTCTGAAGTGGCTTTGAGGGCCTTATATATTAGAAAGTCCCCATAAATCACCCCATTTTGAAAACTGTACCCCTCAAGGTATTCAAAACCACATTCAGAAAATATTTTAACCCTTTAGGCGTTTCACAGGAATTAAGGCAAAGTAGAGGGGAAATTTACGAATTTCATTTTTTTTGCCGAAATTCATTTGTAATAAAAAAAAATCTGTAACACAGAAGGTTTTACCAGAGAAACGCAACTCAATATTTATTGCCCAGATTCTGCAGATTTTAGAAATATCCAACATGTGGCCCTAGTGTGATAATGGACTGAAACACAGGCCTCAGAAGCAAAGGAGCACCTAGTGGATTTTGGGGCCTCCTTTTTTTAGGAATATATTTTAGGCACCATGTCAGGTTTGAGGAGGTCTTGTGGTACCTAAACAGTCGAAACCCCTCCCCCCAAAGTGACCCCATTTTGGAAACTACACCCCTCAAGGCATTTTTCTAGGGGTATAGTTAGCATATTGACCCCACAGTTTTTTTGCAGAATTTAGTGGAATTAGTCTGTGAAGATGAAAATCACCTATTTTTCTGTGGAAACATTGCATTTTTTCATTTTTACAAGGAATAAAGGAGAAAAAGCACCCCAAAATTTGTAAAGCAATTTCTCCCGATTACGGCAATACCCCATATGTGGTCGTAAAACTGATGTTTGCACCCACAGCAAGGCTCAGGAGGGAGGGAGCGCCTTTTGGATTTTGGAGCGCAGATTTTGCTGGATTGGTTTTCAGTGCCATGTCGGGTTTGCAACGCCCCGGAGGGACCAAAACAGTGGAAACCCCCCAAAAGTGACCCCATTTTGGAATCTACACCCCTCAAGGAATTTTTCTAGGGGTATAGTGAGCATTTTGGCCCCTCAGGATCTTTTTTAGAGCTAAGGTGACCAAAAAACAGCGATTTTGGCGCTTTAAATTCTTTATTTATTACAGCGTTCACCGTGCGCAATAAATTACGTTTTAATTTATTCTGCCGGTCGGTATGATTATGGCGATACCATATGTGTATAGATTTTTTTAAGTTTTGCAGCGTTTGCACAATAAAATTACGTTTCTATAACATAATTTATTTTCTGGGACACGCTATTTTGAGCCGTAACGTTTTTATTTTTTCGTCAAAAAAGCTGTGGGAGGTCTTGTTTTTTGCAGGACGGGTTGTAGTTTTTATTGGTACCATTTTGGGGTAAATGCGACTTTTTTATCACTTTTTATTCTCTATCTTGGGAGGGGTGGTGACCAAAAAATAGCGATGCTGACAGTTTTCCGTTTATTTTGTTTGCGGCGTTCACCGTGCGGAAAAATTAACATTATAGTTTCATAGATTGGGTCGTTACGAACGCGGCGATACCAAATATGTGTACTTTTTTTTAACGTTTTCATTTTTTCCCTATAATAAATGACTTATTATAGGAAAACAAAACCTTTTATTTTTACACTTTTATAAAACATTTTTATTAACTTTTTTTTACTTTTTACACTTTCTTTTTTTGACCTGCAGCTCTGATCGCTGCTAGAATACATTACACTACCTAGGTAGTGTAATGTATTCCAACTGTCAGTGTGACGTCACAGTCACTCTGACAGTTGGTCTACGAGGATCAGCAGAGGCTGATCCTCATAGGCTGACATACATGGCAGACTTGGGGGCCGTTGTCTGGCCCCCGGGTGCCATCACAAGCATCAGAAGCCCCCACGATTGCATGGGGGCTGCTGATGCGCTACATGTAACGGGTTAATTGCCGAAATCAGCGGCGATGAGCCGCTGATCGGCAACACTGGAGAGTGTCAGCTGTCGGGGACAGCTGATCTCCAAGTTCCCGATGCACACTGTCGCCGACAGTGTGCATCGGGAACGGCACAGTGACTTTCTGTCACTCTGACAGGAAGCCTATCAGGACCAGCCGAAGGTTGGTCCTGATGGGCTTCCGTCCATGGCAGACCCGGAAGCCATTGTTTGGCTTCCGTTTGCCATACTAACTATCGGCAGACCCCGCGATTTCGGACGGGGGTCTGCCGATATGTTAGAAACCCCTAAAATTCGGCGATTGCACCCGATCGCCAAATTTAAGGGGTTAATGCGCCGAAATCAGCGGCAAAGGACCGCTGGCCGGCAAGAGGGGAGTGTCAGCTGTCGGCGACAGCTGACCTCCCGATTCCCGGTGCACACTGTCGCCGACAGTGTGCACCAGGATTAACTCAGTAACTGTACGTCCTCGTGCGGGAAGTAACCTCCCGCAACGATGGACAGTTACGTCCTGGTGCGGATAGGGGATATGGAAAAGTTCTATATATCTTTTTATATTGAAAATTATTTCCACAGACTGTATACAATCTAATCATATGGAGTATATATTGTTATTGTTACTTTATATTTGTGATATGTATACCTTGTCTGATGGATTGGCAGGCATAGTGTAAGGCAACAAGAGAAGAGGAACAAGCAGTGTCGATTGACAGAGACGGACCAGTTAAATTGAAGCAATATGATATCCTATTGGCGGCTATGCATGTTGATGTGCCAGTGCCATTTAAATGATTAATGTTATCACCACAGTTATTAAAAATGTTATCTGCATCTCTGTTCATGAGACCTGTAAAAAATAAAAATATATTTTATATAAAATACTGGTAGCTTCTATAGTTAAGATGACTTATATTCCAGGTACTGTGTCCTTTGGCCAACAGCAAAATACACAAAACACCGAAATCACCTGCCCAACAAGCATGTGGAAACCACAGGGATCTGGGCCATAATAAGGACACTAAAAGCCAGCAGCATTATAAGTGTCTAAATGAGGCCTTAGTCAGGACTCAATAATTTAGTAAGTTTCCATGCTATGAGCTATTGCACATTTCTTTAAAGAATCTGAGTAGGCAAATGGGCCATCATATGAGCCCTTGTGGCCAATAAGAAGTGATGATAGCCCTCATTTGCGTATAGCAAAGAATCTTTTGTCTACCTTCTATCGTTTAGATGCCTTAGAAAAAGAGCAGTGTGACCCATTGGTCTATAACAAAACCAGGGCAGTGTTCACATATTAGAGTCAACTACATCTAAACACATAGTGGTAATTTATTAATGGCCTTACGCCACTTTTGTAGTGTTAAAAAGTTTATATTCATGATGCTCGCCATATTTGTGCAATATTTTGCCACTTTCGCTCTACATTTCTGTTGCCATTTTTCAAAAGAGACCATACAAGTAGATAGAGTTTAGCAGGAGAGTCAGATTTACTATAGTTTACGTCAGAAATTGACATGTATTATATTGCAAATCTACACCTGCTTATGGCACGGCCACGCAAATATGGTACAAATTTTTTTAAGAGGCATGTGACTCTTAATAAATTTGATGGATTTTACTCCAACACAGTCAGACTGGCGTCTGAAAGCCAGTCTTCATAATTTCCCCCCATAATATTTTACACTATAAATCAATAATAGCAAGGAGTTACTACTTATCAGTGGAGCATATAATCAAACAAAATGTAAAAATGTTTTATATGTACATACAAATATATATTTATGTATACACTGTGTGTGTGTGTGTATATATATATATATATATATATATATATATATATATGCATTTTTTTATTTAACGATTTTGTTTTAGTGTCTTATTTGCCTTACCTATAAACACTCCAGTTTCACTCCCACTGATGCTCTCTGTTGGGTAGCCTGCATCTTCCAGAGCCCTATATGTACATTCAAGCAGCTGTTTTTGCTGTGGATCCATATTATCAGTTTCAGACTTGTAGATTCCAAAAAGTTTATGATCAAATTCATGAATACTACAAAGAAGGAGTTTACATTAAAATACAAAATATTAAAATGTATTTAACCTTTTATTTAAAATGTTGACCCAATTATCACTGGGAAAGTGTTCAATGACTATTATATTGTAGGAGGTCCCTTTACATGTGAATACTATGGCAAAAGACCTAAAATAGATGTAACTACAATCTATTATACAACCTTCTTACAACTGTATGTCAGTAAAGTAATGGTTAATATCATACAATGCAGAATACAGCAATGAGCAAAAGGTCCAGTAAACTTTACAACTTCAATGCTTTATTACAACTCCATTAGGATCACATGTACACGGATCATAAAGAACAAACTCTGCTGTTTTTTATGATCTGTGAACATTGTGATCTTAATCAGACTAAAGCATCGAAGTTTTAACCCGTTTAAGGACACTGCCAGTTTTTGCCTTCAGGACGCAGTCCCATTTGTCAAATCTAACATGTTCCTCTTTATGTGGTAATTACTCTGGAATGCTTTTACGGATATAAGCAGTTCTCAGATTATTTTACTACTTTATGCTAGAGGTAAAATTTAGTTGATACACCAAAATTTAGAAAATGTTTAAATTTAAAATTTAAATTTAAAATTTAAAAAAGTTCAGAAAATCTAGCATTTTTCAACATTTTAATTTCTCTGCTAGCAAGAGAGATATTCATACCACACAAACTAGATACTAATTCACATTTACCATATGTCTACTTTATGTCAGCATTATTTTTTTAATGTCCTTTTAATTTTCAGGATATTACATGTCTTATAAGTTCAGCAGTAATTTTTCAGAAAAATTTCCAAAACCTATTTTTTTTAGAAACCAATTCAGTTCTGAATTGACTTCGAGGTGCTTATATTACAAACCCCAATAAATCACCTGATTTTAGAAACTGCACCCCTCAAAGTATTAAAAACAAATTCTAAAGCAATACCCCATATGTGGTTGTAAACTGCTGTTTGAGCACACGGCAGAAATCATAAGGGAAGGAGCGCAATTTGGCTATTGGGGCGCAGATTTTACTGGAATGGTTTGCGGATGTCAAGTCGCATTCGCAAAAGCCCTGAGGTACAGAAACAGTTGAAATGCCCCACAATAGACCCCATTTTGGAAACTACACCCTTCTCAAGGCATTCATCTAGGGGTGTCGTGAGCATTTTGACCATTTTTCCTGGCACGGCGTCCTCAGCTGTATCTCGGTATGTTGATCACCGTACACAAGAAGTTGTTGGCATCATTCCCCTTTTGCATATGGACATATGAAGAGAGCAGCTAAATACCAGTGAAAAGCTGACATCTGTGACAACCAGACCCTTCTTCTTGGAATCAAACTGGGACCCCCAGATCCATTAGAAGTTCCTCTTACTGTTCGAATCCAACAGCAGCCGTACCAGCACCTGTAGTAGCATAATCATTCAGCTGAGTTGCTCTGAGTGTGCTCCTTCCCTCCATATCTGGTGAGGACTGGTCCCTCTGGAGCCTACACATCCCCCTAACATGTAACCTACATTCTAGGAGTACCTCTCTACCTTTATTTTCAGAATATATCACACAGTAGCCCCCGGAACCAGAGCCCAACTAAACCCATGCACGCGTCCAGTTTATAAGGGGGATATTGGTACCTGCTTGCCGGAGTACATCAGGGCAAAAAATAACAAGGATTGTTGGATTGATAAAATTCCTGAAATGTATGGTATACTCTGTAGCAAACTTTTCTGCACAGGCCAGGTTTATCGGGGCAGGTTTTTTCAGTGGGACACAGTTTTTGCCCGAGCAGTGACATAAGGAGGCTTCTCTATTTTTGTCTTACTGTGCCACATGCCGCAGTACTTCTGGAAGTGAGGCACTTGAATAGGTGGATGCTGGTGTAGAAATTATCCAGGTGGAGGTGGTAACACCAGCCCAGCAGTGAGTGCACCAATCCCACACAATTTTACCAGTAACTGCCAGGAAGGGGGGCATTCCGGCGGGGGTCAATTCTGGTGTCCTTCCATTCATAAATCCTAAACTTGTAGGTGTACCCTGATGTACTAACGCACAGCTTATAAATCTTTACGTCAAACCTTGCGCTCTCACTTGGCAGACTCTGGTAGAAATGAAGCCTCCCGTTAAAATGTACCAGGGACTCATCATTAGAGATGCAGTTCTTGGGGGTGACTAACTTGGTGCTGAAATGGTCCAATAGGGGCCTAATTTATAACAATCAGTCATAATTGGTGTCATCTCAGAGTGGGCACTTGCATTTTTGTTATAATGTATTAATCTCAGGATCGCTTCAAAGCATGTCCTGGACATGGCCATGCGGAACATCAGGGTTCGGTACAAAATATCCATGCTCCAATAATCTCTAATGCTTGACTTCTTCACTAGCACCATAACCAATGCAAGGCCTCAACATTTGACCATCTCTGCTGCATCTACGGGGATCCTTCTGTGGGGTCGAATGTAAAAAGAGTTGAGGTTTTGGGCAATAAATTTGTGCATATATATATATTTGCCTGGGTCACCATTACATAAATGAACTCGTCTAAAAAAAAAGAACTTAAAAAAGTCCAGTTTGCTGAGCCCTGCCATGTGAAATTGTATCCCTGAGCTCTCAGTGTGCTCAGGGATGTGGGGTACAATATTGTCCATAAGGGGTTATCCATAAGGGGTCAGAAGACTCAGTGCCCACTTTAGTGGCAGTCCTGGGACGCCTTCTCAGGGGGATTTTTCTTTAATGTCGCTAGACGATGATGAGGATAACAAATAAGGTGTGTCCCTCACTAACTGTGTCAATGTCAGAGGCGACAAAGGTATATGCCTTCTCGTCAGTAAACACTCTGTGGGCCATTTTATTCTATGTACAAATTATGCTCTAATAACTGACCGAGGTGATGACCTGAAAAATTGGTGGCACACACTTAGCATACTAAAAATTGACAGCGAGATGATGACCTGAAAATTTCTGCCGTAAAATTTCATTTTGAGCATTAAAAATTACGGAGGTGATCACAGGAGTTAATTACATAGGGATGATGGGGGTGATGGCATGAAGGGATTACGGAGGTGATCACAGGGAGATTATCACAGGGGGGGTGATGGTATTGTGGTGATCACAGAGCGGGTTATCACAGGGGGGATTATCACAGGGGAAGATCACAGGCAGATGATAGGGATAATCACGCAGATGATGGGAGTAATCAGGCAGTAAATACGGTAGTAAACTTTTTTTTACAGTCGACTGAAAATTGCTAAAATGCTTCTGTGTTCTTACTAGCACCTGCTCCAACCACCTCTCTGAACCAAATTAGATGATTTGAGTGCAGACTAGTGATAAAAAAAACTCCCTTTTCATTGCTGTAACGATGTGATTGGTCAGTCAGCATAAACTGATCAATACAGTGATCGCCGGGGTGGGACCGTTGTGATAGGTTCCCAGCAGTTAGTAGTAATGGTCTGCTGTCGATGACAACAGTCATCACTTTTGTGTCACCGTATCCTTCCCACTGCGCCGTACATGTTAAAATGTAATGTGTTTCTTTAGTAATGCAGTCAGCAAAATATAAACGTTAAATTTTACATACGGAAAAATGTAGTGTCAGTAAAGTGACATAATATACTTACCCCTCCACAATGGCAGCTCGACTGGTATATGTTTTTCCAGGCTTATTATAATCAGAATCATACCAATGTTTGACATTAAATCTTTCCTCTGGTATCTCTATCGTACAGTTTTTTCCCTCAAAAATAACTTTCCAAAAATTGTCAATTCCTTCACCTGTTCAATAGAAATTTGACAGTATGTATACAAGAACTAAGAGAGATAGATAGACAGACAGATAGATAGATAGATAGATAGATAGATAGATAGATAGATAGATAGATAGATAGATAGATAGATAGATAGATAGATAGATAGATAGATAGATAGATAGATAGATAGATAGATAGATAGATAGATCTGAGCTGCAGTTAATGAAATTATTTTGTTGGTATTATATCTGGGCATTGTATGTACTGTGTATCTGGGCACTTTATGGCACTATTTCTCTAGGTACCATGTGACACTCTTTATCTGGGCACTGCATGGCACTATTAATTGTGTGGGGTATCCCATTAAACATATCATACCAGACATTGTTGACCTCTTTTCTTCCCAGACACATACTGTACATGTGTACATATTACAAAGTATATTTTTCAGATGCATAACATATTACTGGATATAGACTTTGAAATGTCTGCACAAGTAAACTAGAAATAGTAAAGTTATAGCTGAGATCAGAGTGCAAAACTTTTTTCACTTCGTTTTTTTCTGGACAAGTTGATACTGAACAAAAGTCCCTTATTTTTCTAGACTGTAAATCTACAAATGTTCACACACTATGGCTAGGTTCACACACTAAGTGAGTCAGCCCCAGAGACATATATAGTCCTCTTCTCTTTGAGATACTTTCCTAATTTTTTTAAAACAAAATAATGCAGCAGATTTTTGCAAACCCAATGAAAAGAGTGCAAGCAATTCCAAAATGAAAGATATAAGGATAAAATAAGGATTATTTTCTGATATTTTTTTTTTCTGCTTGAGTTGTTTATTAACACAATACATAATTTGATCATATACACAATATATATAGTGCAATACTGAACCTCAGTAATATTTCATTTTACTGAACAATCTGCCGTGAAACACTTACCTCCTGGGAAATTACATCCTATTCCAACTACTGCTATCTGATCTTTTGGTTCATCCATTCTATAGACCGGAAAGACAAGTCGACATCAGTCCTAATAAAAGCAATATTGATGGAATTGAACTGTTTAACTGTTAACAATCTAAAAAAAACAAATACAGTTATTTTATAAGAAAATTTAATTGGACTATATCGTCACTGTTCTCTTAGGCTACATTCACACGAGCGTATCAAATTCATGCGCGTGAGTCTAGTCCGTTATGCATCAGTGTGCTTTGCGAGGCAAAGAACACCATTTTTTTAAATTATTATTTTCAATTGAATTAATGCGCAAATCACGCATAGCACACGGATGTGCATCCGTGTGCTGTGAGTGATTTTTATGCACCTATTGAATTCAATGGGCGATAGGTGCGTCAAAAACGCTCCAATATAGGACATGCAGTATAGGACATGCAGTGAGTTTTACGCAACGGAAACACGCTGCGTGAAAACTCCTGTATGTGTGAATGGCCCCATTGAAATCAATGGGTCAGTGTGCTGGGAGTGATTTTCACGCACAGCACATGGACGAGTTTTACGCTCGTCTGAATGAGCCCTTAATTGAAGCAAATCTTACTAATTTCCAAAGGTTCTCTTTATAAGAGATATCCTTAACTTTGATACAATACTAGATTAGATAAGACATTGGGTCATGGACTGTATTAGATTTTCCAATTTTCAGATGCTTCCTGTAAGTAAATTACGCACTTTATTCCTTTCAAATGAGCACAAAACATTATAATATGTGACAATAACCTTGGTCATCAGTACAAATAAATAAGAATGACACTAATAAACTTGGTTTGCATATTCTATAGAAGTTAATACACTTGTGTAGCTTTTTCTCAACCACTCATACAATAATAATATTGTATACGATAATCATACAATTTTTATACATACATAATTCCATTAAAATTACATATATCACATATTTTTTACCAAAATATAGTGACCATTATATATTTTACAAACTTGAATGGGAAATTAAATAAAGTGTAATTTGTATTTTTTTTTAATGGTTTTACCTTTACCTTTTGTCAGTCTTCTTGAAGACAGGAAAAAAAAGTTGACCAAAGCTGAATAATTATTCTTCTTATATTCTATTTATGGAATTGTGTCAGGATGTCGACCAATTAGCTTTGGACACCTATCAGTTTTAAATGATTTATAGTGGTACAAAGGGCACTTTTATTTTTTTGGAATTGTAGCTTGAGTTAGACTGACTCATCCAGTAAGTATTATGAATAGGCTGGACAAATTATACTGGGGTAATCATTATACACAGATCTATATCAGAGCTAAATAAATGACAAAATCATAATCCTTGTCTTCCTTTAATTCACTAAAGTTATTTTTACAGTTCCATTACACATTTTATTGGTTGCCAGATAGTGCTATTGTTGTTAGTTGGGTCAACCACCTAGCTGCCATAACAGAAAAACAATGAAATGCGCTATGTGCAAGTTTGACCTTTTATTGGAAGGTCATTTTTGATCTGCATAGCTCAACTGGTAATGGACAAAACTTATTTGAGTGATGTACTACAACTACATTTAAGTGGGCATCACACAAAAAGAATACCAATAAGCTTAGGCAGGTTCAGCATCAGCACCAGGCAAATCTGGGCAAATGTTAGGACCTACTGGGATCAGGTTCAGGAAGAAAAATATGCTCTACACTTGTTAACCACAGGGTTTAGGCAGATTGACCACTGTGACTCTATTTTTGTCCTATTTTTGTGTAAAACACCTAGCAATGCAGTTTGCCTTTACAAACATTTGTGAAAGAATGGGTCGTTGTAAATAGCTCACTAAATTCCAGCATGGTCCATGAAATGTCTTCAGGTTAATGAAATTTCTTCCCTCCTAGATATTCCACGATCAACTGGTATAATTGCAAAGTCTAAGCATTTAGGAACCACAACAACTCAGCAGAAGTGACAGACCACGTAAAGTTACAGAGCGGGGTCACCGAGTGCTGAGGCGCATACTGCGTTAAAAGTCGCCAACGCTCTACTGACTCAATAACTCCGGAGCTCCAAACCTCCTCTGGCATTTACATTCGCACAAAAACTGCATCTGGTGCTTCATGGCATGGGTTTCCATGGCCTAGCAGCTGCATGCCAGCCTTACATCGCCAAGTACAGTGCCAAGTGTCAGGTAGAGTGGTGTAAAGCACGCCGCCACTAGACTCTGGAGCAGAAGAAACGTGTTCTGTGGAGCAATGAATCACCCTTCTCTATCTGGCTGTCTAATGGACGAGTCTAGGTTTGGCGAATGCCAGGATAATGTTACCTGCCTGACTGCATTGTGCCAGTTGTAAAGTTTGGTGGAGGAGGGATAATGCTATGGGCTTGTTTTTAAAGGGTTGGTTTAGGCCCCTTAGTACCAGTGAAGGGAAATCTTAATGCTTCAGCATACCAAGATATTTTGGACAAATTGTATGCTTCCAACTTTGTGGGAACTGTTTCGGGTTCGGCCCTTTTCTGTTCCAGCATGACTGTGCCCCAGTGCACAAAGCAAGGTTTATAAAGTCATGGTTGGTTGAGTTTGGTGTGGAAGAATTTGACTGGCTCGCACAGAGCCCTGACCTCACGGCCAGAATGGGACTTAAAATCAGCCCTGGCATTTTTAAGCACACAGGCCGACCGCAGGCCATACGCAGCCACCAATGTTGGGCTGGGACCACCTTTTATCTATACAAGACATGTGAGATTTATTAAAACAGGTGTAAATTAAAAGAGTATTAGTTCTTGATAGCCCCAACTCCAACGAATGCACTTCTTTTCCACGAGAACAATGTACATACTCGTTATTCTAGAGAATTTTTTATATATATATATAGTGCTCTACATATAGCCCCTCCTGTAAATGGTGCCCCACATATAGCCCCCCTGTATATGGTGTCCCACATATGGCCCCCCTGTAGATAGTACCTCATATATAGCCTCTCCTGTAGATTGTGGCCCACATATAGCTCCCCTGTATTTAGTGCCCCACATACAGCTCCCCCCCGTAGATAATGCCGCACACACTTTTAAGTGGAAAAAAAATACCAAAAAAAACACAACTTTACATACTCACCTCGATCCCATTCCCACGTCATCCTATGCCAATGCAGGTCTGCTGGGGCTGAACGATGGCGCTGATTGGCAGGGCAGAATAACCTGCCCCATCAATCGGCGCCTTTCAACAACAGAAACGGTGCGATGACGTTATCGCGCCGCTAGCATCGTTGAAAGGCGCTGATTGGTGGAGCAAGTCTTTCTGCCCTGCCAATCAGCGTCATTGTAAGGCAGGTACAATTAGTGCATGAGGGGGTGGCGGCAGCTGGTTTCAGTGGCGCCGCCGCCCCAGGGCCAATTCTAGCTTTTCTGCTGCCTGAGGCGAAAATTGAAATGGCGCCACCCAGATCTTGATTGGCATCCCCCTGACTGTTCTACATTACGACCAGCCTTCTCCATTGCCTTGTACTCCTCTGGCATGTGCGGTGCAGTGATGAAGCCGGGCAGAGTACAACTCGCTGAACGGTGCATGTTCATGGAGTACAAGTCAATGGAGCATCCAAGAAAGTTGGAGAAGACGGGTAGTGATATATAACAGCCAGGGGGAGGTCAACCAAGCATGGAAAGGTGGGTTTGCAGTTAGGACTGTGTGACTCTACAGGATAGCGGCACCGACCCATGACCCTTTATATAGTAATTAGCATATAGCGTGCACTATTTTAAAAGTTGATTTTAAAGATTTTTCTGCATCTGAAACAAACATGCAGGGGAATGTTTGGAAATATTGTCAGGTTATGTATTAACACATGGTGGCGGTTCAAGGGGTTAAATCTACCAAACAGGTTCTGATTAAACATACAATGAATTGCAACAATGCCATCTGCTCTACACCAGAACCAAGCTCAGTACATAAATACAACACCAGAACAAAGCTCAGTACATATATATACAGCACCAGAACAAAGCTCATTACATATAAAGCTCAGTACATATATACAGCACCAGAACAAAGCTCAGTACATATATACAGGACCAGAACAAAGCTCAGTACATCTATACAGCACCAAAACAAAGCTCAGTACATATATACAACACCATAACAAAGATCATACATATATACAACACCATAACGAAGCTCATACATATATACAGCACCAGGATCAAGCTCAGTACAAATACATTTCAGTACAGAAATCATTTGCAAAGTCGGGTTTGCAGCTTCCAGTATGACCTGAACAATGGTAATGATATACTGGGAGTTGCTTATACCCCAAAAAATAGTACCCTCCATCATCTGTACAGAACATACAGTAATAATTAGGCTTCATTCTCACATGTGTCGGGGCTCCGTTCATGGATTCTGTCAGACCTTTCCGTCGGAGGAACCTACGAACGGAAACCAAACAGAAACCATAGCTTTCCGCTACCATTACCATTGATTTCAATGGTAATGCTTCCATTGCTAATGGTTTTCGTTTGTCTCGGTTTCGCAATGTTTAAGTTTTTTTGGCGGATTCAATATAGTAGTCGACTGTATCCAGCTGTAATCTGTCACATTTAAGTAACTTAGATGTGATCTAATATAGGTGGAAACTGCGTGTCAGAGACACACAGGACACGCTGACACTGATGTTGATGTGGTTTGCAGCTGTACAGTTGTAAGACAGCAGCTAATATATGTATATACTGTACGGTTATGTTCACACAGGACGGATACGTTATGTAAAAGCACACAGCGTATACGCACTGTGCGCCGCAGGGAATTCCGGCTGAAAAACCGCAGCAAATTGTGGTGCAGTTTTTCGGCCAGCTGCGGAAAACTTAGCAGAAAAAATGGATACTTACCATGGCGACGCTTCCCTCCTACATCCTGCAGCCCTGAGATGATGTTTGATCCCATGTGACCGCTGCAGTCTGCGATTGGCTGCAGCAGTCACATGGATGAAACGTCATCCCAGGAGACCGGCCCGGACAAAAAAAATGGAATTCTGGGTAAGTATAATATTCAAATTTTTCCTGAGTTGCGATTTTTTGCATCGGAATGGCTGCATTTCCGCCGCAAAAAAACATCTGCTATTTTTTGCGGGTTTTACCACCCATTGAATTAAATGGGGAAAACCTGAAACAATTAAGCAGCGTTTATGTAAATACGATTGACATGCTGCGGATTTAAAAAACGGACCACAGGTCAATTTCTGAGCCTTATTTCCCGCTCATCGTGTGGGTGAGATTTGTTCAAATCTCACAAGCTTTGCTGCTACTGCATTAGGGCTTGTCCACATGTAATGGAATTGCTGTGTATTTTCCATCCGGAGTTGCTGATGCAAAATAGGCAGAATACAGAAGCAGCAAAGTGGGTGAGACTCATCAAATCCTATCCACACGTTGCGTAAAATTTCTGACAAGAAGTTTACCTGTGGTGCGTATTTTTCGTACTGCAGCATGTCAATTCCTGCTGCGGAAAGTGGAATGAATTGCTGCGTTTTTCAGAGGAGATGTCACCAACCCCCAACATTGAGAAAAACGCAGCAAAATCTGCAGCATTTTCTGCAGCATTTCCAATACGTGTGGAGAAGCCCTTGTGCTGCGGATTTAGGGCTTATACACACACAACTGAATTGCAAATTTCTGCAGCAATTCCGTTTGAAAGTCAAAGGCTTTCCGCTGTGGCAAAAACGCACCATTTCCTGTGGTGTTTGCGACAGAAAATGGTGCATAAATTGCTGCGTTTTTGTCAATGATGGAGACGTTTCCTATGAAAAACGCAGCAATTCTGCACACTTTCCGTAGCAGGAAGCAACATGCTGCGGTCCGTAAATTACGCACCGCAGGTCAATTTTGTCTCGGAAATTTTACGCTATATATACACACACACATACGCGTACACATCATATACACTATATACACACACACACAATGTACACATCACATACACTATATATACACACACACATCACATACACTATATATACACACATGTATACATCACATACACTATATATACATCACACACACTATATATATATATATATCCCCATTTACACATCACAGACACACAGATATGCACATTACATGCCCATATTATACACATAAAGTACACATTGTAAACACACATGCACTTTTGTGTAGGTAAATTGTGAAGGGAGTTCAGCAGTTGATGGAGTGATGGTCTTCTCTCCAGCACTTCAGTTCACAGCCCGACACAGAGCCCGCCGACAGTCTCCCCTCCCCCATGTCCCGACTGGTAACGCCAGCAGCAGCAGGAGGAGGAGAGGTTTTGTGAAGAGCAGGGAAGGGGGGCCGGAGGGGGAGATTTTACACAGGGAGATTTAGTAATAGCAGAACAGGCCACGGCTGCTATTATAGTCGGACGGCAGTTTCTTGGCTGCTGTGCCGGCCGCTCCCTTACAAATGCTGTACCCTGCCGTCTGAGCCAAAACTGATCGTTTGGACGGCCAGCAGGTGGCCCACTGCTCAGCGGCCCGTCTGGCATTTGCCAGAACTGCCAGACGGCCAGTCCGGCCCTGCCTGACCTCAACCTCATTGAAAAACTTTGGGATGAACTAGAATGGAGATTGCAAGTCAGGATCCTCGTGTCCAACACCAGTGTCTGACCTCACAAATACTCTTCTGAATGAATGGGTAAAAATTGCCACAGGCACTCCGAAATCTTGTAGAAAGTCTTCCCAGAAGGGTGGTAGCTGTTTTAGCTGAAACTCCATATTAATGTCTATGGTCACTTTTCTGGGTTTCCTACTGTCCCGCAGGCAAACGTGACACGTCGCCCGAAAACCATTCCAGCTAAATTTGAGCTCCAAATGGTGATCCTTCCCTTTTGACCCCTGCCGTGTGTCCAATTAGCAGTTTATGACCACTTATGGGGTATTGCCATAATCAGGAGAAATTGGTTTTCCAATGTTGGAGAGTTTTTTCTCCTTTATGCATTGTAAAAACTTAAAATTTCGACATTTCATTTGAAAAAAATTTAGATTTTCATTTTCACGGCTTCATTCCACTAAATTCAGCAAAAATACTGTTGGGTCAAAATACTCACTATACCCCTTGATAAATTCCTTGAGGGGTGTAGTTTGCCAAATGGTGTCTTTTTGGGGGTGTTTTCATTGTTTTGGTATCACAAGACCTCTTCAAACCGGACATGGTGCCTAAAATATATTCAAATAAAATAAAAGCCCCAAAATCCTCTAGGTGCTCCTTTGCTTCGGAGGTCTATGTTTCTGTAAATTAGCACACTAGGGCCACATGTGGGATATTTCTAAAAACAGCAGAATCTGGGCAATAAATATTGAGTTGCGTTTCTCCAGTACAACCTTCTGTGTTACAGAAAAAAAAATCCTAGAAAAATAAAAGGATGTTTAAAAAATGATTCCAATCTAAAGTAGACATATGGGAAATGCTAATTAGCATTTATTTTGTGTGGTATAATTATCTGTCTTACAAGCAGATACATTTAAATTTACAAAAATGCTAATTATCGCCAAAATTTTACCACTAACTGAAAGTATAATGGGTCATGAGAAAACAATCTCAGAATTACTTGGATAGGTAAAAGCATCCCAAAATTATTACCACATAAAGTGACACTTGTCAGATTTCAAAAATGGGGCTGTGTCCTGAACATGCCAACCAGTCCATATCCTTAAGGGGTTAAAGGCATTTTTTGGTGGCGTTTTTCAAAATGTAACGTGTTCCAAAGAAGAATCTTTATATTACATGATATATGAAACACATGATTTGCAAGGCAGTAGAACACACTATTCGCAAAAAACACCATCAAAAGTGCAATAAAAAATGCCTGTACCATTTTCCCAAAAAAACTTGTTTTTTGAAATATGTTTTTTTGCCCCAAAAACACCACACAAAAAGTTTGTGTTAACTGGTTCCCGACCGCTGGCTGTGTTTTTACGGCCAGCGGTCAGGGTCCTTAAAACCCGAGCCATAGACTTTTTACGGCTCGGGTTTTAACTTGCTGTCCGCGCAATCGGGCAGCTGAATGTCGGGTCTCTGGCTGTCAGTGACTGCCGGGGACCCTGAGGAGAGGATAGAAGCAGCTTTCACTGCTTCTGTCTTCTCTGATGACTTGTACACAGCGCTCAATGAACGCTGTATATAGGGATAGAGGCAGCGGCTGCGCCGCTGTCTCTATTCCTCCCGGTGTTCATGTTACTGGTCACATGATCGCCGGGATGCCGTTAGTGGCAGACTGCTGCTGGGTCTTACAAGACCCAGCACAGTCCTATTAGTGACAATCGTCACTATGAGAGGGCTGATTTCCCCTGTAACTGGGTCTGCTGTGCAGCTCCAGTTACAGTGGAAAAGATGGTGTAAAAGAAAGAAAAAAAATATATAAAGTTCCCCAAAGGTCTTTTTTGACCTTTCAGGACAAAGCATAGTAATAAAAAAATAAAAGTAAAGTAAAGTGCAAAAAAAATTAATAATAAATACACATAAAATACCCACCCTAAAAAAACGTTCCCCCCTGCCAATCATTGTCGTAACACTAGCCCGGACCCAATTACTCTAATATAGACATGTAATATATTAAAATTTACGGTAGACAATGACGATCACAAATAAAAGATCTATTTTAGGGTAAAACTATGTTATTACCCAAAAAAATAGCTGAAATTTAAAAAAGCTTATTTTTTTACTATTATTTTCAAACTTTATGAATAAAAATTCTAAAATAGCAAAAAGGATGTGTATAAAAACGATAAAAAAAGAAACCTGCATTGTCTACGGAAAAAAAAAATCGCAAAAATCACGTCGTTAGCCAAACAAATAAAAAAGTTATAGCCATTTAACTAACATGTGCTAAAAAGGGCTAAACGGTGTCTGGTCCTGAAGGCGCAAAATAGCCCGGTCCTGAACTGGTTAAAGAAGCCTCGAGGTTATTGCTACAAAACAATCTGTGCATGTATGCAATGTTTTTTCTCCAAGTTCAATACATTATAAATTATTATGTGTTACATAAAATATTATGTTTTAATGTAAGAATAATTTTTTTCAAACATTATTTCCATGCACAAGTAGGTTGAATCACTATAATAAATGATCTCATTTATCAATATCAGAAAGATTTCCTCTCAATGAATTATAACTCTCTGGCACACAATTTGTGATCATTTGTGTAAACTATTACATTGGAACAATCTACTTATCGCCAGAGACAAGACGTGCATTGATTATTCATCTTTTCTATCCTCCACCCATAATACACGTTTCCATTTTATGACTATGTTGACAGCGTTATCTTTTTTGAATTACTCGGAAAAGAGAAACTAAGCTGCCACGTACGAACAGAGAACTACAGCCTTGGCATAGTTGGAAATGTCAGGGCCTAAAATTGTCCCTCAATGATCGATAATGGAGTAATTCAAAAGAACAAAGTAATGGTGTCTTTACACGCTTCAATAATGCGTACAATGCGGTAATTTCTCAATCGCACAACTATTCGCTGCTGGTCTTGAAAAAAATTGAATGACGCGTGTTTATATGTGGTAATTCCTTGATATTTCAATGGAACTGTAATCATAGTCTGTGGATATTTGTGGATATTACGATTGAAATTCTTAGGCTGGGTTCAGACGACCTATTTTCAGACGTAATGGAGGCGTTTTACGCCTCGAATTACGTCTGAAAAAACGGCTACAATACGTCGCAAACATCTGCCCATTACTTTCAATGGACTTTACGATGAACTGTGCTGACGACCTGTCATTTTACGCGTCGCTGTCAAAAGACGGCTCGTAAAATTACAGCCTCGTCAAAAGAAGTGCAGGACACTTCTTAGGACGTTTTTGGAGCCGTTTTCTCATAGACTCCAATGAAAACAGCTCCAAAAACGGCCGTAAAAAACTCAGCGAAAAACGCGAGTTGCTCAAAAAACGTCTGAAAATCAGGGGCTGTTTTCCCTTGAAAACAGCTCCGTATTTTGGGACGTTGTTGACTCTACGTGTGGACATACCCTCAGCATACCTGAAGATCTGCAATAGCGATTTCCTACCTATCAAATCAAAGTCAGACTGCCTATTTAAAGGGTTATTCCCATCTCAGACATTTATGGCATATCTACAGGGTATGCCATGAATGCCTCATAGATGTAGGTCCCACCTCTGGGGCCCGCACCTATATTGAGAACCCCCCCCGACCGTCAATTCAAGGTGGGAACTGTCTGTGGAGATTTGGCCACACGTGCACGGCTCTCTCCAATATGTTTTATTGGAGTTACAGAACCAGCCAAATAAGTGCTGCTCAACTATTTACGTAACTCCCATTGAACAGAATGGAGAGAGCCGTGCGCATGTGTGGTCCCCTCTACACATAGTCCACATCTGGTATTGGCGGCCACCACACCAGACGGGAAGGTACTGGGTGACCCGCATCTTTTGGCTTATCCTGTGGCTATGCCATAAATGTCTGAGATGGGAATAGCCCTTTAAGTTTATTTGAGATCAAAAAGGAGGGGTAATTTTTTTACCCAGACAAAGCAACACTCTTGTCCATGGACTCTTATTGTATTGCAGCTGCAGATTAGAGGACATTCAGGTGACTGGTGAACATTATAGAGAAAGGTGAGGAGACCATAAATTCACCGATGGCAGATGTGATGAAGATAGATTTCTATTTGCCAAGTATCATTGATCTGTAATTTACTCTTCAAATAACAACCAAATTATTTTATCTTGCTCACCCTTCCAGGAATGTCAATGGGGACTTAAAGAAAGTCTCCTCCAGGACCTAGCACACTTGTCGGGACAAGTTGAAGTTTTTCACATCACCATTTATTGTACCATATAAAGCACCAGGAAACGGAAAAAAATATTTAAGGGGTAGAATGGGAAAAAAACTGTGATGCTTCCTTTGTTTTTTGGGTTTTGTTTTTACTGCATTCCTCATGCAGTAAAAAATACATGTTAACTTCATTCTGTGGGATAATTTGATTACGGTGATATCAAATTTATATCGTTTTCTGAATGTTTTACTACTTTTGCAAGGAAAAAACTAATTGTTAAAAAAAAAATCGTTTTGTGTCGTCCTATTCTGAGAGCCATTACTTTTTTTTTACCCATCAATTGAGCAGTGTGATGGTTTGTTTTCTTGCAGGGCAAGTTGTAAGTTTGTAAACTTTTTGATCACTTTTTAATCTATTTGTTGTGGGAGAAGAGGTGACTAAAAAAAACGTGATTCTGGAGTTTTAATTATTATTTGTTTACTGCGTTCACCGTGCGTTTTAAATATTGTTACATTGTAATAGTTTGTACTTTTGTGGACGCGGCAATTCCAATTATGTTAACTTTTAAATTTTTTTACATTTCATTTGGGGGATAATGTGTATAGGTTTTTTTTTTGTGTATATATAAAAAAAACCTTATTTGAATATATTTTACTTTTTTATTAGTCCCCCTGGGAGACTTAAACGCTTGCACCATACAGTGCAAAACAAATGTATTGCAGTATATCGTGGCTGAGGTTAATAGGAGCACAAAGGTGGCAGACCTGGGGGCCTTCATTAGGCATTGGGGTTGACCGTCATATTTATAAAACTCCTGCCCCACTTTTCCCAAAAGATGTACCTATTTTGTAAAAAATGTGCGGAGCTTTAAAGTCGCACAGACTGACGTACTGACTCATTTATTCATTTTCTCTGCCGCTAATGATGGTTTAAAAACAACAGCACATCAAACCTTGCATGATTATGAGCTTGATTCATATTCTTCAACAGCGTGGGTCCCATGATAAAGAAGATGGCGCATTCTGGAAGAGCAAAAACAAAATTATGTTTTTTACATGTAATAACAACATGCAGTTTACTATAGAAACAGATGTTTTTTGAATCCTACCTATATTATATACCATCAATGCTATACATTGCGTAATAACATACACATCTTATATAAGTGACAATGAGGAATAGAGCTGCACAGTCAGACCAGGCGGCCACAGGCAACACCACTGTTCTTACTTGCACTACATAACACATGAGCTTTGAAGTATCCGCAGAGACACTCCGTTTGAAAAAAAATGTCTGCCTGCTCTTTGCATACACCTTTCATCTCAGACTGGTCACAGATCTGTCTCAACAACTCTACCTTTTTCTATTGAGATACCATTATAAAAAAAAATGGGATCAACTTGGTACTGGGAACTAACGTAAGTCTGAGATGGAAAGGTTTTCTATTTAGAGCTCCGATCATTTCTTTGAGAACCTCAGTGAACCATTTTTCAAATAAACACCATATCGCCAAGTAAATTTTATCTACAGCCAGCCCACTGTCCAGATTCCTGCTCAGATCTCCCTTTCATAAAGCAATCCTGACACCAGCATATTGACGCAATATCATTCAAAATTCTTCAGAAAAAAATGTCTTCCGCTCTCACCAACCTAAAAACAGGGGGTGCACATGTTGTGCCCCATTGCGTTTCTCCGCACTTGAAAGTGAAAGAGTGCTTTATAATAAAGGATGGGGCTTTAAAAGTAAAATCCATCTGCACTGTATCGCAGCTACTGTAACTCTAGACAGATTGTACTCCCTTTACTCACAGATGAGTAAAAATGAATCTAAGTCCAGTGTCATCCCATCAGATTCCAGTAGGACCTATATGGTATCTTGCAAATAAGATGGTAAATTGTAAACATTACCTCCCCATCTATCCAATGACATACAGTGCTATCTGGACATTAAGTTTTGCAATAAAAACATATGAGGCACAGTATCAAATGCTTTGAAAAATTATGAGCTATGGTGGTTTCACATGCAGTGGTTTTTTTTGTTTTTTTTAATCACAGCAAGCCTGGCTATGGTGTTTTTCAAGAATTTTGTGTCGTTTTTCTTTTATAGACCTCAATAGTTTTTTTCCCTTTTCAAAAAAACAACGTCAATGTGTGTTGCATTTTTAACCCCTTAGTGACCAAGCCTGTTTTGGTCTTAAAGACCAGTCCATTTTTTTCAAATCTGACAAGTGTCACTTGAAGTGGTAATAACTTTGGAATGGTTTTATTTTTCAAGCGATTCTGAGATTGTTTTCTCATGACACATTGGACTTTAAGTTAGTGGTAAAATTTGGTCAATACATTCAGTGTTTATTTGTAAAAAAACACACACATTTTGAGAAAATTAGCATTTTTATAAATTTAAATGTATCTGCTTGTAAAACAGATAGTAGTACCACACAAAATAGTTACTAGTTAACATTTCCCATATATCTACTTTAGATTGGTATTGTTTTTTGAACATTCTTTTATTTTTCTAGGATATTACAAGGCTTAGAACTTTAGCAGCAATTTCTCACATTTTCAAAAAAATTTAAAAAAAACTTTTTTAGGGAACAGTTTAGTGCTCAACTGGTTTTGAGGGCATTATATTATTATATGTTAGAAACCCCATATAAATCACCCCATTTTAAAAACTGAACCCCTTAAAGTATTCAAAACAGGATTTAGAAAGTTTATTAACCTTTTAGGCGTTTCACAGGAAATAAAGCAAAGTGGAGGTGAAATTTACACATTTCAGTTTTGTTTTTTTTGCAGAAAATCAGTTTTAATCCATTTTTTCTGTAACAATGCAGAAGGTTTTACCAAAGAAACGCACTCAATGTTTATTGCCGAGATTCTGCAGTTTTAGAAATATCCCACATGGCCCTAGTGTGCTTATGGACTGAAGCACCGGCCTCAGAAGCAAAGGAGCACCTACTGGATTTTGGGGCCTCCTATTTATTAGAATATATTTTGGGCACCATGTCAGGTTTGAAGTGGTCTTGTGGGGCCAAAACAAAGGAAATACCCCTAAAAAAAAAAATTTGCAAACGAAACCCCTCACGGAATTTATTGAGGGGTATAGTTACCATTTTGACCCCACAGGTTTTTTTTGCTGAATTTAGTGGAATTCGGCAGTGAAAATGAAAATCTAATTTTTTTTCTAATAAAATGTCGTTTTAATTCCGATTTTTTCATTTTCACAATAGCTTAAAGCACCCCAACATTTGCTAGCACAGCGCCCCCTTCCACCTGCTGGAGTGGTGCACCGTGTGCAATGGCACAGGTCGCACACCCCAGAGGCCAGCCCTGATTGCAGTGATGCCGATCTGCTGGAAACCACTAAGAGACCGAAATCGCTCTTTATCAAGGCATCTAAGGGTTTAATCGCAGGGATTAGAGCTAGCTTCGTTCCCTGCCATTACAGCAGGGTGTCAGCTGTAACATACAGCTAACACCCTTCGGCTGATGGCGCAGGCTCAGCGTCTGAGTCCGCCGCCATCTTCCATCTGCGGTCGGAAGCCTCTTAGGATCCAGGCGGGGTCTAACAGGTCTCCATACTTGGCAGACAGAAGGCCATTGTTATGCCTGCTGTTGCCAACAGCCGATCGCCTAGCATGGCTACTCTGCTCTTTTTACCAGGTAACCATGCTTAATGTTGAAGTTGATCAGTCACTACTGACTGACCAATCACAGCGATTGCAGGTAGCGCCACACCGCGATTGGTCCCCGACAAGTCCCAGCGACTATAGATTGTCTCTGACAGCCGATATCACTGTTCTGTCACCATGTCTTTTGACATGGTGACAGAAAAGCACCATGACGTAACTGTACGTCATGGTGCCTTAATGCAGGGCAAACCATGACGTACAGTTACGTCAAGGTGCGTTAAGGGGTTAATGGTGTTTTTGGTGGTGCTTTTCAAAATATATGGTGTTGCAAAGAGGAATCTGTGTATCACATGATATTTGAATCACATGATTTGCACTGTGAAAAACACCACCTAAAAAACACAGGTAGTAAAATACACTATTAGCAAAAAACGCCATCAAAAACTCCATTAAAAAAATGGCTATACCATTTTCCCGAAAAAACGTGAGGTTTTTTTAATAATTTTTTTGCACGAAAAGTGTGTGTTGTGGAAGCCTTAAGGTTATTGCCACAGAATATGAAAAATACGATTCTCATGGAAAGTGCACAAAATAAAATTAATAATACCAATTTTTCAATGTGAGAACCATTTTTTTAAAAACATAATTTCCATGCACAAGTAGGTTGAATCACTATAATAAATGATCTCATTTATCAATATCAGAAAGATTTCCTCTGAATGAATTATAACTCTCTGGCACACAATTTGTGATAATTTATGTAAACTATTACATTGGAACAATCTACTTATCGCCAGAGACAAGACGTGCACGGATTATTCATCTTTTCTATCTTCCACCCATAATACACGTTTCCATTTTATGACTATGCTGACAGCGTTATCTTTTTTGAATTACTGGGAAAAGAGAAACTAAGCTGCCACGTACGAACAGAGAACTACAGCCTTGGCATAGTTGGAAGTGTCAGGGCCTAAAATTGTCCGCCAACCATCGATAATGGAGTAATTCAAAAGAACAAAGTAATGGTGCCTTTACACGCTTCAATAATGCGTACAATGCGGTAATTTCTCAATTGCACAACTATTCGCTTCGGGTCTTGAAAAAAATCGAATGACATGTTTTTATATGTGGTAATTCCTTGATATTGTGATGAAATTGTAATCGTCGTTAAAGAGGCTCTGTCACCAGATTTTGCAACCCCTATCTGCTATTGCAGCAGATAGGCGCTGCAATGTAGATTACAGTAACGTTTTTATTTTTAAAAAACGAGCATTTTTGGCCAAGTTATGACCATTTTTGTAGTTATGCAAATGAGGCTTGCAAAAGTCCAAGTGGGTGTGTTTAAAAGTAAAAGTCCAAGTGGGCGTGTATTATGTGCGTACATCGGGGCGTTTTTACTACTTTTACTAGCTGGGCGTTGTGACGAGAAGTATCATCCACTTCTCTTCACAACGCCCAGCTTCTGCCAGATCACGCTGTGACGTCACTCACAGGTCCTGCATCGTGTCAGACGAGCGAGGAAACATCGGCACCAGAGGCTACAGTTGATTCTGCAGCAGCATCAGCGTTTGCAGGTAAGTAGCTACATCGACTTACCTGCTAACGCCGATGCTGCTGCAGAATCAACTGTAGCCTCTGGTGCCGATGTGTCCTCGCTCGTCCGACACGATGCAGGACCTGTGAGTGACGTCACAGCGTGATCTGGCAGAAGCTGGGCGTTCTGAAGAGAAGTGGATGATACTTCTCGTCACAACGCCCAGCTAGTAAAAGTAGTAAAAACGCCCCGATGTACGCACATAATACACGCCCACTTGGACTTTTACTTTTAAACACACCCACTTGGACTTTTGCAAGCCTCATTTGCATAACTACAAAAATGGTCATAACTTGGCCAAAAATGCTCGTTTTTTAAAAATAAAAACGTTACTGTAATCTCCATTGCAGCGCCGATCTGCTGCAATAGCAGATAGGGGTTGCAAAATCTGGTGACAGAGCCTCTTTAAATGGTACAGAGACGGGGCACTAAAGTATAGATGGATGGAATCATTGCCAGACCAACAAGAGACTCCATTTACACGCAGCGATTTGTGGAAATTACGATTGAAATTCTTAGCATACCTGAAGATCTGCAACAACGATATTTGACCAGCAAAAGTGGTTGCCTATGAGTATTTACACATTGAGATGATTGTAAGTGACCACTTATGCTTTCAGACATTTATAGCATATCTACAGGATATGCCATGAATGTCTAATAGCTTTGGCACCCACACCAATATTGAGAACCCCCTGGCCATCAATTCCTGGTGGGAACTGTCTGTGGAGAGGTGGCCACACGTTCGCGGCTCCCTCCTATATGTTCTATGGGAGTTACGGAAATAGTCAAACAAGTGCTGCTCAACGGTTTACATAACTCCCATTGAACAGAATGGAGAGAGCCGTGCGCATGCGTGGCCACCTCACCCATAGTCCCCAGCCGGAATCAGCAGCCACCTCACCAGACAGGACAGGTGCTGGTTGACCCCCATTCTCGATATAGGTGCGGGTCCCAGAGATGGGTCTCACATCTATTGGACATTTTTGGCATAGCCTGTGAATATGCCATTGATGACTGAGATAGGAATAACCCTTTAAAGTTGTTTGAGATTAAAAAGAAGGGGCAATTTTTTTTCTCAAACAAAGCACCACTTATGTCCGTGGACTCTTTTTAGTATTGCAGCTGCAGCTTAGAGGACGTTTAAGTGACTAATGAACATTATACAGAAAGGTGACGATTTTAGACTATAAATTTACCGCTGGCAGCTGTGATGAAGATAGATTTCTATTTGCCAAGTTTCATTTATCTGTAAGTTAATTTTCAAATAGCAACCAAATTATTTCATCTTGCTCACCCTTCCGTCTTTCACACAAAAGGAATTGCATGGAGATTTAAAGAAAGCCTCCTTCAGGACCAATCAAACCTTAACCCTTACCCTCCGAGGTCATTTTTTGTTTTTTCCATTTAGCTTTTTCTTCCCTACCTTCCAAACGCCATAATGTTTTTATTTTTTCGTTGATATAGCCGTATAAGGGCTTGTTTTTTGTGGGACGAGTTGACGTTTTTCACAGCACAATTCATCGTAACATATAAAGCACTGGAAAACTGGAAAAAATAATTTGTGGGGTGAATTGGAAAAAAACAGTCATGCCTCCATTGTTTTTTGGGTTTTGTTTTTGCAGCGTTCACCGTGCGGTAAAAAGTAATGTCAACTTTATTGTGCGGGTCAATACGATACCAAATTTATACCTTTTTTTATGTTTTACTACTTTTACAAGGAAAGAACTAATTGTTAAAAAGAAAATTTGTTTTGTGTCGCCATATTCTGAGAGCCAGAACTTTATTTTCCCGTCTGTTGAGCAGTGTGATGGTCTGTTTTTTGCGAGGCGAGCTGTAGCTTTTATTGAAACCATTTTGGGGTACATTAACGTTTTGATCGCTTTTTATAAAAAAAATTTGTGGGAGATGAGGTGACTAAAAAAAAAAAGTGATTCTGCCATATTATTTTTTTTTTTTACTGCTTTCAACCATGCGGGTTAAATATTGTTATATTGTAATAGTTCGTACTTTTATGGATGCGCCGATACCAGTTATGTTAATTTTTTTAATTTTTACACTGCATTTGGGGA
The DNA here is from genome assembly GCF_050947455.1 of Rhinoderma darwinii. Lineage (NCBI taxonomy): Eukaryota > Metazoa > Chordata > Amphibia > Anura > Rhinodermatidae > Rhinoderma > Rhinoderma darwinii. The sequence goes on from NC_134691.1 coordinate 317,171,879, forward strand.
AAATGGGAGAAAGTGTTTTTTTTTAGCTTATAATATTTTCATTTTATATATATATATATATATATATATATATATATATATATATATATATATATATATATATCTAGTAATATTCCCCATAGGGGACTTGAGTGTTTGCACCATATACTGCAAAACTAATGTATTTCAGTACATCGTGATGTTTACAGACTCCTATTAAGCCCTGCCTCCAGCACACAAAGATTACAGACCTGGGGTCTTCATTAGGGTACCATGCTGCCATGATAACCATAGCCACCATGCAATCGTGTCACCTTTCACTGCCATGACAAATTTGGGACACTTTTCACACTTTTGACATACACAAATCAAACCTGAATTATAAAATATCATATTATACCCCCATACCCATACATTTTCTAAAAGTAAATACTTGGTATATTGTTTAACCCCTTCCAGTTGCAGCCATTCTTCTGTTATTTGGGCTTAGTTGTTACAGCATTCATTGTGCGGTGAAAATGACATGTGATTATAGCGATACCAAATTTATATTTTTTTTATGTTTAACTAATTTTACAAAATAAAAATAATTTGTTTTAAAAAAAAATAATTTCTGTCACCATATTCTGAGCCCCATAACTATTTAATTTTTTCAGCGATGGAGTGTGACATCTTGACTCTTTTGCGGGGCGAGCTGTAGGGAGCTGCATTTTTTTTGTGGGATATATAACATTATTGTAATTAGAGATCAGTGAACTAATTCTACATGAATTGAATTTGTTACAAATTTTCCAAAAGATTTGGATTTTAACGGAACTGAAACTTTTGGGATACACCCCGTGTGAAAATGGCGGCCGTCATTTTGCAGATCAGAAGAAGACAAAAAGACAGAAAAGAAGGGTCGCATGACATCGGGTGGGCTTCTCCACAATGCCTTGCAGGCAGCCCTCCATGTAGCACAGCCAATAATGACGGTGTATAGGGTGACAGTCATATGCACTATAATTATCCCAACCAGGAAAGGCTGGTGCTTTGTGGGGAGAGAGAGAGGACAGAGAGGACCTCAGACAGAGAGTAAGAAATTATAAATCGTAAAACATAGAATACAGAGAGATAGTGAAATAGTGTCAGTGAGTGTGTTTCATCGTGAGTTTAAGTGATTAGAGTATATTTAGTTAGAATAGATTTACAATAATTTAATAGAGAGCTAGATTTTAGAGAGCGTTAAGAGTCAGTCAGTGTGAGTGTGTTAGTTAGGCAGGCAGAAGCTGCAGTACTGCAGCATGGCCGCTATACAGTGGTCGGAGCCTTCGACTTCCGGCACCAAGTCCTACATTGCTACCAGCTATGGATAGGTCATTAGTATTAAAAAAAAATGCTCCCAACCTGGACAACCCATTTAAGTGGTTAAACGGCCGGCATCAGAGTTATCTCTGTTCCCAGCAGTTAGAGTGAGGTGTCAGCTGTAATATACATTAACTTTCACAGTGGCTAAAATTATGCCTCTTTTTCTACCCCAGGGTCTGCATGGAGTAGTCGACTTTTCAATTCTGTTTTGCAAACTAAAGTGCATGGCGCAAATGGCTCTAAATTATGGCGCAAATGCTTAATATGTCACACAGTAGATTATACATTATTTTAGAGTAAGAGGCATCCAGAGATTAAAAAAAGGTCAAGATAAACTTGAGCTACCCTCTGTCTCACTGGTGTCTACTATAATCTAAACATTTATGGTTATAGGACTAGATGCACATAAGGTTCTTTCCCACATTAGGTTCAGTCAGAAATCTAGTGTTACTAGAGAAACAAATGGGTTATCGATATCATATAAGGTCTTGTAGAAAAGAAATAATGAGGTCATAGTAAGGGGCCTTAAAGATTTGGAGCTCCTTCTACAAGCAAATTAAGGGGGTACCCAGCAGCTGAATATTCTCACAGTCACCAACAATCTGAAAAGGATTTTCCAAACGCAGCAACGTGAAAAATTTTGTATCAAATCTTTTTCCTGGACACTCCCATTTACCCCTTTTTGACATCTGCCATACATTTACGGCACTGTAAGTATGTTTTTAGTGGCCACTGCCTTAATTGCACAAGAGTGAAGATGTCGGCAAAAGCTATGTCCCTGCCATTACCTATTGTTGAACAGCTTTGATTAACAGCCACCCTGCATCTTGCATCAAGAGGCAATATTGGAAATAACACTGATCCTGGCCGGTTAACCCCTTAGATGCCATGAACAATAGCCAATGGTATTTTTGATATGTAAACTAAGGCAGGGGAAACCCTTTTTTACTTAATTTTCCGACCACCCTCAATCGTGGTGGGCATTAGCTAAATATGCCAGCCGGAGGCCTAACAAAGGCCTTCCCATGACTGTCATATGTAGATGCCTTTTAGGTCATGCCTTCCCCATTTTAGAAGTTGCCCCCACCCCCCGGCATTTAAAACATGTATCGTCAAAACAGTAAGGAACAGAATTATTAGTCAAGCACGGAAACCATGCCCACGCCTATCATTGACAGAAGACGCCTATTATTGACATGCCCTTCAAACTTGGACATTTAGCCCATTCAGCTTAATGCTGACCATGATGCTGACAAACAGAGGGTGCTCAGCAGTTTCCACTGCCATAGACTTTGAATGGAACGGAAAGTGCATGCTCGTCCATCGTTCCATTCAAAGATCTACTCTCTGCGGTTGTGCAGTGAGGAGGAACTCAGGACCTCCATTTTAATGATTGGTGGTGGTCCCAATGGTGGTGCCATCAGTGCTCAGACACATATCACCTATCTTGTGGATATGTGATCAATGTAGAATCTAGGAATACCTCTTTAAAACCAGTGGATAGGTGAATATTCTAAGTAAATACCCTTTTAAGTTGTAATAGTGTAGCTGATGTAGTTACCTTGAATGACATTAAGTCTATCTCTTATATTATTGTTCAGTTATACTGGATAGATTAGATCAAACCAACATTCAAACAGCCAGAAGCAAAGGTTAAATACAATTATCTCTCAATAGTTACCATGTCACCAGCATGTCAATAAACCTTTTTAAATTGTTTTACTGTTCTGCTTGGGTTATTAGTCATAAATTTTAGTGCTAACGCTGACTAGCTATCAGTTTTATGTTTTTACTTTATATTTACTTTCTCAGGGAAACATTTCTTACTTTTCTGAAAGATATTAAGAATGCCTGGATGTCACACAGACTGCGTACAGAGACCTCTCTCTATTGCATTTGGTCGGCTTGGTAAGCTGGTGGGTAGGTACCCCTGGTGGTTCCTACTCATTCCTATTGTTTTATCTGCTGGGTTGGGTGCTGGCTTTTACTTTTTACCTCAGAGAGAAGCGAATGACATAGAGGATCAGTTTACACCAATTGGAGGTTTAGCTAAAACTGAACGAGACTTTGTAAGGACACATTTTCCCACCAATGACTCAGGGCAGTTTTCTACACAAAGATTGTACACATCAGGAGCATATGTCTCTTTACTTGCCGTCAGTATGTCTGATAATGTTATAAATGTTGATACATTCAAAGAGATTATAAAGCTGGATCAGATGGTGCAGGACCTGAACATCACAGAACATTCAACCGGCACTACGCTTAGTTTCCAGAAACTTTGTGCAGAAATACAGGGACAAATATGTATCACAGCCAATCCGCTCCTATCTGCAGTACAAAGCAATGTGAGTCTGATAGAGACAATACAAATAAGTTACCCCATGTTTCAAGGTAGAACGTTTCTGGGAACCTACCTGGGTGGGGTGACACTGAATCCAAATAATATTGTGCAAAAAGCCAAAGCAATCAAGTTAGTATTTTATCTGAAAGAAGACAGAGAGGAAGATCGAGAAAACAGCCAGCAATGGATCAACCACTTCATCAAATCCGTCTCTGAGAATATAGATAAATTACACATAAAGACTATCCAGGTAAGCAAACCATCGCATTGTAATTTAAATTGATGTGTCTAGAATATTCCCGTTTTATCAGCTGAAAAGTTCCTTTTTATTTATTTTCCAAAGGTGTCATATTTTACATCAAACTCAAGGCAGCAAGAATTTGAAGGCATAACAAAATCTGTGATTCCCTTGTTTTCTATTACATACTTTGTGACCATATTTTTTTCTATTGTGTCATGTATGAGGTAAGACTATCAATCTGTGAAAATATTCTGATTGATAATGATGGTTAATCAATTTATACCATATTTATTAAGTTCATAAAATGGTAAATCATTTGCATATATTCACAATTTGATTTATTTCTGTCATATTTTATAGAAGTGTTTCTAGAATGTAGTTAATTTTAAATGTCATTTATTACATGGGAATAAATAACAGCAATTGAAAATAGGAATACAGTTGGGGTAGGAAACATATGGCCCATTTTATTAATTTATTAATTTATTTTAATTTAGAAACTAAAATGAAAAATAATAACATTTTAATAATTAGCAGCTTTGGAAATAAAATACAAAAATACAATAGAGCAATAATAGAATTTTATCATGCTATTTTAATAAAAATGAAATGTTATTTGGTGAAAAATAGGGATAGTTCATAGTTGTACAGTAGTGTAATTTATATTGTGAAGAAAAATAGTGTTCCAGAAAAATCAAATGTTTCAGAAATTTAAAAAAAAGAAAATAAGATATCCATTCTGCTGTAAAAAGGGGTTCTAACTTGTAATTGTTTTAATTAAAAGGTATTTAGAAATTATGTTTAGAAAGGTATTTAGAATTTATATTTAGAAAAGGAAATATAATATTAAACATAATTTATTGTTTGTCCAATCTGTTATATATTGACAAAAAATTTTGTAAACCATTTTGTAATTAACTATTTATTTATTATTTTAATTTATTTATAATACTTTTTAAAATGGAAGATTAACAGTTAATACAGTATTAGTTACGGTTCCCTGCTACATCCTATACGTCCTGCTAGATCCTATGTCCTACGTTTTATGATATACATAAGTGAAAGAAATAAAATAAGGGAAACATAGTTAGGCTAAAAAATGAAGTGAGTGGATATATTAAAAGGGATAAAGAAAGTGCAGACTGCCTAACTAAATATTTTGCTCTGTATCTTCTATTAAAGATCCAAATGGGTTATCGAGACTAGAGGGAAAGATATATACTGCTGCACTTTAGACAAATATATTTACTACAGAAACTTTTATTCTGAATTCACAATATTTATGATAGATAAGTCAATGGGTCTAGATGAAATATATCAAAAAGTACCAAAATAACTGGAAAGAGTGGAGCTGGAAACACCATTCACAGAATTTTTTCATGAATCGCTGGTGTAGTTCCAAGGGACTGGAAAATTGCAAATGTAGTTCCACTGCACAAAAAAAGGCAATAGCGAAGATTACGCTAACTACAGACCAGTTAGTCACAAATCAATAGTACGAGAAATAGTGGAATCCCTTAAAAAAAATTGTAGACTACTTAGTGTTAAACTTCTTAAAAGATCTAAGGCAGCATGGATATACTGCTGGGGGACCATGTCAAACAAGTCTATTCAACTTTTTGTTACTTAGTAACTAAAAGATCAGGGTGGGTCTGTGGATATAGCTTTTGTTGATACAGTTTGCCACAATAAGTTAATAAAAAATCCTTACATTTACCTCGGATAGTGAAAGGAATACATGCGGGACAGGAAACAGTGTTAGAATAAATAGTGTAAATTCAAAGGAAGAACTTGTAACAAGTGAAGAACCTCAAGGATCAGTTCTGGGTTCTATTTTATTTAATGTATTTGTTTTTTTTACAGTTATCTTAATAACAAAAAGAAACTATCATTACTAAATACAAAAACTGTATATACAATAATTACCCTTACAAGCCTTACCAACCCCTCATCCCACCCAACCCTACCCCACCCCGTCCATAGAGAGAGAACGAAAGAGAAAAATAAAACCTAAAACATAACAAGTCAGAACTAAGCTACATATTTACATATCTTTCAAGAAGGGGTATCGACCTAGTATTTAATTCTCTATTATTCCATTTTTGTTTTCTCTATTTTTTTATTTTATTTAATGTATTTGTTAGTGATATTGTTTATGGTCTACAAGGGAAGTATGTATTTTTGCAGATGATATAAAGATTTGTGACAGGGTTAACTCTCCAGATGGTGTAGGACAAATGCTTAGTGATTTAGAGAAGAATGGTGCGGTAATATCGACAACATTAGAAAGGGACTTAGTTATTAGATGATGTAAAGTAAGCAAGCACTGTAGTCAAGCTGTGGGGAAAGTCAGTAGGTTACTTGGTTGTATAGGAAGATGCATTAGTAGCAGAAAGAAGGAGATTATATTGCCACTTTATAGGTGACTAGTAAGTCATCACTTTGAGTACAGTGTACAGTTCTGAAAAACCTCAATCAAGAAAGACAGCAAAAGAATAAAAAAAATGTAGAAGAGGGCAACTAAAATGGTTCATGGACTGCATAAATAAACATCTCAGGGAATACTTAAATAATTAACCCCTTAATGACCGGGCCATTTTGCACGTTAATGACCAAGGATTATTTTTTGTTTTTTCACGGTCGCATTCCAAGAGTCGTAACTTTTTTTTATTCCGTCTACATAGCCGTATAAGGGCTTGTATTTTGTAATTGTACCATTTTTAGATGCTTATAATATATCGATTAACTTTTATTAACTTTATTTTAGGAGAGTATTGAAAATAAGCAGCTATTCCAGCATTGATTTTCACGTTATAAATTTACGTCGTTTACTATGCAGCGTAAATAACATGTTAACTTTATTCTATGGGTCGGCACGATTACGGGGATACCAAATATGTAAAGGTTTTATATGTTTTCCTACATTTGCACAATAAAAAGCCTTTTAGAAAAAAATTACTTGTTTTTGCATCGCCGCATTCCAAGAGCCGTAACGTTTTTATTTTTCCGTCAATGTGGCCGTATGTGGGCTTCATTTTTGCGGGCCAATGTGTAGTTTTCATTAGTACTATTTTGGGGTATATAGGACTTATAGATTCATTTTTATTTAATTTTTTATGGGTGGAATGGGAGAAAAGAGCGAATTTTGCCGTTGTTTTTTGCGTTTATTTTGGACACCGTTCATCCGGCGGTTTAATTAATGTGTTAATTTTATTGTTCAAGTTGTTACGATTGCGGGAATACCATATATGTGTGTGTGTGATTTGTTTGAATAGCCCTGAAATTATCCCCTGAGGATGCTGCTGAAGCAGTGAAACATGTCGGGGGGGCTAGCGTTTCTTTTTTAAAATCATTGCTGATCTAACAAATAAACTCTACCACTGTGTCGTAATAGAGGCTGCCCGAGCAGTCTGCAGCTGCCGTCCATGCCTGACACACTGAGATCCTAATATACACCAGATCTCCAACGTTAGACTAACCAGCTCTGAAGAAAAATTTTAATTGAACAAACTATTGTACAACTATTTACCCTATTTACTGCAACTTGTTTCCAACTTGTTTCTAATTTAAACATTAAAAGTTATATTTTAATTAATTCTATAGCAGCTGGGAAATTTGGGACTTCTTTGTGCCTATGCACATTTATCTGTTCGTTCATTAATATTATCCCTGCCAGCTGCTAGGGTCTCTACCAATTTTTCTAATTGTGTGATTTGTTTTGACACTTTTACTAAATAAAACCACTTTTTGGGCAAAAAAAGTAGTTTTATTTGATTTTCACTGTAATTTTATTTTTATTTTTTTCACCAACTTTATTTAACTGATTGACATTTTTTTTTTTGTCCCACCAGGGGACTTCACTATGCGATCTGCTGATCGCATAAATAATGCTTTGGTATACTTAGTATAACAACGCATTATTGCCTGTCAGTGTAAAACTGACAGGCAATCTGTTAGGTCATGCCTCCGGCATCGCCTAACAGGCAGATGCTGAAGACAGAACTGGGGGTCTTTGTTAGACCCCCGCTGCCATGGAAACCTGATGGCGACCCGCGATTTCTTTGCGGGGGCGCCGATGGGGTGACAGAGGGAGCTCCCTCCCTCTGTCAAACACATTAGATGCTGCTGTCACTATTGACAGCGGCATTTAATGGGTTAAACTGCCGGAATCGGAGCGCGCTTCGATTCCGGCAGTTGCAGCAGGAGCCAGGCTGTGTATAACAGCCATGCTCCTGCCGCTGATCGCGTGGGTACAGTCTCAGTACCTGCACGATTACAGGACGGATATATCCGTCCTCCTGCGCGAACTAGCAGCTGCTGAGGACGGATATATCCGTCCTTCGGCGTTAAGAGGTTAAACTTGTACAGCTTAACCCCTTCCCGACGCAGCCATTTTAAGGATTTTCACTGTTGTTTTTTCCTCCCCATGTTCCAAAAGTCATAACTTTTTTATTTTTCCATCGATATAGCCGTATGGGGGCTTGTTTTTTGCAGGATGAGTTGTAGATTTTCAAGACATAATTTGTTGTTTCATATATTGTAGTGGGAAAATGGCAAAAAACATATTTGTGGGGTGGAATAAGAAGGAAACAGCGTTTCCTAAATTTTTTGGGGGGGTTTCGTTTGTACGGCGTTCATCGTACGGTAAAAATAACATGTGTAACTTTATTTTGTGGGTCAATACAATTCCGAAGATACCAAATTAATATAGTTTATTTATATTTTACTACTTTTACAAGTAAAAGACTGTTACAAGTAAAATTTGTGTTTTGTCCCCAGTTTCTATTGGTACCATTTTAGGGTACAAGAGACTTTTTGATCACTTTTTATTTTACTTTTATTGAGAGATGAAGTGACAAAAAAAACAGCGATTCTGGCGTTTTAATTTATTTTTTTTATTACGGATTTCACCGTGTGGTTTAAATAATGTTATATAATAATAGTTCGGACTTTTACAGATGCGGCAATACCAGATGATTTTTTTACTTTTAATATTGTTATTACATACTGTGTGTATATATATATATATATATATATATATATATATATATATATATATTTATATATATATATATATATATAATTTATGTAACTGTATATAACTTTTTTTTCTAGTCCCCCTACGGGACTTGAACCAGTGATCGTTGGATTGCTTGGATGATATACTGCAATACTAATATATTTGAATATATCATTATACTAACAGCCAGAAGCAGAGCTTCATAAGAGTACAAAGATGGCAGCTGCCATGCCAACAGTCAGGACCCCGTGATCACAACGCGATGCAACGCACCCCCCCCCCCTGTTTCTAACCATTTGCGGCGGTCGTTTTTGTCCATGACATATAAGGGGTTAAACAAGCGGTATACCACTCACTACACTGAGGTGTCAGCTGTATGATACAGCCCCCATGCTGGTTCCATGGACCTGCTCCATACTCCCCCACCCAACCTGCGCTGTATATATATTCAGGATGTCGTGAAGGTGTTAAAGGAGAGAAGGGACTGAGGAGATATGAGCATTAAGATTTAAATGGGCATTAACTTTTCAAACAACTTATGCTAATCTAATAGTATACCTGATACTGCCCATAGTAGTTTATAGAGAGGGAAGGGGGAGCAGCAGAAGAGAAAGAGACACAGACACTGCTGCCCATAGAACAATAGGGGAGGAGGGAGCAGTAGCATTGTGAGAAAGACACACACAGACGTGCAGCAGATTCTGGTAAGCGTTATAGCTCACCCCAGTGCTGGATTCTTAGCTACACTGTTCATTACGTCTGTATAATGTCCTCCATGCTGCTGCTGCTATACCGCTATGGCGGTACGGTCCAGTGGGTCCACATATGCACAGATCGTGATGGTATGCTCAGGCCATGGACCCCGCTGGTCAATCCATTACCATGACGATGTCACAAGCCATGCGGTCAGATATGCTAGACCTCCGCTCATGACAAGACCAACTGCTCCAGGCGGTGAACATCATTGCACATCGGCTGGATACGCAAGCTGCAGCCTTCCCGGCACCTGTTCCTGTTACCTCCGCTGTTCCTGCTACTACACCTCCTGGCATTGCTAACTGCCACTACCTCATTGGTATGATGGAGATGCGAGGACCTGAAGGGGGTTTCTGAACCAATGCCAGATTCACTTCACATTTTATGTAGAGGCCTTCTCTTCTCATGAAGCAAAGATTGCCTTTATAATCACCCTTCTCACCGGCAAAGCCGTGGCGTGGGCCACATACCCACATACACACATACCCACAGATCGTGACACTAAGGCTATGCCCCTTTTTGCCTTTTTTTGATTCGTAAGTCTTAGGAACTCATTCTGATTTGCTTTCGCTTCTGTTCCCGGCTACACTGCTTAGGAACTCCTTCTTTGACGCTTTCGCCCCTTCCTAAGGCTATGCCCTTTTTGCCCTTTTTTGACTCATAATTTTAAATACTGTAAAGAATTAATCTTAAAAAAAAAAGGGGGGTGGGTAATTTTGAATATACATTGCATTTCTTATTTTTTTTTACTTATCATGAATCAAAGCCTGTTATGTAACAGAGCTGAATACAGAATTCTGCTGGTTGTTAATGGAAACAGTCAAAAGGCTTGTTGTCAAATCCCTTAGCTTAGTTGAGCTCCAATAATTCAATTGAAGAATACATTTTTTATATATCAGATTAAAGTAAAGTAACTCCTGCACACTTCCGAGAATGCAAATCACCGGTGCAAGCTCTGCAGAGACACTGAGCCGGCAAGGAATGCTGGGAGATTTCAGCTCTGAATTATGAATGCATCTCTGGATTTTATAGTTAGGATCAGTACAAGATAGTTAATTCGTTAATGTAATATATTTGGAAAGTTACTCAAGTTTTTATGTAGACTGATTCTATATTGATTCTACATGTAAGCCATGAAAGTTAATTTTATACTTTTACAAACAAATCACCTTCTAATTTCTGAATTAAGTTGATTTTTATGCTTGTAAATATGTATTTATTACATTCTTAATATGTCAGACATTTGATTCCTGATTAAAATTCAGTACAACTAAATATCAAACTGCATTGTATGATAGTTATTTGAAATAACACAATATGAAAAGACTTACAAAAACAAAAAAACTATACTTTAAAATGCTTAATTATCTGCCAATTTTTGTAATTCTTTATAATTTTACAATGTTTATGTTTCTACAGACTTGATAGTGTGAGGAACAAATTTTGGGTTGCTACTTTTGGAATATTATCGACTGGATTTGCTGTTCTCTCTAGTTTTGGCTTGTTACTAATTTGTGGAGTGCCCTTTGTTGCCACTGTTGCAACTGCCCCATTTCTCATTCTAGGTAAATAAAATAGTAAAAATAATAATATAGAGAATAGAGCATTACAATAAATTAATTATTCCCAAAATAAATACTGTATAATAAGAATTTTGTCCACTTTTTTTCTAGGTGTTGGGGTGGATGACATGTTCATTATGATTTCCAGCTGGCAACAAACTAAAGTAAAGAGTAAAGTTGAAGAAAGAATGGCTGAGACATACGCTGAAGCTGCTGTCTCCATAACAATCACAACACTCACAGATGTTCTAGCTTTCTACATTGGGATTCTGACCTCTTTCCAGTCAGTACAGTCATTTTGCATATACACTGGGACTGCCATCTTGTTCTGTTTTCTGTATAACGTCACATTCTTTGGGGCTTTCTTAGCTCTTAATGGTAGAAGAGAGGAGAGTAACAGGCACTGGTTCATTTGTAAGAAGGTGGCAGAAGAAAAAGATGATCATCGTTCCTCTGCATACAACATGTGTTGTGTTGGAGGAGGATACAGCCAAATCACTGGTAAAGAGACTGATCATCCCATCACTAGTTTTTTTCGTAAGCAGTATGGCCCATTCCTCACAAACTTCTGGACCAAGATCCTTGTTGTACTTCTGTATGGAGGATATCTGGCCAGCAGTATATACGGCTGTTTTCAGGTTCAGGAAGGCATTGACTTACGAAATTTAGCAATTGATAGTTCTTATGTCCATTCCTTCTATGACAGTGATGATTTATATTTTTCAGAGTTCGGTCCTAGAGTTATGGTTGTGGTGACTGAGGAGGTTTCATACTGGAATCTAGATTCCTATAAAAATATTTACAGATGTATGGAGTCATTGAAGAATAGCTCCTATGCTACTGTAGAGCTCTCTGAGTCTTGGTTGGAAGCATACATGAGCGTTTCTGAACTTTTAAAATTGGACATCAGTGATAAAAGTTATTTTATGGGAAATTTATCAAGACTTTTTCAATTATTCCCAGATTTTAAAAATGATGTGGAGATTCAGTCAGGAGCTATAAGAGCTTCTCGTTTCTTCATCCAGACGGTAAATGTTACTTCAGCAGTGGATGAAAGAGACATGTTAAACCAATTCCGAGATATAGCAAAGCACTGTGAGATCCCGGTTCTTGTCTATCATCCAGCATTTATATATTTTGACCAATATGCCGTGATCATAACGAACACTATACAGAATGTTGCTGTTGCTGCAGGCGCCATGCTTGTGATCTCAATCCTGCTAATTCCAAATCCTCTGTGCTCCTTGTGGGTGACATTTACCATAGCGTCTATTATAGTGGGTGTTACAGGTTTCATGGCTTACTGGGATGTTAACTTGGATTCCATATCAATGATCAACCTTGTCATCTGCGTTGGTTTCTCTGTAGACTTTTCAGCTCACATTACGTATGCCTACGTCTCCAACCACAAAGCCAATGTCAATGAAAGGATAATTGATGCATTACATTCTCTTGGTTATCCTATAGTTCAGGGTGCATTGTCCACCATCCTGGGAGTGATAGCCCTTTCTGCGGCTGAGAGTTACATATTCAGAACTTTTTTTAAGATTATATTTCTTGTTATTGCCTTTGGAATGATACATGGACTGGTTTTTCTTCCAGTGTTTTTAACAATGATTGGAAAGTTTGGCAGAAAACATGATAAAGACATAAAAATAAAGGCATCTTCCGTATCAAAAGATGAATTACATGTTAAAAGTGGTACAGAAAATGGTAATAAAATAGGCGATAGTTCCAATGAGGCATTTACTTCCGATGGGGAGGACCAGTTCTAACTACTTATATGTCATAGAAATATTCCATCAGTGGGGGTTTGTATTCCATTTAAAATGTAGACAAATATAAAAAACAAACCACATCAGCAGTCACTGGCGTGTTTCAACAGAAATCCTTAGTTATAGCGTACACTATTGGAGACAAAAAAAAGATTTACATAGATGTACACACACACACACACACACACAAAATAAATATGTAAAAAAAAAGTCTATCGCATTATGGCAATTTAATATTGGAACATCACATCTGTTTTATGAGCAAGACTCTTGAGTTGGCTTGTTTCCAGCACTAAAGTCCAGATGGGTTCTACATGTTGAGGTTTTTATGTCGCTCACCTCCTCTATAGGGTGGTGTAGGCTCTATTCACATCAGCCCAGGAGGCTCTATCAGAGCATCTGCCGCATATTCCGTCATATTTGAATGGAAAAATAGTGACACATGCAGTGCTATTTTTCTTTTTAAGACAGTGGACAACATGTCAAAACCTGGCGGTCCACATTGACTTATATTAAGGTCCTTCGGGTTCCCGCATGGTGTTTGTCGTCTTGACAGGAAAATGTGTAGAGGTCTTTCCACTATGGAGTTGTGTCACGTGACTCTGCCAGCATCGTAAATCTTCTCTTCCGCTGTCTGTTCTTCTTCATTCTGTACTTCCAGACGAGCTCCTCTTCCGGTCTTCTGTTCGAATGGTGCGTCATCCGTGACGTCCCTGTCATGGGCTCTTCCGATCGACGTCTTCGTCAACTTGCGCCTGCGGGTTTCAAATTTTTTTTATGAATCACGCATGCGCAGTAAAAATAAAATGTATTGCGCCTGCATATTAAAAGTTGATTTATTGCGCCTGCACATTCAAAGCAATAAATCAACTTTGCAGGTGAAATAAATTAGATTTTACTGCGCAGGCGCAATAACTTGAGAAGGGCTCTAGTGGACAGAGCTGAAACGTTGCACGGGCAATAAAGTACCCTACTTATGAAAGAGTTATATTCATCAGTCATCATATCTATGTGAGCTCTTGACGAAGTTATAGAGTATAAAGGAACATTTAGAATATTCAATTATTTGGACTATTACTGCATGTTTTTTCTGTGTCTATACAGGGTGACCTCATTTGTACTGATGTGCGATTGCTGTTTAGCAACTTCTACTGATTAAAATTGTGAATTACTTATTTCTGGTTTTCTTTTACATTATTTAGCCTTTAAATCACATTAATCTGTATATTCTCTTTGCCAGGAAATGCAACAAAGGACTGCAATTAAATATGTAGTAGAAAGTGCACTGTTTGGATAGCTAAAATATAAAGGTTTATTTTGATCCCATTCCATCCCTTTTATGCTTTAAATATCTGATAAGCGGGTGTCCTAACCGTGAAGCCCCTCCTATTGGGAGTACAGTGGTCCCCTCAGGAAGCTCGGCTGTTTCCATAACTCCCACACCTCTCTATTCAGTCTGCAGCTGCAATGCCCGGTGTAATGGCGGTTAGGGGTCCCCAACTATCAGTCATTTAGACACATCTTATGAGTCTGCCATATCTCGTGGATATGCAATAAGCATCTGATATGTGAATACTCTTTTAAATACTCAGGTAATGAGAAAACTCATAAGTCAAAATCACAGAAGGCTAAAATTAAAGCAATATATTTAGAAATAGTTGAAGGAGCTTAGTAAAAATAATATAAATTTCTTGTCAGTGAAAATGATTTCAATGATTTCTAATTAGTGACATTAAACTTGCATGTGTACGAATTCATAGACGTTTTATTGATATGTCAGAAGATTTTTTTTTGAAGTTTAGTTACTCTTTAAGAATAAAGTCTTGAGGGTTATATTTTTAGATGTGCAAATTAAATTTGATGCAGAATTTTACATTTTCCACAAGCTGGACTTTACAAGGATTACTATTTTTCCCTAAGAAGGCTTTAATCAAGATCTCATGGGATGAATATGCAAATTGAATTCCTCGGGATAGAAGAATAACATCTATACAATGCCGCCTATAGGTGGCTACCCTCTAAGTCAAAGATGCAGATGTATAAAAAATTTAACAGAGTAAGGGTATGTTCACACAGGGCGGATATGCTGCGTAAAAGTACACAGCTTATCCAGTGGCGGAATAAGTAGACCATAGGCCCTGGGCTGTTACCCAAATTTGGGCCCCCCTTCCACACCGCCGACCTGCCATGCCGTAACTATTGTTAATACTACCTTTTTGGGCAAACATTAACAAATGGGTGTTACGATTCCCCTTGTCACAGGGCTGTGTCCCTACATACTGACAGTATCACACTGTGCAGGGACACGTCCTCCTGACAAGGGGAATTGTCTACCAGTCCTGGACTGCAGAAAGACATTTTGTGAAATACAAGGATTTCCTATAATAAACATGTCAGGAGAGATGACAGATTCTCTATAAATCTAGTGACTCACAGATGACAACGTCTCAGATTCTAGTGGGTTTTTTCCTCTTTTCTTCTCCATCCGGTCCAGAGCTCATGACGACTTCTCCCAGCCATGATCCATTTCTGCAGAATTTGCCATTCAGATGTCTTCGGCTCCCCACTTTTCCAATATTTCTACACTTATAAACGAAAATAGAATTATCATGGTGCCACATACTGTGCCCCTAAATATAATAGCACCAAACACTGCACGCCTGGATATAATGATACCACACACTGTAAAACACCACATACACACAGCCCCCTGTACATAGTGCCACACACAGCCCCCTGTATATATCACACATCCCCTCGTAGAGAGCGTCATACACAGCCCCCTATCGATAGCGACATACAGCCGTCCTGTAGAGAGCGCCACACAGCCCTCCCCCTCTTGTAAATAGCGCCACAGAGCCCCCCTCTAAAGAGCGCCACGCACATACCGCTGTGGATAGCGCCACACAGCCCCCCCCTTGTATATAGTGCTACACAGCCCTCCCCTTTGTACATAGTGTCACACAGCGCTCCCCTTGTATATAGTGTCACACAGCGCTCCCCCTTTGTATATAGGGCCACACAGCGCTCCCCCTTGCATAAAGGGCCACTTAGCGCTCCCCCTTATATATATAGTGCACACAGCACTCCCCCTTTGTATATAGTGCCACACAGCCCTCCCCTAACCCCTTGTATATAGGGTCACACAGCACTTCCCCCCTTGTATATAGGGCCACATAGCGCTCCCCCTTTGTATATAGTGCACACACCGCTCCCCATTTGTATATAGTGCAAACAGCACTCCCCCTCTGTATATAGTGCACACAGCACTCACCCCTTGTATATAGTGTCACAGAGTACTCCCCCCTTTGTATATAGTGTCACACAGCTCTCCCCTCCCCCTTGTATATAGGCCCACACAGTGCTACCCTCCCCCTTGTATATAGGGCCACCCAGCTCTCCCCCTTGTATATAGTGTCACAGAGCACTCCCCCCCTCCTTGAATAGCGCTACCCCACCTAAAAAAAAATATATATATTTTACTTACCTTGCCTCGTGGCGGCCGCTCCAGCTGGGCGCATGTGAATCCTCTGGATTAGACGCATGCAGTACCTCATCACACTGGCCTGCGCAGGGAGTCTTCCCAGCGCCTTATAGGCTGCAGGCCTAACGTGGCCTGCAGCCTATAATATAGGCTGAGGACTCTGATACAAACGAATGTGGCTGCCACTAGCACCGGTGCCCCCTCCGGTGCTGGCGACGCCACCTGGCATGAGGGGTCCGTGTAGTCATGTGCGGTTCGGGCGGCCATCGACATTATCGCACAAAAATGGAACGGCTTGCTTCTGCTTGCTTTAGATAAGGTAATCCATCAATAAACAGGAATATAATTTCCTTAAGGTCAATAATCAACAGGTCTACAATTTATATTTTAACGAAAATTTATAAAAAATAGTCTAATTCCACAGGGGAGACCCATTACCTCTGGTAATAGTGATCCCACGAAATGTCTAGGGAAATATGTTGCCAAAATTAGAGCCATTTGTAAAAACCCTATTATCTTTTGTGTTCCTGAGGATATACAGATGTCTTCCTATTACTGTGCATAGGGACACATCTGTCAATCAGTGGAGAGTAGCAAGAGCTAGCGGGAAGTGAGCAGAGCTAG
Source organism: Rhinoderma darwinii (assembly GCF_050947455.1). Classification (NCBI taxonomy): domain Eukaryota; kingdom Metazoa; phylum Chordata; class Amphibia; order Anura; family Rhinodermatidae; genus Rhinoderma; species Rhinoderma darwinii. Next base: position 317,189,011 of record NC_134691.1, read on the forward strand.
AAGCAGCTCATGAATACGCTGGACTCATCTCTGGCAGAGCTGCCGGTAAGTTCTCATATACGGCTTAACTTAAGCAAATTAAGGACAGACGTCTGAAATCAGCGTGTCTGTCACCACATTATGCTGCCCTCAGTGAGGATAGCATAATGTCAATGACAGGTTCCCTTTAAGGATGCAGTTGGCGCTCTGTAAACCACAAGAGATATCTATGCCTGGCTGGCCACGGCTTCCCCGTTAACAGGATGATCAGCTGATCGCCTAAGTGGCCACATTTTGAAAAGGTCTTTTCTGACAAGACAACCTATTTAAGCTCAGAAATGATATTTTATACAAATCAGTTTACAATATTCGAATTAAATGTATAATGTTGTTGTTATTATCATATACTGTGATGTACGCACCTTGTTGGTTGGCTTGGCAAGCAATGTATAAACCAACAGGAGAAGAGGAACAAGCAGTATCGATTGGCGGAGATGGTCCAGTCAAATTGAAGCAATATGATAGCTCTGTTCACACTAGTGTCATGGCTTCTGTTTATAATGGAGCCGACAGCTATGCCAGATCTGTATATAAATAGTTACCGATAAGCCTTGATGGACCACATTGACTTACAATGGGGTCAGCCGGGTTTCCATCAAGGCTTGAGTTATTTTTGACAGCAAGAATAACGCTGCAGACTATACCCACAGTAATGTATACAAAATATCTTAATGACTTATGAGAATTAAAAATTAGTGACTTGGAATCCAATAAATCTACGTTTTGACAAACCATCTCAAGACAGAAAGGGAATCTAGGTAAATTTAGAACAAATACCAATGATCCTTTCGTCTTGCATTCCATTAATATACAATTTTCCCATCTACTGACATATACATAATACATGTAGAATATTTTTTTAATAGCAAGATAATGTAATATATTGTGACTAACATATTGCTGCTATTAGTAAAATAAAGTCATTTTTTGGAATCTGTAAAAAAAAATAATTGTGGCATGTTTTAGCACATGCATTTTCCTCTCTAAGCATTACTTTTAGGGAAGAATATAGTGCCGAGGCACAATACAACAGCAAACGGGGCGGAGGAGGGTGGCGATGAAGAAATCACTTTTCCTAGACCACTGCGCCGATGTTTTAAAATGTTTTCAATCGATAGCGGCCAATTTAAATATACTTTCCTTCCTCAGCCCCCTTCAGCACCGGAAGCCATCGGTCTGACAGCGCACACCACGTTCTGATGCTAGACGGAGTCGGGCAAGCGGCCCTTGGAACTGGAGATCGGGGATGTGGAGCTGGGAATCGTGAGTATAAGCGTCTAATAGGGGGTTTGATATGGGATCTGTTTAATTTTCAGGATCTGACTGGAGTCTAAATAATTGAAGGGGTTTGATATTGGTCCTGACGGGCCTGGACAGGGGGTAGGCAGGAGTAGGCCCCCGCCTAGAGCGCCATTAAACCTTAGACATGGGGTGGCGCAAGTTACCAACAATAAGGCCTCCTGCACACGACCGTAGCCATGTGCACGGCCGTGATTTTCGCGTTGGCTGGCCACGGAGTGACAGCCGCGAGCCGCCTGCAAATCGCGGGCCGTGCACATGGCCGCGGCCATTATTTTCAAGAACTGTAATAAGACATGCCCGTTCTTTCTGCGGTGCGGGCTCCTGGGCCATGCACGGACCGTGAAAACCACGGTCGTATGCATGGCCCCATAGAAATGAATGAGGTCACAATTCTCCCGTGGATTTTCGGGGGAATTGCGTACATTCTCTATGCAGCCACTCAGTCCGGTGAAGTTGATTATACTTGGAGTCTGGGTGCTGTGTGACAGGCACTAGTCAGCACTCGGCACCGAGATTAAATAAGTAGTCGGTACAACAGAGCCTCCTCTGTGAGTGCAGAGAGAGTTGTTTAACAGCAGCAGTGTTGTCTCCCTGCACACTCTCCCTTCAGCACACTAAAGGAAAACAACCTGAAATTAAGGAAAATAAAGTGGGGGCGAAGTGTTCCTGAGAAACACTTTCCTCAAGAAATAATCCTCCTTACACAAAGCAGGCAGGAGAGCTGTACGTTGTTGTAGGATGCAGCTACCCCTGCTTGCTTCTGCACCTTGTCCCACATCTCCATAGGCTGGCCCATATACCCACACTCCACTTTTCTTGTCTCCAGGACTCACCACTTCCCCTGAATGATTCTCTGCTGTGTTCTAAACCTGCCCCTCTAGCCCTATGAATAAATTATTTATGCTATTTACTACATTCAGCCACTAGAGGGAGCTGCTTAACAATGATTTCATACAGCATGCATGCTATTTACTACATTCAGCCACTAGGGGGAGCTGCTTAACAATGATTTCATACAGCTTGCTTGAGTTCTATGACAGTTGTAATAATCAGCATGCAGGGAGCTCCCCCAGTGGTAAAAATGCAGTTAAATGATGAAATAAAAACTATAAAGAAAAAAACTATATGATCAAAGTTTAAATAAAAAACACAATAGATATAATAATAATTTTATAAATATATAAATACATGATACAAGATGTCTGGGCAGGAAACTTTGTAAGTTGTCATGAGAAGTTGTCATGGAGGTCTGGGCCGAATGGAGAAGAAAAGGAAAGAAAATGTCTACAGTGAAAGAAGATGTCACCTGTGAGTCACTGGATTGTAGGGGAGCTTTCACTTCTCCTGACATGTCTATTATAGTAAATCTTTGTTATTCCCATAAGATAACAATTCTGGAGCTTTCTTACTTAGTAGTCTGTGTTGTGACGTTCCTCTGTTATCCACCCTGGAAATGTATGAATAAGGACGGGCCTACGTGGAGAAATTTTTTTGACTGAACTAATTGTTTTTAACTATAGAGCTACAGCTGCAGTACAAAGTAATACATTGAATTGCGTGGAATCTTTTGGACTGCAGATGTCACTCGAGTTAATATCAATCGGTAGTGCTATAAAAAGTCTCTGTGTAGCCCAGGCCTAATTGACAACTGAGTGTTGTCATTCCCCTTGTCAATAGGATGTGTCCCTACACAGTGTAATAATATGAATTGACATGCTGCGGTCCGAAAAATACGCACCCCGGGTCAATTTCTGGTCTGAATTTTTATGCAGGGTGTGGATGAGATTTGCTAAATCTCACCCACTTTGCTGCTACTATATTATGCTGCGTATGCTCCATCCATAAAAAAAATACGCCGCAATTCCGCTACGTTTGGACAAGCCCAAATTAATAAGACCCTGTTCACACGGCTTGTATTCGACGTGTTATTGGGCACATTTTACTACTTCTGACTCTTACCTGCCTTTCCTACACTATTTAGTTACATGTTTGGAGGCTCACCATTCTGGAATATTGGTCTGTAATTCCTGATTATATTTGGCAAAAACAGTCCCAGTGCCAGATTGTCAGAAAATCACCATTATGTTCTTGTTGGAAGATCTTGTGTAATATCACGCACCTTCTATTAATTTATTTATTTTTTTACTTTTTACACTAGTTTTATGTTCCTTTTTTGTTAAATAATATATATAGCTGTATTCTCAATGTCTCTAGAAAATGTACAATGGGTATTGTCATATTTATTACCTGAACACTAGTCAGGCACGGTAGAATCAGAACCTGTCTTGCTGAGCTTTCTTCTTCAGTGCCCTAGTCAGGACAGGCAGGGCAATAATAAAATATATAGCAGAAATCTAATTTTTTAGAAATAGGATTTTTTAAAGATAGTAGAAGGACTGCTGTGAGGGTCGCTTTAGTATGCAAAAATGGCAATTTAAAAAAAAAATACAAAAATACTATCAATTGCAAAGCTTCTAAAAAAAAATTTGGGGAAATTTGCAGAAAGAGGATGGGACTAATTCAAATATTTTCCCCTAAACAGCGCAACTATTGGCCCATTGTCATAATGATATAGGGCCATGCATAAAGTAGTAAGCATAGTTAATAAATGACACTGACAGTGGATAGAAGATATGCTACTGTTGCACATCAATAAAATCAGTTGATAAAGAGTCATTTACTTCTCCACTTTCTTGATAATATCAGTAACAAACAATACACAATATTCCAGACGAAGGCTAGTCACACGAAGAACACCTCAGTTACTGAGTAATGTGCGTGGGGATATTTCTGATAAAAGTATTCAGGTCTTCAAATAAAAATAATATATGATGACCAATATTATTGCATATATTTAATGATCTAATATTTAGACCAAATATATAATTGGACAAAGGGAACCGGATACATTACACCAGTGGTTCCCAACCGGGGTGCCGCGAGAACCGTCCAGGGGTGATGCGACACTCCGCTCATCCACTGCAAAAAGAAAAAAATATATTACATTTTTTTGCTACAAGCTCCGCCCCGACACTCCAACTATGCTTGTAGCAGATGTGACGCACGTACATCTGCTACAAGTACCGCCCACCAATTCCCACTAGAAGAGCCTGTCGGAGGGAGAGGAGCCATTAACGCTGAGCAGGGTAAGTTTCTTTCTTATATAGTTTCTTAGCAATTGTGTGAGAACTGGAGCCAGGGGAATGCTGGAAGTTGAGGTTCTCTCCTCTTATATCTCCTCCCTGTAATGTCCTCTGATATCCCATAATTACAGCCTGGACATGCTGGAAGTTGTAGTTCTCTCCTCTTATACCTCCTTATTTATTCCTTCCCCAGGAGTAAGCACACTTTCTGTCTGTGATGGTCACTTTACTAGAGGGGCTGATGGTCATTTTACTGTGAGTGGGACGCTGATGGTCATTTTACAGGGGGGGGGCTGACAGTGCCGCACCTGCCATGAGGCGAGGTGAGCCGACAGCCTCAAGCGGAGCGACCTACCCAAAAATGACGGGCGCCATTTTCAGCCAGGGACGGACTGGACCAGGGGGAGGGGGCATGCAGACTTAGCAGACGTGTGGCATGATGGGCGCGTGTGTAACACTTCTCCTCCTCCTCTCTGCTGATGTACCCAGCACGCGCCACCAGAGAGGAGCAGGTCTGCAGCAGGAGCGGTCGAGCGAAGAGGAGAAGTGACGAGACGCACGAGGTATGTGCCTGTCTTAACTAGGTCGGCCGAAGCTGCTGGGACCGGGACCCGGAAGTATACTGCAAGGGGGGGTCTGGGCATTTTACTGACAGCAAAGGGCTCTATGGGGCTGGAATAATCCACCCCATAGAGCCCTCACATCACTATAATGGAAGGATAGGGGGGGCCTGACTTACTGCAGAGGGTTCTATAGGGGGGGATTCTGCCCCCCCCCTTTAGAGCAGTCAGTCAGATGCTCAGACCCCCCTAACCTTGCAGTATAATAACTAGTCAGGGCTCTATGGAGGGGATAATTCCCCCCTATAGAGCCCTCGGCTATCAGTAAAAATAGCGGGAACTCCACGTCATTTTTAAAAAATAAATAGTTGAAAAAAAATTACGTGAGATCCCCTCTATTTTTCATAACCAGCTAGATACAATAAAGCGGCAGCAGCCTAGCATTACCAGGGTGGGAAGGGCCACGGTTTTTGGCCATTCCCAGACTGATATTACCAGCCAGCGGCCACCCCAGTACCCGCCCTTCACTTCAGACGGTCGGGTGCTGGATCGTACCCAGCTCTTCCCAGAACTCCTGGTGGCGGTGGGTACCGGGGTAATAATAGGGGTTAGTGACGGCCTTATTACTGGCTAAGACTAAGCCTCTTCTTAGTAATGGACGCAATCAATCAGACAGCAGCCATTACTAAGGCGGTAATGAAGTATTAAAAAACAGAGACATAATTTTTTTTTACTGTGAGTGGGGGGCTGATGAGGACTTTACTGGAGGGGGCTTATGGTCTCTTTACTGGGGGGCTGAGGCTGATGGTCAGGCTGATAGTCACTTTACTGCAGAGGCCTGATAGTCATTTTACTGTGAGTGGGGGCTGATGGTCATTTTACTGTGAGGGGGGCTGATGGTCATTTTACTGTGAGTGGTGGGCTGATGGTCATTTAACTGTGTGGTGGGCTGATGGTCATTTTACTGTGAGTAGGGGAGCTGATGGTCATTTTACTGTGAGTGGTGGGCTGATGGTCATTTTACTGTGAGTAGGGGGCTGATGGTCATTTTACTGTGAGTGGTGGGCTGATGGTCATTTTACTGTGAGTGGGGGGCTGATGGTCATTTTACTGTGAGTAGGGGAGCTGATGGCCTTATTTCTGTGAGTGGTGGGCTGATGGTCATTTTACTGTGAGTGGGAGGCAGATGGTCATTTTACTGTGAGTGGGGGGGCTGATGGTCATTTCAATGTGAGCGGGGCCTGATGGTCTTTGAGTGGTTTCCGCCTCTGAGCACCCATTGAAATTAATAGGAGGCAGAAAAAAACTGCGGCGCTCGTTTGGAGCACTTTTTTGCCTGCGTATTTTGTATTATCTTCAACGGCCTTAAAAAATGTGGGAAAAAAACACAGCGAAAAAAAAACCATCAAACAATCCTGTAAATTCAAAATCTGCCTCAAAGTTTCTAAAGGAATCTGCCGTTTTTCATGTACAAGATGCGCAACGCCCGTGTGAATCTTGCCTTACAGTTAGTTTTTTCCTTGTAAAAGTAGTAAAACATTTAAAAAAACTATATAAAGTTGGTATCGCCTTAATCGTATTGACCCACAGAATAAAGTTAACATGTCATTATAATTGCATGGTGAATGCCGTAAAAATGGAGCACAGAAAACAATGGAGAATTCGCTGTTTTTTTTCATTTTCTATCCACAAATATTTATTTTTCAGTTTCCTAGTAAATTATATGAGCAATAAATGATGTCATGAAAACCTACAACTTGTCCTGCACAAATCAAGCCCTCATTGGCCTATATTGCTGGAAAAATAAAAAAGTTATGGCTTTTGGAAGCTGGGGAGGAAAAAATTTAAATCAAAATCTGAAAAATGGCTGCGGTGGGAAGGGGTTAAAACACTTCCACAAAAAGCTTGTTTGCTATTTTAAGCGGTTTTGCTTGTGTAAATGTGCGTGAAATACATGACGCGTATTTTCAGTCCAGTACATTTTTAAACACATGCAAAAAGGTACAGGTATTAAAAAAATCTGCATAAAAAAGCGCTGTAAAAAACTGTAAAAAAGCGTCAAAATACATGTGTTCCTTGACATAGATTACGTGTCGGCTTTTTTCTCCCTACAGGATACTCGGCATGACTATAATCTAAATAATACTGTATATATTGGGAATGTTTAACATGGTAGACATTACAAGGGTTACACATGAATGTCTACCAAGTTATTAGTATGTCAATAAACTTCCCTAAACAAGTCTAAATAGTTTTACTGTCTACTACACTGTTAGTCATAAAATCTACTGCTGATACTAATTTATCTAGAGTTCACATTTAGTATATGATTCTTTCTCATAAACTGCGCTGCTACTTGACTTCAATATATTGCGAATGCCTCAAAGTCGGACAGACTGCGTACAGAAACCTCTCTCGATTGCCTTCTGTCGGCTTGGTGAAGCTTATGAATCATCCATCAAGCGCCAACATGATGTAAGCCTGAAAATCTTTGTCTTGTACTGTAACCCTAACCCCTCTAACCCCAAATCTTCTTCTTGTATTATAACCCTAACCCACTAACCCTAACTCTAGCCGTCTTCTGACCTGATTTAAAATGATGGATAAGTCATAAAAGCTTGGCACATATCTGCGCCACACTATTATAAAAAATCCATCAAGCACCAACATCATGTAAGTCCCAAAATCTACTGTTGTACTATAATCCTAACCACTAACCATAAGCCTAGCCATCAACGCAATCCCTCAACCCTAGTCCTCTACTTACCTGCTTTAAAACAGAAAAACACAAGTCCAGTTTGATGGATAAGTCAGAAAAGGCTTGAATCGGCAACCCCCAGGGTGTCTGGCAACCCCTTGGTCAACTGGCAAACTCTTGAGTGCCTACCGTGCCCGGCAACGCCTCAATCCTTTGGCAGCCCCAGCCCCCAGTGGTTCTACAAGTAGAATAAAATTATATCACCACAACTTGGTGCGATATTACATTACATTTTTCCATTTTCCAGGCTGAAGCAGTGGGTTATGCCATAAAGAATGTTATTTAGATTTGAATCAAGCCACAAATATGAAACATTTTTGTATTTACACATTATATCTTTTGCACGAAAAATGCTTATATCACCAGATATTCCAGGAACAATGTTAGCACAGTGCCACCTGATGTTTCTATTCAATAATAAATGTACCGAGGTGGACACACATGCTCAGTCTTGCTTCTCTCTCCACCCCGGTGGGTATTTTTGGGGGATCCATGGTGTGGTGAGGCGGCTGCCTCTGAAGCTGCAGCATCTTCTCTGCTTGTCAGGAGATGCTGAGCAAACACAATTTCTGCAACGCTGTCTCACGCTCTTGTCACATGCTCAGCATCTTCTCTGACAAGCAGAGAAGATGTTGCAGCTTTAGAGGCAGCCGGCCCATCATACCAGAGATCCCTCCACAGTTACATAGTTACATAGTTACATAGTTTGTACGGTTGAAAAAAGACACATGTCCATCAAGTTCAACCAAGGGATGGGAAAGGGGAAGTGGGATGGGAAAGGGGAAGTAAAAAATTTAAGTAAGTTGTACTTACTTTTGTCTTGGTCGCCATTATTTGCATGTTTTCCTCATGCCCATTGGTTTCCAGCTCAGTGTTCTGGTTTAAGGCTCTAACTACACGGTGACAAAAAGTTGTGTGTGAATAGCTCTAAAATCACAGTTGAATCACTGTACAATTGAAGATATGACGAGACTTTAATTATTCACTATGAATTTATGCAAAATGTCAAGTTTCAGCGAGCATGCTCCTAATTTCAACGTGCACCAGATTCTGATTGTTACTGTTGACTCTGCAATTTTGTGGTCGATATCACAACTGATAATTATTACAGTGCTTATTGCAGCTTCCTATAGTTGTTATATCGCCGTCTTCCCATGACTGTAGTGGATCCCTGTAAAAATCTTTCGCAAATTTGTTGTAATCGTACTAAAGAATTTTTACAGGGATAAAAAAAAAAAAGTTAAATTGCCCAAAATGCTAAAATAATAAAATTTGTAATATACTTACCTTTAGAATTCTTCACTGTTCTTTCGCTGTTACTGTTCGAGCTCTCCGTTTCATCTCCATTGTTGCCCATAGGGATGACGTGTCAAGTGAGTAAGCCAGCAGGACACAACCCACTGTAGTGATTTCACTGAATTGGCTTGTGATTTGCCCTCCCATTCACGTGACACGTCATGACAGAGGAGTGTGAACCGATGCGGCGGGGAACTGAATAGTGGCAGAGAGTGAACAGTGAAGAATTCTAAATAAAGTTATAAAGGTACCGTAATTACATTGAGAATTATATTATTTGTTTTCTTAGTGTTCACTTTTTTTAAAATTATTCTTAGAAAACCTATTTAACTATCGTATATACATGTGGACTTGCTGAGCATTTCACCTCTAACAATACAGTTGGTGAAAACCATGAAAAAATTTGTGGCCGAATAGGGAATTCTACAGATTTTAACATCTACTACATGCTCTCAAATCTGCACAGATGCTGCGCGTAAAATCACAAATCTAATACTGTGTAGGTTCTGTCAATACACATCTGCCCGTCAAGACTCTGAAGGTGTGCTATGATATCTGGCACTAACATGTAAGCAGCAAATCCTTTAAGTCCTGTAAATTGCGAGGTGAGGCCTCCATGGATTATACTTTTTCCAGTATATCTCACAGATGCTCGGTCGGATTTAGATCAGAAGAATTTGGAAGTCAACATCTTGAACTCTATCATGTTCCTCAAACCATTCCTAAACAATTTTTGCGTTGTGGCAGGGCACATTATGCTGCTGAAAGAGGCCATTGCCATTAAGGAATACCGTTGCCATGAAGGGGTGTACTTGGTCTGCAGCAGGGCCAATTCTAGCTTTTTCTGCTGCCTGAGGCGAAAATTGAATTGATGCCCCCCAGATTTTAAATGACATCCCCCTGGCTTTTCTTCATCACTAGGGCCTCCTCCAACTCTTGCAGATGCGCCGTTGCCCTGTACTGGCATGCGTTGTGCAGTCGAGCAGAGTACACCTCGCTGCACGGTGTATGCCCAAGTAGTACAAGGCAATGGCGCATCCGAGAAAGTTGGAGGAGACTGGTAGTGATGTATAATAACCAGGGGGATGTCAATCAAGCATGGAAAGGTGGGTTTGGAGGCAGGACTATGTGACTCTTCAGGATAGTGACACCGCCCCATGACCCTCTAATGAGTAATTAGCATATAGTGTGCTGGGGAATATTTGGAAATATTGTCAGGTCATGTATTACCGCATGATGGCGGTTCAAGGGGTTAAAACTACCTGACAGATTCCCATTAAATATACAATGAATTGAAAACAATTCCATCTGCCCTGCAATTTTGTTATTATAAATATATCCTATATAAATACAGCATCAGAACCATGCTCATAAATATATAGAACACCAGAACCAAGCTCAATACATACATACAACACCAGAACCAACATCAGTACATATATACAGCTCCAGAACTAAGCTTATTGCATATATACAGCACCAGAACAATCCTCAATACATATATACAGCCCCAGAATCAAGATCAGTACATATATACAACAGCAGCACAAATACAGCTCAATTTAGTGCAACCCCTGTCGTATAGGTTTGTACGGCGTAAAACTACAGCTCCCAGCATGACCCGAACAATGATAAGAATATGCTGGGTGATGCTGTTTCACAAAAAAAAAAATCATACCACCCATTATCTCGCTGCAGATCATATAGTGATTACAGCAGTAATGATTAGAGGCAGAATAAACATTTACATTAGGTGACTCACCGGTGACGTCTGATGACTTCTCCATGCAACGACCCATTTCTGCAGTTTGCCGCTCAGATGTCTTCAGCTTCTCACTTTTCAAACATTTCTGCACCTATAAACGAAGATAAAATTCTCATGATGCCACACACTAAGCCACAAAATCTAATAGTTCCATACACTGTCCATGATTATATTAGCACTATGCACTGTGTCCCTGATTATAATAGCGCCATACACTGTCCCTGATTATATTAGCACTCTACACTGTGTCCCTGATTATAATAGCACTATACACTGTGTTCCTGATTATAATAGCACCATACACTGTGTCCCACACACACACACACAGTGCTACCTGTAGATAGTGCCCCCCATAGAGCCCCATGTAGATAGTGCCCCCATAGGGCCCCCTGTAGATAGTACCCCACATATAGCCCCCTGTAGATAGTGCCCCACATATAGCCCCCCTGTATATGGTGCCCCACATATAGCCCCCTGTAGATAGTGACCCACATATAGCCTCCCCTGTAAATTGTGCCCCACATATAGCACCCCCTGTATATAGTGCCACACATATAGCCCCCTGTAGATAGTGCCCCCATAGAGCCCCTGTAGATAGTGCCCCCATATAGCCCCCTGTAGATAGTGCCCCCTGTAGATAGTGCCCCCTGTAGATAGTGCCCCCATAGAGTACCCTGTAGATAATGCCCCCATAGGGCTCCCTGTAAAAAGTGCCCCCAATAGAGCCCCCTGTAGATAGTGCCCTACATAGATCCCCTGTAGATAGTGGCCCACATACAGCCCCCTGTAGATAGTTCCCCACATATAGCTCCCTGTAGATAGCGCTCTACATATAGCCCCTGTAGATAGTGCTCCACATATAACCCCCTGTATATAGTACCCCACATAAAGCCCCCCTGTAGATAGTGCCCCACATATAGCTCCCTCCGTAGATAATGTCACTCACACTTTTAAGTGAAAAAAACAAAACTACATAGTCACCTTAATCCCATCCAGGCGCCATCCTGTGCCAATGTAGGCCTGCTCTCTTCTAAGCAGGTCTGCTGGGGCAGAACGGCGCCGCTTGCGTCGTTTAAGAACAACTTGCCCCGCCAATCAGCGCCTTTCAACAACAGAAGCGGCACGGTGACATCATCGCTCCGCTAGCGTCATTATAGGCACTGATTGACAGGCCAGAACGACTTGCCCCACCAATCAGCGCCTTTCAACAACGAAAGCGAAGCGATGATGTAATTGAAAGGCGTTGAAAGGTGCTGATTGGTGGGGCAAGTCATTCTGCCCTGCCAATCAGTGTCATTGTAAGGCGCTGAATGGTCGAGCACGGAACGTGTGTGGCTATTCAGCGCTTATGCATGTAATTGTATCTGCGTCCTATAGACGCCGGTAGAATAAGTGCAGGAGGAGGTGGCTGGTTTCAGCTGTGCCCCAGCCTCAAATAGGCAGCAGGCCACCGCTTGAGGCGAGAAGCTCATCTCGCCTCATGGATAGTGCGGCCCTGGTCTGCAGCAATGTTTAGGTAGGTGGTATGTGTCAAAGTAACATCCACATGAATGTCAGGACCCAAGGTTTCCCAGCAGATCATTGCCCAGAGCATCACACAGCCTCCACCAGCTTGCCTTCTACCCATAATGCATCCTGGTGCCATCCCTTCACCAGGTAAGCGACACACACGCACTTGGTTGTCCATATAATGTTAACAAAAAAGTGATTCATGAGACCAGGCCACCTCCTTCCATTGCAAAATGCACCAGTTCTAATGCTCATGTACCTATTGTAGGCACTTCGGCGATGGACAAGAGTCAGCATGGGCCCTCTGACCAGTCTGCGGCTACTCGGCTGAGAGCTCTGACACCTTTCTATCATAGCTAGTAGTAACTTTTTCATAAATTTGTGCTACAGTAACTCTTCTGTGGGATCAGACCAGACCAAGAAAAGTGATCAAACTTTGGTAATTTGTTTGGAAAAAAAGACGGCTTGGGGTGATCAGCACTGAATTGACAGAATATGTAGGGACATACTCCAATGACATGGGGATGGTAACACCGGGTTGTCAGTTTATTTATACATTTCCAAGAGGAATAACAGAGGAATAGCACAATGCACAGTGCCCAAAAAAAGTGCGCCAGCATTATTTCATTGGGAATACAAGTATTAAATAAAACAGGCATGTCAAGAAACATGATAGGACTTCTTTGATAGTGAACTTTCCTTTAACACAAACCTAGTAACAATTGCTGATATTCTAACAGGTCTAGTTCATTTGTAAATGTTAAAAATAAAAAAATATTTACTTAAGACACTAATGACTTAAAATTTGATTTCAGTTCAATCATAAAGTGACATAGATTTGAAAGACCTGCAACAGTAAATGAAATGCACACTGTAATTGACAAAGACAGATGCTAATATGCCAAAAAGGTAACATACTTAGATATATTTGCATATGCTAGGTGGCATGTTGGAAGCTTTCCAGTGGTCATTTGTATTAACCATAACATTAAGATAAAACATTAAAATGTCAAAAATAATGACTCATTCTATTGATTGATTTTACTGTAGCCTCTGGCTTATTATTCACCATTAAAAGGGTTTTGTTTTGGGAAACTATAAATTGGAGTCTTGGTGCCACTGCAGGTGTACTTGGCTATTCCACGACTGTATCAGACCCTTGTTACCTAGGAGGACTGTGTTAGTGGTCGTAGTGCATTCCCGGTCACTAAATTGCTTTCATGCAACGTGCCCAGACCAACCAAACATGGGTTGGTGCCATGCAGATTGCTTAGAAAGGCCACTTTCTAAAGGGTTTCGTGAATTGGGTAAACTTATTGCCAGAAACCCTTGGTGTTTTGTAATTATTCCCATTATTCTATCGGTTGGGTTAGGAGTTGGGTTATGTTTCCTGGAACAAAGAGAAATCAACACGTTAGAAGAGCTATTCACTCAAGAGGGAGGCATCGCAAATGGTCAGAGAGATTTTATTAAGCTGCATTTCCCCACGAATGACTCAGGGCAGTTCTCAGTACAGCGACTGTTTACAGTGGGCACATTTGCTTCTCTTATCATTGTAAGCACATCAAAAAATGTCCTCAATGGGAGCAACTTCAAGGAACTTCTGATGTTGGATGCAACCGTAAAAAATCTGACCTCAAAGTTGGGTAGTATTGGATTTAGTCAAATATGTGCCCAAGTCAATGGTCCGTTCTGTCTCCCAGCCAACCCTTTACTCAAGTCAATGGACAATAGTACAGAGGAAATCCTAATAACATACCCACTGCTATCTGATTGGGAGTATATCGGGCTGTACGTTGGAGGTGTGACGCTCGGTCCTGGTAACTACTTGCTGAAGGCCCAGGCTCTACGGTTTTTATATTATCTGAAAGATGACAATGAAAAAATCCAAACAAACAGCTTGGAATGGTTGGAGCACTTCATGAAAACTCTTCCTCAAGAAATAGAAAAATTGCAGCTCCAATCATTAAAGGTAAGTTAAGGTATTATTTTATGTAGGCTCCTTATCTGTTGCTATTCCAAGGATACTATAAAAAGGGATCACTCCTTTTTGTCGTGCTCCGGCACAGAATTAGATTTTTGATTTGGTTCAGAATGAAAGTACAACCTCCCTTATAAAAATAAAAAGGGAAAAAGAAACAAAACCTATAACCAGCTTTGTTGCCATAAACCCTTTTTATTTTTATATTTAATAAATTTTATGAGATGTACAGATTTTGAAGGAAATCAAGGGTTATAACTCATGAGGAACTAACCACTGCCAGTTTGAACTTAGACCCACACCTTTGACCCAGAAGTGATAGATTTTAAGCAAGTATTTATATAATGCCATTAGATGTTTTTTAGATGCCTGATGAAGACCCAAGTACCGGGTCGAAATGCGTAACACAGAAAATACATGATGTTCAATGCATGCGTGTTGTTTTAAGAAATAAAAGAATACATTTTTATTGCCATCAAACGGAAAGTTGTACTGTCATTCTGAACCAAATCAAAAATCGAATTCAGTGCAGGAGCGCCACAAAAAGGAGTGATCACTTTTTCTAGTATTCTTGGAATCTTCTTTTCTCATCGGACCTCGCTGATTTCTACCAGCTACCGGTGCCCGCTCCGAATTCTAGCAGACTGCTAATCTATTGAGTCCACGTACTCTACATACTAAGAGTTTGTGTTTTGCCAACTATCATGCCCAGCAAAGAAGGTGAGTGCAGCTCACCTTCGTCCACCAAGCTTTACTTTTGTTTTTTTATTTGTTTTTGTCCGTTCTTTTCCTGACGTTATTACCTTAGAAGAACGCCTTGATTCCCTTTCTTTTTTTTTTTTTTTTTACTCTATCTGTTGCTATTGAAATGTCTCTCAGGAGTATAAGTCACCTTAAAAATTAAGAATTAGTTCTTATTTAAAGAGCTTCTAAGAATATATTAGGGAAGTACATATAGAGCAATTTCCTAATATAATGCAATTATTGGAAGTGGCTCTTTTAGGTAGGCACTTCAAATTCCCACCATAGGAATACTGTTTATGCCGTCTATAGTCTGGAAATTGGACTCGAGTCCCAAAAAAAGTGTGTATATGAGACAGCATAGCATATCTATAGCACTATGACCCTATAAACTATGGATAGGATTAGATACAGTGGCTGAGCAGACAGTATCACACATGATAGGATTAGATACAGTGGCTCAGAAGGCAGTATCACACATGATAGGATTAGATACACAGCTCAGCAGACAGTATCACACATGATAGGATTAGATACAGTGGCCCAGCAGACAGTATCACACATGATAGGATTAGATACAGTGGCTCAGCAGACAGTACCACACATGATAGGATTAGATACAGTGGCTCAGCAGACAGTACCACACATGATAGGATTAGATACAGTGGCTCAGCAGATAGTATCACACATGATAGGATTAGATACAGTGGCTCAGCAGACAGTACCACACATGATAGGATTAGATACAGTGGCTCAGCAGACAGTATCACACATAATAGGATTAGATACAGTGGCTCAGCAGACAGTATCACACATGATCGGATTAGATATAGGGCCCAGCAGACAGTATCATACATGATTGGATTAGCTACACAGCTCAGCAGACTGTATCACACATGATAGGATTAGATACAGGGCCCAGCTCGCTGACATTGCGGCTCCAGCGCTGGACCCAGGATAGGTAAGAATAATAATTTTGCTTCTTTATGTGTTACTGATTATTTTTGTGTTTGTGTTTTTTTTACACATTCGGTTGTTGGACTTCGGATACGAGGACTTCAATGACGGCGTGTTTTTTTATTCTCAATAAAATGGTTAATGAGGGTTGTGTTTTTTTATTTCAATAAAATATTTTTTCTATGTGCTTGTATCTTTTTAAACTTTATTATCACCGCCTTAGTAATGGCCGCTGGCTGATTGACAACCTCCATTACTAAGGCGAGGCTTAATGTTAGCCGGTGCAGAGGCTACACTAACCCCCATTATTACCCCGGTACCCACCGCCACCAGGGGTACTGGCAAGAGCCGGGTACAAACCAGTACCCGACCATCTGTAGTGACGGGCAGGCACTGGGGTGGCCGCAGGCTGGTAGTATTAGGCTGGGGAAGGCCAAAAACAGTGGCCCTTCCCACCCTTGTAATGCTGCCTGCTGCTGCTGTGTTGTATCTGGCTGGTTATGAAAATTGGGGGGGACACGACATCGTTCTTTCCAATTATTATTATTTTTTATTTTTTTTAAATGACGTGGGGTCCCCCCATTTTCATAACCAGCCAGATACAATAAAGCAGCAGCAGGCAGCATTACCAGGATGGGAAGGGCCACTGTTTTTGGCCTTTCCCCTCCTGATAATACCAGCCTGCGGCAACCCCAGTGGCCGACCATCACTACAGATGGTCAGGTACTGGATCGTACCCGGCTCTTCCCAGCACCCCTGGTGGCGGTGGGTACCGGGGTAATAAAGGGGGTTAGTGTTAGCCTCTGCATCCGCTAACACTAAGCCCCGCCTTAGCAATGGATGCTGTCAATCAGCCTGCGGCCATTACTAAGGCGGTAGTAATATAGTTTTTAAAAAAAACACAAAGACATAGAAAAAATATTTTATTGAAATAAAAAAAAAAACACACAGCCCTCATTAACCATTTTATTAATTAAAAAAAAAGCTGTCATCGAAGTAGTCCTGGAATCCGCCGTAGTCCAACGACCGAACCTGTAAGAAAACACACAAAAAATGATTAGTAACACATGTTTTAGGGTATGTGCACACACACTAATTACGTCCGTAATTGACGGACGTATTTCGGCCGCAAGTACTGGACCAAACACAGTGCAGGGAGCCGGGCTCCTAGCGTCGTACTTATGTACGACGCTAGGAGTCCCTGCCTCGCTGCCGGACAACTGTCCCGTACTGAAAACATGTTTACAGTATGGGACAGTTGTCCTGCAGCGAGCCAGGGACTCCTAGCATCGTACATAACTATAATGCTAGGAGCCCGGCTCCCTGCACTGTGTTCGGTCCGGTACTTGCGGCCGAAATACGTCCGTCAATTACGGACGTAATTAGTGTCTGTGCACATACCCTAAGGCTTAGATACAGGGCCCATGTGTGATACTGTCTGTGGGACCCTGTATCTAAGCCTACCACAAGGTAGGCTTAGATACAGGGTCCAGCAGACAGTAATCTTATACAGTATAAGATTACTGTGTGCTGGGGCCCTGTATCTAAACCTACAGTGTGGTAGGCTTAGATACAGGGCCCAGCAGACAGGATCACGCATGGGCCATGTATCTAAGCCTACCATGTGATTGGCTTAGATACAGGGCCCAGCAGACAGGATCATACAATCTGTGATCCTGTCTCATGGGCCCCCTAAGCCTGATACATCGTAGGCTTAGGGGTTGTGCAGTCCCTAAACATTGATGGCCTATCCACAGGATAGGCCATCAATAGCTGATGTGTCGCCCGGGATCCGCAAATCAGCTGTTGTGAAGGGGCCGCAGCACTCGTACAAGAGCTGCTTCCCCTTCATTTCACTACTCGCTCACACTGTGAATCGCCGACACCGATTCACAGTGTGACCGAAATGAAGTGACAGGAATGAAGGGGAGCAGCTCTCGTACGAGTGCTGCGGCCCCTTCAAAACAGCTGATTGGCGGGTCCCGGGAGTCAGACCCCGCCAGTCAGGGCTAACCTTACCTTCCTCTTCGGCCGCGGCGGGAGTTCTGTAGTCTCGATGCTGTGCGCGGCGGCATAGCGCTGTGACGTCATGCGCTGCGCACAGCGCTTGACGTCAGGACCTCCGCTGCGATCCGGAACCAGGAAGGTAAGTAAAGTATGTTACTATAGTAACAGGGGCCCGCGGCCCGAGTTACTATAGTAACTTTTTATTGATGTGGTGCGGGGGGCCGTGGGCCCCCCTGGCTTCGGGGCCCGGTCGCAATTGCGACCGCTGCGACCCCTATAGCTACGCCAGTGGCTCAGCCCCTCCCTCCCATGCCTGAGCGTTGTTGTCGTACCCAAAGTTTGTCTAAGCAAATGGTCTCCTAGTGTTTCCCAGTTCCCAGTGTTTCCCGTTCCTGCTACCTGTAACTGTATCCCGTGCTATCCTGGTCAAGTGCCATGCTGAGCTGAAGTCGTGCTGTGCTGTATACCACGCCTGTCCTGCTACACCACACCTGACGTCTGCCTGCTGCCTAGTCTCAGCCGAGCCTGTCTTGCTACCGTCTGAGCTGCCACAGGTACATCTATACAAACTATAGACTGTGACCTGTGTCCTGTTGGCCAGCTGCTATACCGTCAAGGCGTTACGGCCCAGTGGGTCCACTAACCCAATGTGACAAGCTCACTGAATTCCAGCGTGAAGTTCGTGAAATGTCTTCCCTCCTAGATATTCCACAATCAACTGTGAGTGATATTATTGCAAAGTGGAAGCATTTAGTAACCACAGGAACTCAGCTACGATGTGGCAGACCACGATAAGTTACAGAGCGGGGTCACCGAGTGCTGAGGCGCATATTGCATAACAGTCATCAACGCTCTACTGGCTCAATAACTGCAGAGTATAAAACACCTCCGACATTAAACATCAGCACAAAAACTGTGCGTCGGGAGCTTCATCGCATGGGGTTTCCATGGCTGAGCAGCTGCATGCAAACCTTACATCACCAAGCACAATGCCAAGTGTCGGATAGAGTGGTGTAAAGCCACCACCACTGGACCCTGGAGCAGTGGAAACATGTTCTGTGGAGTGATGAATCACACTTCCCTATCTGGTGTCTGATGGATGAGTCTAAATTTTGCAAATGCCAGGAGAATGTTACCTGCCTGACTGCATTGTGCCAACTGTAAAGTTTGGTGGAGGAGGGACAATGCTATGTTTTTCAGGGGTCGGCCTAGGCCCCTTAGTTCCAGTAAAGAGAAATCTGAATGCTTCAGCATACCAAGACATTTTGGACATTTGTCTAATTCTAACTTTGTGGGAACAGTTTGGGGTTCGTCCCCTTTCTACTCCAGTATGACTGTGCCCGAGTGCACAAAGCAGGGTCCATAAAGGCATGGGTGAGTTTGGTGTGGAATAACTTGACAGGCCGCACAGAGCCCTGACCTCAACCACATCCAACACATTTGGGATGAACTAGAACAGAGATTGTGAGCCCGGCCCTCTCCTCCAACATCAGCGACTGACCTCACAAATGTTCTCCCGGATGAATGGGCAATTGTTCCCACAGACGCACTCCAAAATCTTGTAGAAAACCTTCCCAGAAGAGTGGAAGATGTTTTAGCTGCAAAGGGACCAACTCCATATTAATGCCTATGGATTTGGCATTGGGATAGCATGTCATAAGAGCTCCTGTATCCATTCCTCACCAATATTCAATAGGAATCATCATTGTATATTTCAGGATTTTCAGGCCAGGATCACACACACACAGTTTTGATGCCGTTTTTGGCTCAGATTTTTTTAACCAAACACAGGAGTGGACACAAAAGAAAAGAGATGCATCAGTTTTCTTTTACCTTTCCTTCTTGTTGGATCCACTTTTGGCTGTAGCTAAAAAGTCTGGCCCAAAAACTGCATCAAAACTGTGTGTGTGATCCTAGCCTTAAGGCCTGGTTCACACGTGTTGGATTTAAATTGGATTTTGGCACAGAATCCACGGCAAAATCAGTGTCTTATCTGATGAAAATCTGCATCCCATGCATGTGAATAGGGTTTCCGCCAC
Source organism: Rhinoderma darwinii (assembly GCF_050947455.1). Classification (NCBI taxonomy): domain Eukaryota; kingdom Metazoa; phylum Chordata; class Amphibia; order Anura; family Rhinodermatidae; genus Rhinoderma; species Rhinoderma darwinii. Next base: position 317,209,108 of record NC_134691.1, read on the forward strand.
CCCATTTAGGGTAAGGCCACACGGAGCGGCCCTGACACGGTCGCAACGCGACCAACAACTGCGCTGGCACTATGTAGGCGCGGCTATCAAATACCTTGTTATGGGGTATTCCGGTTACACGCTCATGCGCACTACAGCTCCATTCATTCTCTATGGGAGCGCCGGAGATAGCCGAGTGCAGTGTTTGGCTTTTTTCCCGCGCTGCCATAGAGAATGAATAGGAGGTAACTTGTTGAAACCTGCACAAAATCGTGCGGCCATAAAGGGTGTATTAATTCATGGCCACTAACAGGCTGTTTGACAGCCGCACCGAACATGTGTTGGCACGGTTGTTAGCCGCGTTGCGACCGTGTCAGGGCCGCTCCGCGTGGCCTTACCCTCACATGCTGGGAAAAGTTTATAATTAGCCCCTTTGAATGACAATGGAGCTAATCCTCGTGCAGATCTGCTGCACACTTGCAGCACATCCGCAGCAGATTTCCAGGGTTAAGTCTCGGATTTCTCCTGATAAAATACACGTCGGATTTCAATGGTGACGTGTGAGGTGACAGTCAGTTTTTTCTTCTGTTTTATCTGAAATATAACAAGTGAATGCTTTAAAAGAATAAAAATAATCCTTTTTGCATTAATCGCAGGTTTATTACTCGACATCGATTTCTCTGCAAAATAAGTTTGAAGGAATCACAGAAAGCGTTATCCCTTTGTTCTCAATCACTTACGTGGTGACCATATTGTTCTCTGTATTATCTTGTGTCAGGTGAGTAAATGGCGATGCCCACAGTTAAGCCTGTGACATTGTAGCTGAGCTGGTAGTGTATGTTGACCTGGTGAATGAAAACTATTATATTAGGGAATTGCATAAACAGCTACTCCATAATATATTCTTATTATCTGAATCAACGTTAGGCTCAGTTCACACCTCGTTTTGTGAACACGTTTACGTTTAAAAAGTTACGAAAACGTATGCATTTGTATCACGTTTTTTGTGATATACATCGTATACATTTTTATATGTTTGTGTTCGTTCCTACTTCTAAAAACGTATACATTTTTCGTTCTTGAACCAAATCAATAAAGATTTGTAAAGTCAAAATATAAAGGAAGAAGTAGGGAGCGGCTGCAGTGTTTTCTGGCACCAGTACTAAGGGATTTGGCAGGGGAGGCACTGTCTTGTCTCATAATCCTGGTAATTTCCCATTTATGGTGACAAAAACGTATACGTATGCAAACGTAGGGTTTAAGATTGCATACGTCATTCGTTGACTTAAATACATATAAAATGTATACGTGTGGCATACTTTTTGGAAGAGTAAAAACGAGATGTGAACTGAGCCTTATTCTGATAATAAGCCAGCATGACTCTGGAAATGCCAAATTCTGTCTTGTGGTTCTAATAATAAGATCAGGAAACCTGCACAAAAAGACAGTGTATGTATTGGAGTCTGCTAAGAAAAGATGGAAAACCGTTCCACCATCCCAATATACAACTAAAAACAGTAAATAATCAAAATACTACTGTGCACCTATATACCTCTCAATGATACCAGCATTAAATATGCAATTTAGTATGATACGCTGTTAGTAATCCCTATATTGGGTCAATAGTGGGAGCAATGCTCGTATAGGACATACAACCAGGTAAATGGGTTGTAAAATACTCAGCACTACCGTGGATGGTAAGATTTACAAGGAAGAGAACCTCAAAACACAATAAGGGTTCTATACATATTGGAACCAAACTGACCGTTTGGTTTTATACCATCAGTCTGTTTTCAGAGCGGGTGATCCAGTAGTTAAAGTCCCATCCAAGGGATATTATCCAAGGGGGTAGAACTTGAAAAAACATCATTATACTTTGATCCATATGTATGGTGTTGTCCAAAACTATGGCTGTGTTTAATGATGTTACCAAAGAGCAGTGTTGTGTTTTTACCGCAACACCGGGTGGTCTCTAACAAGCAATTTGACAACCGTAGCGAACAACATGCCGGTGCAGATTTTGGCCACATCGCAGCAGAGTGAATGTAGAGCATACAATATACGTTAATCAGCAGGGGGCAAAAATTAGCACATTACATCAACCGTGAGGGTAAAGAGAATTTTAAATATACTATCTATCCTGATGCTTTATGGGAGTGAAAGTAAAAATGAGAAATAATATTAAACAAAAATAATATTTCCACTCCATTTAACTTAGGAAGCAATTGTGACAGGAGTTGCTCTTTAAAATATTATACAGTATATACATCACTATAGTAATTCTGCCATGAACATAGTCATTTCCTAAACATATTCTCTTTTGCTTTGTTTTAGATTTGACAATGTAAGAAATAAAATTTGGTTGACTACGATTGGAGTGATATCACCTGGATTAGCTATACTGACAAGTTTTGGGTTGCTTTTACTATGTGGAGTACCATTTTCAAGGACAGTTGCAAACGCACCCTTTCTTATTCTTGGTAAGAGTACTTCAAAAAGTATTTTTCAGATATGAGCATGTTTTACTATTCTATGTTTATATAATTATGTATCATACAATAATAATTATGAACTCAAGTTGGTTATTGTCCCAGAGAAACGTACAGTGTACATTCTTCAGCATAGTGCACAATGTCAATCTGCTGCTTGTAAGGCGAGCAGGATACTGTTGTGTATTAAAAGAGACATAAACTCAGCCAGGGACATAATCTTATAGTTTTGCAAAGCGTTGTTGCAGCCTCATCTAGTACAGAGACATCTAAGGGGTAAGATATTAAATGTGTACAGATATATAATGGGGTCATACAAAAATATGGTACAAAGACAGTGGCATCCAGACCTTATAACCCTCATGCCAGCCAGCCCAAAACTGTACCATACAACACTAAATAACCCTGTTAAACATCTTTTCTTCTTAATCCGAGACCATCTAAGATACACTACTTAGAAATAAAATTAAGAATGTGTATAAAAACAACATGTATTAATTTTATACAATTTTAGATAAAGATTACATATGGCAGTGTCTTTCATTATTTATTAATTTGCCAATTTTTATATAGCAATAACATACTTTACAGCACTGTACCCAGAAATGACCCCTATATCTAGTGGAGCCCACAATCTAATATTCCTATATCAAGCCCACAATGTTTGGATTCTGCATAGGTTGATTTAGTAGTACATAACACAGTAGTTGCTTTTGATTCTGTCTTGTCATAGGAGTCGGGGTGGACAATATGTTCATTATAATCTCCTGTTGGCAGCAAACAAAGGTGACGAGTACTCTTGAAGAACGTATGGCCGACACATACCAAGAAGCAGCAGTTTCCATCACCATCACGACTCTGACGGATGTGCTTGCAATCTACATTGGTATAATGAACCACTTCCCCTCTGTTCAATCATTCTGCATCTACACAGGGACTGCCTTGGTCTTCTGTTACATCTACTGCATAACTTTCTTTGGAGCAATATTGGCTTTGAATGGGATACATGAAAATAACAACAGACATTGGTTAATGTGTATGAAAGTGAATAACAAAAAGGACAATAAAAGAAACGTTTTGTATAACGCATGTTGCGTTGGTGGCTCGTATGACCCAACAAAGGAGACTGAAGCTGAGCATCCAATCACTGTATGCTTTTATAAGTACTATGGCCCATTTCTTACAAAACCGTGGCCAAAGGTATTTGTTTTAGTTCTGTATCTGTTATATTTATCTGTCAGTATTTATGGATGTGTTCAGATACAAGATGGAATTGATATTCGAAATTTGGATAATGCCAATTCTTCCTTGACCCAATTTTATGATGTAGAAGCTTTATATTTTTCTAAGTATGGTCCAAGGGTTATGGTGGTTGTGACTAATGAAGCAGATTATTGGGACATAAAGACTAGAGAGATCATTGAAGCTTGCATGCGAGAGTTAGAAAAGAACCACTATATAATCGAGGCATACACTGTGTCTTGGTTAAGAACATATGAGAAAATAGCTATGGAGGAAAAACTGAATATAACCACTAAGGAGAATTTCATGAAACATTTAAAACGAATCTATCAGAATTTTTCACAATTTGAACAGGACATCATAATCGATGGGCATGACATTAAGACATCTAGGTTCTTCATCCAGGCTGATAATATAGTCACTGTGGATGAGGGTAAGAATATGTTAACCCACTTACGACAAGTCACAGCCAATTGCAATGTTGAAGTATTTGTCTATCACCCCTTATTCATTTACTTGGACCAGTATGTTGTAATAATTCAAAACACAATTCAAAATATTGTAGTCGCGACAGTGGTCATGCTGGTCATCTCGGTTTTGTTCATACCAGACCCATTGTGCTCCTTGTGGGTGACATTTGCAATTGCATCAATTATAGCTGGTGTGACCGGCTTCATGTTCTTCTGGAAAGTTAATTTAGATTCCGTATCAATGATGAATCTTGTCATCTGTATTGGGTTTTCTGTTGACTTTTCAGCCCATATTGTGTATGCAAGTGTTGCTAGTAGTAAGCCAAATGCAAACGAGAGAGTGATTAATGCCCTGCATATCCTGGGTTACCCTATTGTACAAGGGGCTCTGTCGACAATTTTAGGAATTTCCGCACTTTCTGCAGCACAAAGTTACATCTTCAGAACCTTTTTCAAAATCATGCTCCTGGTCATTACATTTGGGGCAATTCATGGGTTATTATTTATCCCTGTGTTTTTAATGACAGTAGGAACATGTAGAAAGATAGGAAACGGTAACGTAGATTCCAAAATTGATGAAGATAAGAATACAAAAAATTTGCCACCTGCAGTTATTTACAGAGTTCATCCTTTAGTATCTGACATCCAAATGAAAAGACCAGAGGTGAGTTTGCCAGGATATGCCATTTCAACTTCTGACAACAGTAGTCTCGACAAGAATTGCTACTGTGTGAGTTGGCAGGGAAGTGTTTACTCTGTTCTTTGTCCAGAAGTCAATCAAAAGGGTGATGAAAATGCAAACAAACTTGTCGAATATAGAAGGAGAATGCTGCAAGTTTACCTGGACCATAAAAATGTTCAGAACTGCCACTAAGTATCATTGGTGGAGGGCAATACAAAATGTACACACTGTTAATGAGCCAAAAATTACGCAAAATTGTACAATTATATTACATTAGATTCTTGTATTAAACTGAAAATTATTTTCTGGTGTTACATGGACAGGGCTGACATTAGGTTGAATGGTGCCCTGTGCGGTACCTTCTACTACTGTGCCCCCTCTTATGGTGTACCTTATGGTTCCAAAATAATACCATCATTGAGGCAGAAATCATGATATGGGGAACAAGGTACAAAGTAGCATTCTGTAAGGGATTGTCCAACTGCAATGAAATAACTAAATGTAAGGGCAAATATAGATGATTTTGTCTAAACTTTTACATTATTTTACCATAATGTACTAAAAACTTTTGCAGAAAGCTTTGACATTCATTTATCTAGGATTGGCCAGGAAATATTATGACTTTAAAAATAGCTATAATACAGAACATAATATTCTCCACAGTAGCCATTAAAAAAAATGTTGTTCTTAACCCGAGAGCATGCATCTCCAGTTTTTTAGTAATTACAACTATACATTGAAACACGCATTTTTTGTTTCCAATCTGTTTTCATTTTTCGATTGTATATTTTTTATTCTATTTTCTTTACATGATTATACTGGCAGACATAAAGCCTGAGCTGTGGCATTTCCAAAGATTTGCTTTACAGCAGGCAACTGGACATCTGAAACCTCAGTCAGAAAATGACTCATTGTGTCTCGGAGTGTTGTGGGCATGCTCTGTAACATATGCAAAGGTCACTGTGCAGTAAGGGGAAGGATGCCAGATGTCCCCTGTTAATGGTGGTCTCTAGCTTTATACTAGAAGTTTTACCTTTCATTGGAATCCTATCTGTGATAATGAGATGACTGCTGAAAAGAGATCTCCACAATACAGGAATGGTCAGACTCTCGTGACACTTAGTGGCCAGGGAGAGAACTGTAAATTTTCTTTAATTGCAATTAGTGACATGAAACACTTTACCAAAATTTTGGAAATATTTTTTTTAACATAAAAACTTGATTTAAACAATAGGTAACTTTCTGACAGCAGATTCCCTTTAAGAGATATGTTGAGGTTGAGTGTTGAGGTTGAATGATGCTCCAAACAGAAGCTCCTCTGCTGGTTGACAGAATTTTATAATTTAACTCTTTGATTATGCAGGGATTAGGAGCTCTGTGTGCCTTCCCTGTCCCCAAACTACCTGTTTTACATGCACTAGCACTGGAAGGGGTGACAAATTGAATGGCCCCCTGTGACATATACAGTGGTTTTATTTTCACCTTTTGATTTGCAATACTGGACAAAAAAAGAATCAAGAAAAAGGGCAATATAATGTCCACTATCTTTTTTATACTTCAGAATTTTATAACTTTAGATTGCCTTTACCTAGTTTATTTACTATCAATATAGTGATAGAGGTAAATATTTTTCTAGCTGAAGCCTAATCTAAAATATTGGGAATACTGAATAAAACGACCCACCTTGAAAAACATTATTATTATTACAAAGGCTACCTAGTAGAATAAACAAAAATTACTGACTCTATATTAATTTGTTTGTATGAGAATTGATTTAATCTTTCATTATTATGGTGCGCCTCTTTTTTATTGTATGTCCTTTAGTTATTGTATATTCTATTAAATAATTTATGTCGGTGTTCAACTGATTTTTGCAGATACAAATAAATGTGAACACACACTAGTAACTAGTGACTGGTCTCCCCTGCTCTTCATTGTCTTCTCATGGTAAAATAATAACACCTGTAAAGACATTATACAGATTACTACAGCTGACAGTATTTGTACATGTTCCAAATGTCGAAGCCTGATTTTCCTTAGTACCTGGTCTGGGGTCCGTTGGAAAACAGAAAGGACCAAGAAGACAAAACCTCAACATAATACTGGTTGGGTATTGTGGAATGCTTTATCCACCCAGGCATCAAGCTTAATTGAGGTGGAATTATGGGATCGCTGGGAGAGCAAATATTTTTCAGGGGTTCCTAATGGTTAAAAAGTTGGGAATCGGTGATCTAAAGTAATTACTTTTAAGCAAACTGTCCTGTTAAAGTTTAATGGTCTTTGAAACTAACCAACCAGTAGCTTGGTCATGAAGCCAGCAATCTAAAAATAAAATAAAATACAAAAAAAAAGACCCAAAAGCTCTCAATGTGTAACGAAATATAGCCATGTAACACATTTTTCACAACTCCCTTATTTAAGAGGTTGTCCACTTTGGCAACCCCTATTTAGTGGCCACTTGCTATTCATTTCTTATGCAGCATCAAAAAGGTGCCCACTTATAAATGCCAGTGTAATACATGATTGCACCAGGTCTATTAGAGGGTGAGCAGATCTTTGTAGCATTCTCTCCACTCTGACTAAAACAGTAGGGTCATCAAACATGGTTGATACATTTCCTAGATGACGATTCAGATAATTATCAGTCTGAAATCAGTCTTCCATATCATTCATCAATCTTTGCTTACCTGTTTTCACACGACCTATAAACACCGTAAATGCCCTGTAAAAACGGCTAAAAATGCGGGGGCTGAACTCCTCCAAACATCTGCCCATTGATTTCAATGGGAAAAACAGCAATCCGTTCCCACAGGGCATTTTTTACGCGTCCGTATGCATCATAAAAAGAAGTGCATGTCACTTCTTGAACCGTTTTTGGAGCCGTTTTTCATTGACACAATACAAAACAGCTCCAAAAACGGCCGTAAAAAACGCAGCAAAAAAACCTAGTTTGATTAAAAAACTGCAGAAATTTAGGAGCTGTTTTTCCTTGAACATACCCTTAGGGTATGTTCACACGCTAGCAGGCTTTTACGGCTGAAATGACAGACTGTTTTCAGGAGAAAACAGCTGCGTCGTTTCAGCCGTAAATGCTCCTCCTCGTAATATACGAGGCGTCTGTGACGCTCGTCAATCTTGAGCTGCTCTTCATTGAGTTCAATGAAGAACGGCTCAAATTACGTTGCAAAGAAGTGCCCTGCACTTCTTTGCCGAGGCAGTCAATTTACGCGTCGTCGTTTGACAGCTGTCAAACGACGACGCGTAAATTACAGGTCGTCTGCACAGTACGTCGGCAAACCCATTCAAATGAATGGGCAGATGTTTGCCGACGTATTGTAGCCATATTTTCAGACGTAAAACGAGGCATAATACGCCCCGTTTACGTCTGAAAATAGGTCGTGTGAACCCAGCCTGAGAGCTAGCAAATTCTTCTCATCCCTGGATACAGTCTCTGTAAATAATCTGACAATGACTATAGTTCTGTCTAAATGTGGAAAGCAAGGAGTTGGCAATACATTAAAGGACGGGTGTCGCGGAAATTTTTTTTTTTATATAATATTGCTTTTAGTATGTTATTATAATTAATTTTATTTATTTGTGTTTTACTTTTCTAACTTTTACTTCACTATGGAGGCTGCCATTTTGTTTTTCATCTCTGTATGTGTCGATTAACGACACATACAGAGATGGAATACGGCAGCTACAGTGCATAGGAGTCAATGAACGGGAGCCGTTCCTTTGACTCTGCTCTCTTGCTCTGTACTGCGCAGACGCAGGTCAGAATCACACAGCAGAGCAGCTGTTTGCAGGGAGATAGCAGGCGCCATACTGAAGACCAGCTGCACTGCAGGTAAGATGTGTGTTTCTGTCTGTCCCTCTCTCTCTCTCACAGACCCCCGCTCTTGTGACCCCCGACGCCCCCCCCCGACGGGCCCCTCCCTCAAACGGGCGCCCACCGATGGCCCCCCCGACGGGGCCCCCCCTCCCCCGATGGGCAGGACACTCTGTATAAAATATTAATATTAACTGCTATGTGTAGAAATGTTTTACTTCCCCTTTCCCATCCCACTTCCCCTTTCCCATCCCTTGGTTGAACTTGATGGACATGTGTCTTTTTTCAACCGTACAAACTATGTAACTATGTAACTATGTAACTATGTAATAAAGGACACATGATGTAACTGTCCTGGGAAATCTGGGTGATAATATGCCCGCTGTTAGTGTGGTACCCAGCTTTCCCAGACCCCTGAACGATAAATCTCTCTAGTTGTGCTGAGACTGAGAGGTTCATTAGTCACATTCCCAAACAGTCTCAGCACAACTAGAGAAATTTACCGTTCAGGGGTCTGGGAAAGCTGGGTGACCAACATTACCCTTCCTATTGGAGTGTGAGAGGTTCATTAGTCACATCCCCAAACACTCCAGTAGGAGGGGTAATGGTGGTCACCCAGCTTTCCCAGACCCCTGAACGATAAATCTCTCTAAAACGGTTCAAGAAGTGACATGCACTTCTTTTTATGATGCATACGGACGCGTAAAAAATGCCCTGTGGGAACGGATTGCTGTTTTTCCCATTGAAATCAATGGGCAGATGCAGTGGCGGATTAAGAAGACCATGGGCCCTGGGCTGTTACCCAAACTTGGGCCCCCCTTCTCCACCACCACCCTGCCGCGCCGTAACTATTGCTAACACTACCTAAACACTAGTACACAAAGTACGCACATTATGCACAAAGTACGCACATTATGCACAAAGTACACACAGTACACAAAGTAGGCACATTATGCACAAAGTACGCACATTATGCACAAAGTACACACAGTACACAAAGTAGGCACATTATGCACAAAGTACGCACATTATGCACATTATGCACAAAGTACGCACAGTACACAAAGTACCACATTATGCACAAAGTACACAAAGTAGGCACATTATGCACAAAGTACGCACAGTACACAAAGTACCACATTATGCACAAAGTACGCAAATTATGCACAAAGTACGCACATTATGCACAAAGTACACAAAGTACGCACATTATGCACAAAGTACGCACATTATGCACAAAGTACGCACATTATGCACAAAGTACGCACATTATGCACATTATGCACAAAGTACGCACATTATGCACAAAGTACGCACATTATGCACAAAGTACACACATTATGCACAAAGTACACAAAGTACCACATTATGCACAAAGTACACAAAGTAGGCACATTATGCACAAAGTACGCACAGTACACAAAGTACCATATTATGCACAAAGTACGCACATTATGCACAAAGTACACAAAGTACGCACATTATGCACAAAGTACACAAAGTACGCACATTATGCACAAAGTAGGCACATTATGCACAAAGTACGCACATTATGCACAAAGTATGCACAGTACACAAAGTACCACATTATGCACAAAGTACGCACATTATGCACAAAGTAGGCACATTATGCACAAAGTACGCACATTATGCACAAAGTACGCACATTATGCACAAAGTAGGCACATTATGCACAGTACACAAAGTACCACATTATGCACAAAGTACGCACATTATGCACAAAGTACGCACATTATGCACAAAGTACGCACAAAGTACGCACATTATGCACAAAGTACGCACAGTACAAAGTACGCACATTATGCACAAAGTACGCACAGTACACAAAGTACACACATTATGCACAAAGTACACAAAGTAGGCACATTATACACAAAGTATGCATAGTACACAAAGTACACACGAGTATGCACATTATACACTAAGTAGGCACATTATACACGAGTATGCACATTATACACAAAGTACACCTTGTAAACACATGAATATGGACATTAAACATACATGAATATGGACATTAAACATACATGAATATGGACATTAAACATACATGAATATGGACATTAAACACACATGAATATGGATATTAAACACACATGCACTTACCTTTTATGTCTTCACTGCAGCTCTTCTCCTGCTCACAGCACAGAGCCCGCCGACAGTCTCCCCTCCCCCATGTCCCGACATCTAGCAGCAGAGATGTTTAGAGCAGGGAAGGGGGGCTGGAGGGGGAGCTTCTAAAGCAGCACAGACCACGGCTGCTAAGTAGAAGCAAAGCTCCCCTCGCCTGACAGGTGCGGTCCTGGCACCGGGGCTCCCTCCGGTGCTAGCGACGCCACTGGGCATGAGGGGGTTCGGGCGGTCATAGGCTCCTTGGGCCCCCTGGCAGTCTTGGGCCCCGGGCGACCGCCCGAAACGCCCTAATGATAATCCGCCACTGGGCAGATGTTTGGAGGAGTTCAGCCCCCGCATTTTTAGCCGTTTTTACAGGGCATTTACGGTGTTTATAGGTCGTGTGAAAACAGGTAAGCAAAGATTGATGAATGATATGGAAGACTGATTTCAGACTGATAATTATCTGAATCGTCATCTAGGAAGTGCTGAGACAGAGGTTCATTAGTCACATTCCCAAACAGTCTCAGCACAACTAGACAGATTTACCGTTCAGGGGTCTGGGAAAGCTGGGTGACCACCATTACCCCCCCTACTGGAGTGTGATAGGTTCATTAGTCACATCCCCAAACACTCCAGTAGGAGGGGTAATGGTGGTCACCCAGCATTCCCAGAAGCAGATATAACCAGGAAAGGGCTGGATGGACGGGCTGAGGGTGCACAGGGTTTTTGGTGATCCCCCTCTGTCATGTGATCAGACCTAGGTTACCGGTTCATCAGATGGGGTTCATGTGACTATAAATCTGTCCATAACAAGAGACAGTGCACTCAGGACAAGCCCTGCCCTCATGCCGTAGTTGTGTGGTTCTGTCTGCAGTGATGGCGGTGGGTGGCTCTGACACCCGCCTCCCCCGTCGGGTCATCTCAGGAAAGAAGGGGTGTCCGGATTGGAGACACAGCGCCGCACCTGTCCTCAGGTTGTGTCTGGTATTGCAGTTCACCTCCATTGAAGTGAATAGGACAGAGCTGTAATACCACACTCGACCTGAGGACAGGTGCGGCGCCATGTTTTCCTGGACGACGCCTTTAAGACTTTTCCCGTGTGTGTGTGTGTGTGTAGCGCAGAGCGGAGTCTGCACGGGCGCCGCTGATACTTCATAGCCGCTTATCAGCTGTTTTGAAGAATCAGCGGCGAGCACCCCCCCACACACACACAAATCCCCCCAAACACGCAAAATCAAGTGTAATCAAGCGTTTTTTTTATGTGTGAACCGGTCAACTGAAAAGTCATTCACTTCACTTTCATCAATCTAAGGGTATGTTCACACACAATGTTTTCAGCTGAAAAATCGGAAGCAGAACGCCTACAAGCATCTGCCCATTGGTTTCAATGGGAAATACGGCGTTCTGTTCCGACAGGGCGTTTTTTACGTGGTAGTTTTCCAAAAACGGCACGTAAAAAGACGCCCGACCAAAATGAAGTGCACATCACTTCTTGGGATGTTTTTGGAGTCGTTTTTCATTGACTTTATAGAAAAACAGCTCCAAAAACGGCCGTTAAAAAACGCGAGTTTGATTAAAAAATGGCTGAAAATCAGGAGCTGTTTTCCCTTTGTTTAGTAAGCGTGTGAACATACCCTTAGCCTTTTGGTGTGTCCTATAACTTCTGCCAGCTGCAGAATCACACCCAATATGGCTGCCGGACACTGCTTAGCAATTTGAAGACACCTTTTCCTGGCTTGTGGGAGGGGGGGTGAGATTCCCTCCCACATTTACAGCAGCTGTGAGTCAGGTTGCTTTGCCTTATTCACCTTGCTGCAATTCTGGAAAGTGGCCCCCCCCTGGTGGCCAACATAGGAAAACATGTCAAATTATTATTTAATTTTTAATACTTTCCACCATATGGAAAAAAATACAGCAAAAAACGTAAAAAATATAATAGAAATAAGTAAACACTTAAAACACTTAAAAAAAAATGTTTAATTCGCGACACATTCCCTTTAAGAAAACTTACTCAGACTGCAGTTAACTACTAGGTAGACCTACAATCTGTAACTAAGGCCTCGTGCACACTTACATCACCGTTTTCACAGCTGCTTTTGACGGGTCCGTGAACACGTTTTAGCGGCCGTGTGATTTCCGTGTGCACTCCCGTGTGCACTCGGTGTTTCCGTTTACGTGCGCCGAGTATGGTACTGTCCAGGGTGCTGAAAGAGTTAATGGGCTGCGATCAGTGCGATCGGCGGTAACTCTTTCAGCAACCTTGACAGTACCATGCTCGGCGCGCGGAAAATTCAATTTTAATGTAATAAAAAATTTTTTTGGGGGGGAGGCAGTACTCCAAATTATATCAGAGGTCACTGTGGTTTCGGTCCCCAATTCTCCCGAGGCAACCCTACTATTTATGTTCCCCATGCCGTTATCCACATATAAAGGATCCATAACTAGACACCTCCTTCAAGCTGCCAAAACAGTTATCCCACGAAAATGGAAATTAAAGGATCCTCCAACTCTTGACGAGTGGTTCCAAGAAATCGCTTTGATACAGAGGATGGAAAACCTGATGGTGCATTCCCTAACTGTCTCCACACGTTACATATCCACCTGGTCTCATTGGACCATATTCCTCTCTTGGCCCACATACCTTACTCTAATAACATGATACATAGTCTTCCTTTAGGGTCAACCGACGATACAATAGGGAGACGTAACGGGACATTTTTTGTAATTTCACCCGCGTTTGTCATACTAATATTGCTGCTCTCGACTTTCTTTCTTCACTATGATATTCTGGAACTGGAGTCCAGGCTCACCGAGACCTCCACCCACCCATGTGCCCTCCCTGCCCTTGTTCTGTCTCCCTCTTGTTTCTCCCTTTCCTCTCCTACCCTATAATTCATTGCAATGACTGTTGATATAACACAATGTACGAAGGAGCCTAAATTGTTATTGTGCATTTCTCCCATCATCTCAATACTTCCGCCCTATATACCTATTCACACTGAAACTAAATGTTGTTGATTGGAAAGGGGTAAAATACCCCTATTGTTGTTGTTCTCTTTATTTATGAGGACGTACTTACTTCCACTGTGTTTTAATTCATGTCTGTTTTGAAAATCAATAAAAACTTTGAATATGAAAAAAAAAATACTCACAGCCACCCAAATGTTCAGTTTTTCTGAATATCCAAAATTCAAACCTCATCTACTAAAACATAAGTACTTAAATATAAATGATATAGCATCATAAATCATGGAGGATATGTGGTATCAAACCTGGACATAGGAGGAACGTCCCAGTGGAGTGCTTTATGACACCACATATTCCCCATGATGTTTTATATTTAAGATTTTTAAGTTCAGTATATGAAATTTGGATTTTGAATATTTAGAAAAACGCAACATTTGAGTTACTGCGAGGAGCACTGGATCTATTTATTTGTGTATATCCACTGTGTTTGCAATGTACATTCAGTGCATGAGACCGGAAAGCTCCCACCGCTTACACCAAACGTATCCATAGGGCCCGATTCACCTGGCAAATGCCAAAAAAGGTGTCTTTTTTGCATCTTTTGGGCTGGTATACATCGGCTTACCTTCTTTTCAAACTGACTACGCTATTCCATACAGAGGCATACAGTGTAAAATGTTTTTTGTTTTTTTTTAATAAGGGAGCCTCAGGGCAACATAATCTACTGTAAGGGTATGTGCACACACAAAATTAAAAACGTCTGAAAATACGGAGCTGTTTTCAAGGGAAAACAGCTCGTGAGTTTCAGCCGTTTTTTTAGCAACTCTCGTTTTTCGCAGCGTTTTTTACGGTAGTTTTTGGAGCTGTTTTTTTATAGTCAATGAAAAACGGCTCCAAAAATGGCTCAAGAAGTGACATGCACTTCTTTTTTCGTGGGCGTTTTGAGTTTTGAAAAAGGGCTGCGTAAAAAACGCTTTGTTGGAACAGAACGTCGTATTTCCCATTGAATTCAATGGGCAGATATTTTTAGGCGTTTTGCTACCGATTCTTCAGCCATTTTTCGGGACGTTTACGACACCAAAAAAACGACTGAAAACACTACGTGTGCACATACCCTAAGACTATACAGTGCCATAGAAAAGAAAAATCTTCCTGAGGTATACTTCCAACATACACTGCGAACGCAGTTTTTTTCAGTTTGGAAATGCTATAATGACGGGTTCCCATGTAGCGTAAATGCTGCGGAATTTCCACGACATAATTCTGTGCGGAAATTCCGCAGCACTTACAGTAATAGCAAAGTGGATGAGATTCAGAAAACCTCATGCCCACGCTGCGTAAAAAAAAAACGCTGCACGTAAACGTTAATAAATTGACCTGCAGTGCGGAATTTAATTCTGCAGCATGTCACATTGCTGTGTTTTTGTTGATTTTCTGTTCAGGTTTTCCCCTTTGAATTCAATGGGGATGCAAAACGCGCAACAGAAAGCCAAATGTTGCGACTTTTGTAGCGTATTCGCAGTGATTACACCGCAAAAAACGTAACTACATGAAAAAAATAATCATACTTACCCAGAACGCCCTCCTTCTTTCCTGCAATCCGGCCTCCTGAGATGACGTCACATGACCTGCAATGTCATCCAGGGAGGCCGGAGTGGACATCAGAGGAGGGACGGGGTAAGTGTGAACGCCTTTCTCCCGCAGTGGATATTCCGTTCGAAAAACCGCACCACAATGTGGGTTCCAGGTTGCAGACGCTGCGTTATTCTTACGCAGCGTATCCGCCCAGTGGGAGCCCGGCCTAAATGACTGAGATGGAAAACCCCTTTAAATGCCTCATTCATATGAAGATAAATTAGTGACAATATGGATAAACCTGGATAATGACAGCCAGTGTAGTTATCTCACAAAATTCGGCGGGTGTTAAGAGCACGATCACGTGTTGTATAATGATTTATCGATGACTACTCATTAATTTTTTCATGTCACTTCATCTTTTATTCCGTAGTGGATTATCTCACCAGGATTTATAAATGAATAAATTCATTTTTATTTGTTTTTGCCCATCATATATTTTAGTCAAAATAAAGTACTGATCCGTAAAATGTGTTCTACGGTTAATAGGAAAAATCAACAGATTAATGATGCCTACAGATTTATGCGGTGAACATAAGACAACACTGACTATAATGTTGTGTGTTGTGATATTGAATCATCATTTTCATGTTTACTAAATCGGTGCCCCGATGATAAGCCATTTTAAAATTGTTTATACCACGATGAGATTGCTTTATTTTACAGAATGACGTCATTAATATTTTTTAACCAAATTGGCAAGTAAAATATATACTGTACATAATGTTGTTAAATAGTAACCCCCCCCCCCCCCCCGAACCTGATTCCTTCTATCTTTGCACATTTGTTGCAATTATTTTTAAACAAAATGTAAAATAAGACAAAGACAGTCCGAGTAAGACTCCATGCACATGACCGTAGTTTTCATCCGTAATTACGGGTAATCTGTAAACCCATCTATTTCTATAGGCCAAGGACGCCTTTCCGGTATATTTACAGGTGCGTGTCCGAGCCCTAGAAATGATCTGCAAAATATAGAACATGTCCTATTCCTGTCCGCAATTGCGGCATGGTCTCGCCTATAGAAGTCTATAGGCGCGTGCAAAATTGTGGACGGCTTCAGATGTGCATCCGTAGACGACTGTAAACGCAGAAGCAATGCTGTGTAGCGGGAGGGACTTCCCCAAGAAAATGCCACATGAACGATGTGATCTTTTTAAGGGTTTGGGACTTGTTGGTGACATCATTTGTAGCCTCCCTGTAAATACGGGTGCTCTACACTATTTTTGGACAGGGTGGCAGATATGCGGATGACTGTGGATCCGTATTTACAGACAGTAAAAAAACAGTACGGTTGTGTGCATGAGGCCTACACACAAAATCCAACTATTTTAATAATTTAATTTACTGAAGACAAAAAGTTATTCAACACCAACTAGACCAATGTGAAAAAGTAATTGCTACCGAAACACGATACCTGGTTGTGCAACCTTTAGCAGCAACAACTGCAACCAAAAAAACAGCCCCTGGGCCACTACAAAAATATTTTTTTGCTTTTTGAGACATTTAGGGGTGACCTCTTATGCTTCTTTTGTACTGCTACATTACTCAAATGCAGCTTTTTTTAAGCCACAGGCGAAACGCGCGTCGAGGCGTGTTGCCATGTATAGCCTCCATTCCCTCCTTAGGCCTCTCCACAATGTCTAACGGTATGCATTCAGTTTTTTAGTACAGTCGTGTGATTCAGATAAGTGCTCCCCATTTATTATATGACTCTTGCTACACCTTAACCGTGTGCCTAGGTATTACCCTGCTTTTTGTATTTATTACCATATAACATAGCACACCATTGACTGGGTATCACAGACTGGGTTCACATCTCTATGGGTTCTAAGTAGTTTACTTAGGTAATCATTTATTTTTCTTATATTTTTGCACATTGATATGGTGCCTATATGGATGGTTATGTGTATCCATTAGCGCCCTGTATTTTTGGTGTACTTTACATATACATTTGATGCTACACCGTATACACTCAGCCTGGAATCCCTGTTCATTGGTGCGGCTGTTATCTGATGTTTATGCACTTTGTTGTATTTCTATTTCGTTGCCCTTACAGGACCCGGTCTCAGGTTCCACTAGCATGGTGTGGTAATCATTTTTATTGTCTTACAATTCATTCACATTGTCTTTGTATACTTTGTGACATTGCGTTACCAGTTACTCAAATGAGGACTCTTTCCGGGTGTCCCATCTTTTAGTGACATTTTCCGGTTATGTGTATAGGGCAGAGTGGGGGTCCCCTTGGCACACATTGAGGCCGGAGACACGTGTTCTCTTTTCTTGGTTTTTATAGGTCTTCTCTGCTGGTATTACCTGTGATTTTATTTATATATATATATATATATATATGGATAATTTTTCCATCTTGTCCCTCTTGCTCTCACACCTTTTTAACTGTGTTTTTGATACTACTGTTTTGTTTTTTTTAAATTTATATAAATGAGATCTTTATTACAATATAGATTTGGGCGCTCTATCCTTTTTTTGTTCATATGTAGGTTTTGATATCCTGTGGATATGACATAAATGTCCAAGATTGCAATACCTCTTTAAGGGGGCCTCAGATTTAGCCCTTGACTACATTAAAGGGGTTTTCCGGAACAAATTAATCCACTCCTGCTTAACTAAACATGTACAACCAAATATTTTTTCAATGTACTTGCAATTGATCAGATGTTCGTAGCAGCGTATCTCATCTTCGATCACGTGAAGCTTCACTAACCCGAAATTCCACCTCAGCCACGTACATGCTCTAACTTCCGTTTTCCGGCTTTCAGCATGTACGGCCACGTCATAAATGACGTCACTGTACTCAGTGGTAAGGGGTTGTACAATCTACTTTTACTCCTCCTTCCTTCTATTCACAGCGTGTGTCATTGATAGTGTCCAACACGCATGCTCTATACTAGATTTTCCCAGCGGATTCATGGGATGTCTAGTCTTCATTCAGAACAGGAAACGGACGTTCACAACAAAAGAGCGAGGTAAACAAACCCGAAAATAACCGCAGGGAGCATATAATGAAGGACATGAGCCATAAAAAGAGAGAGGAAAAGAGGTACACAATGGCACAAAGCATAGGGAATTATCCCACGTATTTGAAAAAATGTTTTCAGTCGAGATTTTGCTCATCTGGTGATTTTGTGCTGGGCGCACGACATCCCTTAACACCTTCCCGACCGCCCACTGTCTTTTGACGTCAGGCGGTGCGGGTGCTTAGTCTACAGAGACGTCTTTTGGCGTCGCTGTAGATCAGGCTGATGAGCGCTCGTGTGAGCACTCATCCTCTAAGCAGGAGCTGTTACTAATAGCTCCTGATCTCAGAGCAGCCTCCTGAACACAGCTGGGGTCGGCAAACATTCGGACCCCAGCTATTTAACCCTTTGATTACCGCGGTCCGTGACCGCGGCAAGATCAAAGGGAATTCCCCTCTTTGATCGCATCACCGGGATTCCAGTGATGCGATCAAACAATGGGGAATCCCTCTGCAGTCAGCCCTGGGGACCTACAAAGGACCCCAGGGCTGTCTGTTCCATGTGCCTGCTGTTCGGGCACACTATGTGCTGCCCGATCAGCAGCCTGTGTCATAGTGACAAAGTGTAATGTATTAGCGTACAGGAGTATGCTAATACATTACAAGTAAAAAATAAAGTTACAAATAAAGTTATCCCTTGATGGGATTAATAAAAAAAAAAAAAAAGGTAACAAAACAAATAAATAAAAAAAGTCCCAAAAAGAGTCTTTATTTTCCATTAAATACATTTTATTGCCCCTGCACTAAATAAAAACAAAAAACCTACGCATATTAGGTATCTACACGACCGTAATAACCTGAAGAATTAATCTAATGGGTTATTTAGCGTGAAACGTGAACGGGATAAAAAAACAAAAAAAAACTATTCCGAGAATCGCTTTTTCCTATATTCACGGCGTAAAAAATGTTTTTTTTTTACCCCCAAACTGGGGGAAAAAAAAATACTATTTCTCTTGCATAAAACAAGGCCTCATACAGCCACGTCAATGAAAAAATAAAAAAGTTATGGCTGCTGAAACGCAGGAGAGGCAAAAACAGAAAAATTGAGCTTGTCATTAAGGTCTTTTCAGGCCCGGTCATTAAGGGGTTTGACTAAGTCATTGAGAAGAATCAAGGAACTGCAAGCCGCGGGTTACTCCAGATACAAATGCTTGTCCGGTATAAGTCAGCAGTGGTGTAGTGATGGAGTACCTAAAAGCAGGTGCACCTATCAGAAAAGCAGACCTTTGTTTGGCGCTGATCCGCTTTTGGAGTAGGGATGCACGGTGCATCGAAACTTCGATACTGTTTCGATACTGTGCATCCCCAAACGGTTCGATACCGCTATTTCCTGTATTTCGATACTTAGCTGCGCAGCCGCACAGCTAAGTATAGTAATACATGACTGTATGAGAGCGGGACTGCAGCTGTGTAATTCAGCCACAGCCCCGCTCCCGAGTCCTGACATATGCGCGCGGGGTCAGCATCATGTGATGCGGCCGGCGCTGCACTAATGATCTAAGGCACTGAAGACAGAACATGGCGGGCGCACTGCAAAACACCCCCATGTTCTGTCTTCAGTGCCGCCGCTCATTAGTGCAGCGCTGACCGCGCGCGCACTTCCTGTCAGGAGCGCGACAATGGCTGTATTACACAGCCGCAGCCCCGCTCTATAACGGCGGAGATCAGAGAAACCTCTCATCTCCGCCGTTATTCCCCTGAATGCTGCTATCAAAGCTGACTGCAGCATTCAGGAGAAAATGAGAAGGGGGATGCCCATGCATCGCGTCACAGGGAATTCCTGTGACGCGATCGAGGGCCATACCATATATGGGCAGACAGCCCAGGGTCTATTGACGGACCCCAGGGCTGTCTTACCATATCTCTTGTTGTTAGGGCATACTGAGGTATGTCCTAACAGCCTGTGTGCTATTCGTCCACAGGCTAATGTACTGGCATATATCTGATATATGTCAGTACATTAAAGTTTTAAAATAAAGTAAA
The DNA here is from genome assembly GCF_050947455.1 of Rhinoderma darwinii. Taxonomy (NCBI): domain Eukaryota; kingdom Metazoa; phylum Chordata; class Amphibia; order Anura; family Rhinodermatidae; genus Rhinoderma; species Rhinoderma darwinii. Next base: position 317,229,560 of record NC_134691.1, read on the forward strand.
AACAAAGTATTGTTAAATTAAAAAAATACACCTTCACCTTTTTTACAGTAAACATTAAAATAAGTCTCAATACATAAAATATACACATTCAGTAATGGCGCGGACATCAATGTTTTTGCATCATTTATGATGTGTGCGCTGTAAAAAAAATGAGATAAACACGGCTTTCTATCACTTATTAATGTGAGGCGCGAGGTGCGATGAATTTAACCTCCATGTTCCTCACATTGATAGAAATTAACCCCATCATGTACCTCGCACATTAACCCATTATGACTGAGAAACATGATGGGATTAATTACTATTAATGTGAGGCGCATTCAAAATTCATCACACGTCGCGCCTCACATCAGAAAACGGAAGAACTTTTTTTTTTTTAATTACTGTTGGCAAAGTATCGAAATTGGTATCGAAATCGCAATACTAAACGAAGTATCGGTATCGAAGTCCAAATTCTGGTATCGTGACATCCCTATTTTGGAGGAGCGTTTGGCTAAATGATGGTGTTTGCATAGCCAAAACAAACATAAGAAGGTTCAAAGTCCACCGGCCTTTCATCTTATAACTTTACATTTTCTAATAGTTCAAAATAGTAAAAAACAAGCCTAAAATAACATAAAACGCACATTTCACCATAAGAACTTCGATTTATTTACATATTTAAATATGCTTCATACACCTCGATTTACACAGGTAGGAATATGTGATACATTCCACTTCTGACAGAATAGTAAGCAGGTTTCCAGGAGATCCACTGTACAACAGGGTCATGGGTGGCAGCTACAAAATGACTAAAAAAATAATAATAAATCACACAAGAAATGTGCGATAGCCCTAAAAAGTCACCTGCGCACAATAAAATAAAACGCAACGTTATCAGTTCTGAGTTCATTACTTAAAATAGTTTTATTTTACGTGGACACGCTTAACAGTCAGGCACACACTGGAAATAGCTTTGAGCCAGATATACATTGTAGCGCTGGTCAATATGGATAAAATGGAACCTAAAAAGGAACCTGCAGAAAGCCAAAGCTGGAGATTTTTCCTTTTTCAAATTGAAGCCGAACGTACTCTGAATTCCACTGAGACTGAAGAGCATTCGGGTCATGTAATATCATCGACTCATCAGACACACGAACCTGCATAGCGGAATGGCCCCACAGCAGACACGGCGAATGGCACATTCAAGATAAACAGGTCTCCCTTCCCCACATTAACCCTTTCTATTTCAACAGATTTCGTAATGTGTAAATTCATTGACTCTCTTAGCAAACAGGTGGGGTAAGGGTGTACCCCAATAAACTTCTGTTTGTTTAATAAATGTTTGTATGAGCGAGTCCGTACGTCTATGTATGCGTGAGTGTAATTTGATTGATTGATATCAATCAATCACTGATTCCAGATGTTGAAGAAGCCACTATGACATGATATCAGCTGCATCGTTTAGAGGCTGTTCCCACATATAAGAATACAGTGGTAATGCAGAAGCGCCTCACTATTCCCGAGCAGGTAGAACTAGATCAGCATAGCATGTTTTCCCAGGAGACCAGATCATTTATTGCTGCCATGGAGGTGGAAGACCAGTCAATTCAGAACTTCTTTGAGTGGGTTTTCCTACAAACAATACTTATCCACAGGGTAGAGGGATAAGTGTTTCCGACCAATCACAAGAACGGGGAATCCGTGCCCCCAATTATAATTAAGCGCTGGTCAGGTATGCGCCCTGCCGCTCCTTTCAACTCTATGGGACTCGGAGACAGCCGAGTGTTGTTCATGTGAAAACTCCTTTAACTGTAAAAATGTTGTAACATGTACAATCATGTCTAGATTTAATACAGGCAACAGACTGGTCATACAAGCAACCATGATCCGACTGTGAAGTTCATATAAAAGGTAAGCCTGCAATACGTGCGACTTAATGAAAAAGAGAAACGTGATTATTTTATCATCAAATAATCAGTATGGACCCGGTTAGTCTGAACAGAAGCGGATCCCAGTTCTTCTATAGAGATTTATTCTCAGATGGCACCTAAACTATAAGAAATGACACTGAACGTTGATAGTGGGTTTAACATAAAGGGGTATTAAAGTTTCAGCAATTAAAAATTATACACATGTCTAAAACACTTCTTGTATTAATTCATGGTTTACTTCTATTGTATAAAACTCTGTCCTGGTCATGTGACGGACACACAGGTGTATGGCTCGTTTTAATTACAGCGCAGTTATCGGAGCAGGTGTCCTGTGACGAACCGAGCACCAGTGTGATCGTCACATAACCAGAAGTAAACAATGAATTTTCCTAATAAAATGACTGCAAGCAGAGATCTTGAAAAGTTTTGAGAAGTTGATACACACAGTATATTGGAAAATTGTACATTGAATTGAAAGTACATAGTGAATAACCTTTATTTACTGAAACCAGATTAACCCTTTAAGTTATCCAGACCCACTACAATTGGCGTGTGCATAAACATACACCTTTTTATAGGTACGCAGCAAATTGTTGCTTGTTTTTTTGAGGGGGGGGGGGGAGGGTGTTGTTTTTTCGCTTCTGGACATGTAGAGGTCTTGGCCTCTTATTTTTTTTGCAACCCATTCAAGTCCTGTAATAATTCTAAGCAGTGCGGCTAGTAAATATTACAATACACATACTGGCAGCAGCGGACTCAAGCCCCAAGAGGCCTTATACTGTGAATACAAGAGTGATGACCGCAGCCATAGTGACCATGAACTGGCCGATATAATGCCTATGTGATGCAGTGTGGATTTTTTGGACGGTCAGTTACCTATATTACCTGCACTCAGCCGCCCCCCCCACCTCGGCTTCTGATAGACACAAATCTATATTTTCAATGTACTGCCTTACTCCATAAAGGTGAAGCCGCATACGCAAGAAACAAATAAAAAAAAAATAAAAAAAAAAAGAAGTGAATTTTTAAATTCTGCGATATTTGGACATACCTTAAAATAAAAAAGAAAAGTAGTATGTAAATATAAAGAATGGATTATGCAGATACAATAAAACAAGGAGGAGCCCACAGTCCTTTACACTGAAGATATATATATATATCATCTAACAATCCGCTTCTTTCCTTCTACCACCAACTGAATTTCTTTGGCATCCAAAGTTTCATACATTAGTAAAGCCTCTGCCAGATGTTTGTGCTCCTTCGCATGGGATTTCAGAAGGGTTTTCGCCCTTTCATAAGAATCCTAAAAGAAAATAATAATAAATATAATAATAACAATAATAATATAGCAGAGCTATTGATTTACTGCAGCATAAAACATACATATTTATGTGATCTGCCGTCATCCTATACCTAGCTTTGCTTCATTTTCATTATCGTTATGAACCACAATATACAAATTGCAAGCAAAAGTAAGTGAACCCTTTGGAATTACCTCGATTTCAGCTTTAATTACTAATAAAATGTGATATGATTATTGTCTAAGTCACAATTATAGACAAACACAAACTAACTAAACTAATAACACGCAAACAGTTGTACCAATCAAAATGAGTAAACATACACAATGCAGGGAGAAAAAGTAAAGTGTTAATAACTTTTCCAAGAGCTAATTGGGAAAAGGTGTTTCAATTAAGGAGAGGAGATTGGAAGTGTGGATTTCACAGGTGCTTTGCCCATTAAATAAAGGCACACACAGCCTGGTTACTGACATATCTGTCCTTCTCAAGAAAGATTGGATAGTATGGACCAAGTCTTGAGGCAAACAACTTTCAGAAGACGTGGATAGGTCATCAGTATATTGATCTGTGGGAGTCCGACACCCCGACCCACACCAATCAGCGGCTCTGGCTGCCTGTGGGCACCGGATATCATTGCACAGTGAATAGGAGCAGAGCTGCAGTTCTGCAGCATGGCCGCTATTCCGTGACCAGAGCCATCTGCTTCCGGCATGGATGTCTAGTGCCCGCAGGCTGCTGGGGTGGCTGATTGGTTTGGATACCGGGTGTCAGACCCCCACAGATCATATAATGATGACCTATTCGGTGGATAGGTCATTAGTCGTCCACTAGAGGACAACCCCTTTAAGTACTTTTGCTACTCTCCCTAGTAGTGGGCATCCTGTCGAGAACATTTCAAGAGCACAACAGACAATCCCGAAAGAGGAGAGAAAGAAACCAAGGGTAATATCAAAAGACCTACTGAAGACTCTACAAACTGCAAAAAGCTCTGTTCAGGTGATCACGAATCCCCCAAAAAAACTGAACAAAAATGGTGTTCATGGAATGACACCACAAAAGGAAGACGCTGCTGTACAAAAAACATTGCAGCCCTTCTCAAGCTACTCTGAGACCACCTGGATGTTTCACAATGCTTCTGGGAAAATGTTCTATGGGGATAAGGCAAAAGTGAAACTTTTTAGCACAAATGCATGGTGGTGGGACCGTTAGGGTATGTGCACACACACTAATTACGTCCGTAATTGACGGACGTATTTCGGCCGCAAGTACCGGACCGAACACAGTGCAGGGAGCCGGACTCCTAGCATCATACTTATGTACGATGCTAGGAGTCCCTGCCTCTCTGCAGGACAACTATCCCGTACTGAAAACATGATTACAGTACAGGACAGTTGTCCTGCAGCGAGGCAGGGACTCCTAGCATCGTACATAAGTATGATGGTAGGAGCCCGGCTCCCTGCACGGTGTTCGGTCCGGTACTTGCGGCCGAAATACGTCCGTCAATTACGGGCGTAAATAGTGTGTGTGCACATACCCTTATAGTTTGGGGCTGCTTTGCTGCCTGGACACCTTGCAAACATTGAGGGAACAGTGGGGCTTTACCAAGCAGTCTAAGATTTAGACAGCATAAACTGAGAACAGGCAGTCTGAAGATGCGCCAAATTTATGTGCGATGATAAATTTGGTGCATCTTGCTAGACAATTTTCTGTTACAAAAGCTAACTCTTGGGTGGCATAGTTTTAAATTTGGAGCCTTTTAAGCCACGCTTCCTTCCTTTCAGACACTTTTTAAAAGGATCTTATGAGGCTCAAAAATCTGCTCTTAAAGAGGCTGTGTCACCAGATTCTCTAACCCCTATTGCATGTGATCGGCGCTGCAATGCAGAGAACAGTAACTTTTTTTTTTTTTTAAACTATCATTTTTGGCCAAGTTATGAGCAATTTTATATACACGCCCAGATGTTACAAACACAATACACTCCCAGTTGTTCATTAGAAAGGCTCATTTGCATAAATATAAAATTGGGAAAATCAGTCCATGACCTCAAGCTGAAGAGATGTTGGGAGATGCAGCAAGACAAGGACTCAAAGCACACAAAAGTGAATCAACTAAAAGTGGCTGAAAAAGAAGATTTGTATTTTGGAATGGCCATGCGATCAACATGCCGTGGCATGACCTGAAGAGGATTGTGCACGCACGGAATCCCAGAAATATTGATGAACTTATTTGCAGGATAGAATGGTCCAAAATTCCTCCACAACGTTCTTACTTGCAGCTACAGGAAACAATGGATGGAGGGGATTGTTGCAAAAGAGGGATCTATACGTTATTAAATTCAAGGGTTCACTTACTTTTTTCCCCTGCACTGTGGATATTTACTCAATATGGTCAATAAAAGACATGAACAGTACAAGTGTTTGCGTGTTATTCGTTTAGTTAGATTGGGTTTGTCTAGAATTGTGACTTTGATAACAATCAGACCACATTTTATTAGAAATAAACGTAGAAATCCAGGTTGTTCCAAAAGGTTCACTTACTCTTTTTTTGCAACCGTACAGTAAAATTTTACTTTTTCAGCATCCGATAATCAAGTCTGATAATACGGCAAATGATTTCAAAAAATAAAAAATGAGCAAAGAAAAACAATTAGAAAATTCCTGATTTAAAACCGGTAACATTAGCAGATTTTATATGAATATTTTTTGGGCTCCAATAATTCATGATATTTGATATTTAATCCGGCACCTATTAAGCCCCATCATTACATTAGGTATACATACGATGTATCTTTAACACTATAACTGCAAACGAAAGACTTATTCTGGAAAAACTTTCCTTGAAGCCCCAATAACATACCAGTTGACCAATTATTTAGAACTAATGTGCTTGGCAGTACCGCCTCATCCAATAATCAGCAGCAAACAATGCTGGCGCGAACACACAGCGGTTTGTGTTGACCACTATGTCTTGACCACATCACACTACACCAATATACAGATGGGTGTGATGCAATGTTCCAGCCATGGGACAGGGGGGGGGGGGGGGGGGGGGAGGGATGTAAATAACACGTCCTCTTGGGTACACTTCACGGTGTAGATCTCGCATAATTTTATGGAGCATGTGTACATAAACAAAGATTTTCCTGATTACCTTTAACAGCGCTCGTACTTCTTGCTCAATGGCAGCTTGTGTTTCTGGACTGAGTTTTCCAGTATCGGAATAAGTCATTACCCCAAGCTGAAATATATAAAAGAGAGACCATAATAAATACACAGGAACACCCTAAACTGGCTACATTAGCTTTAGCTTAAAAAGGGGCAGGGGGCTATTTATCATACGGATTACCTATCCACAGTATAGGTCATCAGTATATGAACGGTGGGGGTCGGACACCCGGACCCCGCACTAATCAGCTGTTCCGGCTGCCTCCGGGCACTGGAAGTTCTGCAGTGGTCAGTGCCGGAAGCATTAGGCTCTAGTCACAGTATAGCGGCTGGGCTGCAGTATGAAAAACCGCCCCCAATCTGGACCACCGCTTTAATAAATACTTAAAGGGGTTGTCTATATTTTGTGAGTCAGAGGCAACAGTCTCTTTAAGCCAATATAACATGGGGAGATACAGCAGAACCGGTATCCCAGAGGAGGTCTAATCCCTGCTCTCTCTGGTACAATGGGAAGATTTCAGATAATTTCCAAACATCTCCTTGTAAGACAATGGGTAAAGAATCATTCTATATGTGGCCGGCGTTAGTTCATTAGTTACATATCCAAAGTGGTGACATTTTGTACCTTTTCACTCATTCCAAATTTTGTTACCATCAGTTTTGCTATCTTTGTTGCACTGTCGAAGTCACTAGAAGCCCCTAAAAATAGAACAAGAAAACATCAGGTCTGCATAGCTGTGGACGGTGTAATAACTAGACTCAGCTTAGATAGGATATTACCTGTAGTTACGTTTTCTGGCCCAAAAATTATTTCCTCAGCCACTCTGCCTCCCATGCTCACGTCCATCTGTGCGAGGAGCTGGGACCTGGTCTCACTCCATCGATCGTTCTCTGGCAGAAGAGATACCTACACAAATGAGACAGAGCTTAGAGAAGCACTCCCACAAGCTTTTTTGCGCCCCCTGCTTGGAAATAGGATTGCCCACCTCATACTGCTGGGATAAAAAAATACCTACAGAGTCTTTGATCTTGTATTTTCAGCCCCTGTTCAGACCTTGTGTCGGGCCACGTGACACACAACACAACACATCCCCCCCTGATGTGACCAGCCGATTCCTACAGGATCTATTGTGTGGACCAGAAGTCAGTCCCTCCATTCATTCCTAATAGAGCCTGGATCTGAGTCTCATAGAGAAAGTGACTTCCAATCCACACAATAGACTGTAGGATTCAGTAACTCAGACCGGTATCAGGTAAGCAGCCGCATTTACAAGTGGGAAGAAGGCGCAAAATACTATTTGTGGGAGTTCTTCTTTTTACATAATACATTTACGCACGTATTATACATAGCCCTTTAATGTACATATTATATATATATTGGCAGTTTTGTCAATACATTGTGGTGAACCAGTATGGCATATTGTGCATGACTCACATGACCGAGTGTCGGCCCCCGCGGCATGATTGTCGCTTTGTTAATAGGCATTGCATCTTTGGTGAAATAGGCAATAATAGCATGTCCTGACTCATGATAGGCAGTAATTGTTTTATTCTTGTCATCTATCTCCACGCTCCTCCTTTCAGGCCCTACAAAAAAAAACAAAAAAAAAAAAAACAGTCATATCAGACAGTCTTCTAGGATCACGCTGGCTACCCCCCACCCCCAATCTATTCAATGGGGTTGTAAGGCAGAATGTCCCTACGATCCATCCTGTCCCAGATTATTCAAGAACCTAATAAAAAAGTCAAATTGCTGCAGGACTGTTAGGACAGTAAGTAGGGACAAGTAGGGGTTTATCAACTCCTTATGGTTATTCAAATCTCTGCTTGTGATCATATACAGTGAAATTTATTTGAGACAACCACCCAAAATTGCATTGCAAAATAGTCGTCTAGGGGGGTGGAAGAAGATGTCCAGTATGCCTAGTATATGATGAGACTTAAAATCTGATCTGGATATACCGTGGTTCTTCTAGACAGGTTTCACAGTATTAGGAACCTTCATTGTTCAGAGGATAAACAGCTGCGTGGCTCATTACAGTACAGATATCAGAGCTCTTGTGACGAGCCACGCAGCTGTGTGTCCATCACATGACCAGGACAGATTTTTATCCAATGGAAGTAAACCATGAATGTTCCTACTGAATCACCGCTCGAAAAGAGCAGGGAATCGACACCAAGTATATTGGAAAATTGTACAGCTTGTCATTACACAAAAAAATAATGTTTATTTGTGAAAACCCGAATACCCCTTCAAAAGGGGTTGTCCCATTAGTGCATATTGACATCATAAAAGTGGGGGTCTCCTTCTCAGGACTTCTGTCTAATAGCTACAGCCAAGGGAAGCTTCTTCTGTAGGCGCCATGCAATTCCACAATACCAACTGCTGCAGGAGAAATGTGCGGCCACATGTAGCGTCCCTTGGTAAATAGAATGGACGGCCAGTGAATTTCAGCACCTGGACCTGCGGCTATCAGCTAATCACCAGTGGCTCCTCAGTTGTGACTAGATAGGACAATTCCCTGAAATGTCACTGGTTTGATGCCCTTACTTTCCAGATTGGGATACGCCAAACCATCAGCCGAGGATCCAGTTTTGTGTTTTTTTTGTGCCATTTATTAACAAAAAACAGGTCATCATAAGCAACGCTTACAAGAATACATTACGCACCCATGAGTATTTTATCCTTGGCAAACTCCAGTTCCTTCATTGTAACCATGTCTTTCTCATCCACGGCAGCTTTCAGAGCAGCCTGGTTAACGAGATTTTCCAGCTCCGCTCCAGAAAATCCCACGGTGCCGCGAGCAATTATTTCCGCATTAAGAGCTGTAATAGCAAAATAAACATTTTAATTACGTCACATTTCAACGTTCCAGTTCACTTGTTAACGCTGCAGTCATGGATCATATTCCTTCAGGAAATCAGATTAAAGAATTTTAGCTTCTATAAAAAAAATAAAAAATATTTAAAAAAAAAGTACTAATGAGATCATGATGATTGGTAACATTACTATCAGGTACAATATAGCAGGCTATGGACACTGTATTACGGATCAGTGTTCTGCAATACGGCCGCATATATGAGGCCTAAGGGTCAGTTCACACGGCGGATTCGGCTTGGTGGGTCCCGCCTGCAAAATCCACTGCGGAATTTTTCCTTGTGTCGGCATGGAAGATTCCTCCTCCCATTCACTTAAATTGGAGGTTCGGGGGCGGAATCCACCCAAAGATCGGACAGGAAAAAGAAGCGTCCGGCTCCCATTTAAATGAATGGGAGGCGGAATTTTACGTCTGAATCCGCTACAAAAATTCCATCGTGTGAACATACCCCAAGATCGTTTCTGCGGACCATGGAAATGCATTTACTATATAGTACACCTGCATGGAAATTATTATTTTTTTCTAAATGTGGCAACTTACTGTGGTCATACTTGATTTTGCTGAGGTACCACTTCAGGATTTCCGTGCGTCCCTTCACGTCTGGCCTGGGGACTGTGACCTGCATGTCAAAGCGACCAGGACGTATTAAGGCACTATAGAAATAAATGAGGGCATAAATAAGAAAATTATCCCGGTGTCAACAATATCCACTGCATCTACACATAGCGCCATGCAAAATCACTGGCATCTTACTAGGTGTTACCGATCATAACAATAAAAGATTTCTGGCCTTTTTAATAAAATAAAAAAAGGGTTTATCCTGGTTATCTTGTATATTTTATAAAAAATTTTACTGCATTTATGTTTTGGCTCACTGTTTTGTTGTATAACCTCGCTTATGAATCAGGCAAAGCCGCCATTTGAGCACAACAGGCAAGTGCAAATGAGAAAAATGGAAGGGGGCGGGGGGGCTGTGGCTACACGAGTTTGCCACCTTCCCAAAACTGCAATCATCTGCGCAGACCCCGTGTTCTGATGGTTAGAACGGCAAGAGACGGCTCAAGTGAAGTAACTGCACACAACAATATAGGAGGGGGATTTGAGAGGCAGCGAACCTAAAATGAACCTCCCTAAGGCTACATTCACATATCGGAATTGCCATGATTTTCCGTCCAAATTTGCAGCCGGAAAATCTGCAGCGTATTCCAGTAGCAGCAAATGAAAGGAGACTTAACAAATCTTATCCACGCGCTGTGGAAAATCTCAAGTAGGCAAATAATCACAGGCTGCAGCGGGCAGGTGGCAATGTCATCCCAGGAAACCAAAACCATACGGGGGAGCAGGGATGCATCATTATGGAAATACCAAGGGAGTATGGGCTCCCCCCCATTCTTCACGATTTGGTGCGGACTTTCGCACAGAATTCCCCGCAGTAGTTAGGTTGGATTTGCTGCAAAGTTTTCCGCAGCAATTCTAACCTGTGTGAACGTACCCCTACAATCACAGCGGTGTCTGTGACAACACAATCTCCAATGCACAGAAGCACTAGAAGGGTGAGAGGATGAGCAGTTGCATGCTTTCGTGAAGTATATGGGTATGGCGCGGGTATAACAATTATTCTTATTTAGGTTTTATTTGCATACATTCCAGAAGTGTGAAACCTTTGTATTTTAGCAGAGACATAGATACATACAGCAATATTCTCTGATATAACATCTAGTCCTTAATACATAAAAAAAAATATTTACAGTTTAGCGGTATGGCAATATTTTACTCACTTATCCAAGGCTTCTGGGAAGTTTGTAGCTCCAATGATTATGACGCCTTCATTAGGTTTAAATCTGAAACACAAGGAAAATAAAAAGATCCAGGCTTAGCACTACGCGCTCAAAGGGTTATTCACAACTTAGACATTTAAGGCCTATCCTGTGGATTTGCCAGAAATGTTTAATAGAGGAGGGTCCCAGCTCTGGGATCCGCACCTATATCGAGAACGGGGTTCATTAGATCACTGTTGTTTCGTATGGTATGACGGCCGCTGATTCCAGGCGGAGCGAAGTGGAGAGATTGCCTGGCATGATCGTGGCTCCCTACATTAAGTTTGATGGTAGTTATAGAAACAGACGTAATTTTGGATGTATTCTGTATACATAGAAGTTGTTTCCTTCCGTCAAAGTAAAATTCCATTACTTCAGCTGAACTATGGTCCCATGCGTCTCTGACATGCAGGATCCAGCTAATAACTATTACATCTAAGTTGATGAACTTAGATGTGATTGTTATTAGCTGAATCCTACAAGACACGCAGGACCAGCTTTCAGCCTTCTGTCGAGCCATCAGTCCACAATCAGCTTTGATGGAATGATACAGCTTCTATGTATACAAAATACGAAGAAGCGGTATCTTAAAAAGCAATTAAAAAATAATTTGAAATCACTAAAAATATTCATTTATTTAAAAAATTTAAATGAAAAAAAAATATATGTTTTGTTCAAAGGTGTTCACAGCCTTTAAAGGAATTCTCCTCTTTGTACAATCCCTACTTCTTAGAAGGGTCCCTTGACAAACAGATCACAAAGTGTCCCTTGCTGGGATCCCCAGCGATCAGCTGTAATCTATAGAGAAGGTAAATGTTCAATTGCCCTGCAGCTCCACCACAGGGGAAATTAAGCATTACACAAATCAATGGGCTGTCTGTGCATGTGCGATGCAGAACAGGACAGGTCCTCCAGACAAAGAGCAAAGATAGGAGGATCCAGAACAGAGGACACCTCCCCCCCCAACCCCCCTGCCTCTATTAGCTCAGAATTCAGGGTTTATGAAAATTCAGAGTTTTCAAAACTAAACAACACCTATAAAAACCAAAAACTTTAAAAATGATAGAATTAATTTTTGTTGATCGTAATATCAATTAGGTTTAATCAAGGGCTATTTAGTTTAGTGTATTGTTCCAAATTCTAAAGTGGAAAAACACGTACCCATCCATTTCTGCAAGGAGTTGGTTAATAGTCTGTCTAGAGTACGGGTGCATGGGGGATTCGATCCTTTTACCACCCACAGAATCCAACTCATCTATAAATATGACGCATGGTGCATTGGTCTTGGCTTCCCCTTTAAAGAAGAAGAAAAAAGTAAAACTTCAAAACGAAGCTAAAAATGAAAGACAATGACTAATTTTTAATTGAGGGGTAATCAAACACTTTAACAAAGGTTATGATGCGCAGTGACATACTGAACAGATTCCGAATACGACTTGCTCCAACGCCAACAAACATCTCATCAAATTCGGAACCAGAAGCGTAATAAAAAGGAACATCAGCTTCCCCCGCCACAGCTCGTGCAAGGAGAGTCTTCCCAGTTCCAGGCGGTCCAACCAGAAGTATGCCTAGAAGAAAAGGATAGTCATTGGGGGCGATCGATCAAAACTGGTGCAAAAGATAAGTGGAGTAGTTGCAGATGGCAGCCAATCAGGTCACTGCATTAATTTTCCAAAAAGGTTCTGGAAAATTAGAGGCGGTATATGCTTGGTTGCTACGGGCAACTACACAACCTTTCCTTTTCACCAGTTTTGATAAATCTGCCTCAGTAATTTTTCAAAACGAAAAAGGTTTTTCGGGACTGTAATATTGATGGCCTAACCCTAGGATAAGCCATCAGGATCTGATTGGTGGTTGTCCAACCCCCGGCACCCCTCACAATCGGCTGCATCAGACGCAGGACTCCAGCTTGTTTACTCAGGTCGCAGCACCGTACATTTGGTTGTGGCTGTATCTTGAATTGCAGCTCAATCCTATTCACTTGAACGGGAGAGAGCTGCTGTGCAGTACCAGTCACAGCCACAAGCAAAGGACCGGCACTGTGCCTGGAACAGGACTGTGCCTGGACCGGCAGGAGCTAGAGCGCTGCGTTGCCTTTAAGCAGTTGATCGGGAAGGGATACCGGGTACCCCAGGGATAGGCCATCGATATTACAGTCCCAGAAAAAAATCCCTATAACTCAACATATACTTATCAATGGTTTCTCTTTTCCAAAAGAGACTACAGAAAATGACAGACATTACAACTCCAACAACTAAGGTGTCACCTCTTTGCAGACTCTTAGGAGCATAATTCTACCTGGTTATGTTTCGATATCTTGGTTTCCTCTATATCACAGCATTGCATGGCAGATTTGTCATTCTGGAGTCCAGGGCCGGTTTTACACATATAACCCTATAGTCGTTCAGTTTAGGGGGTTCAAGTGTTTTGCCCTTAATATGTATATTAACATATGGCCATATAACATTTGTGTGAAAGTGAAAGAGAAATACTTGTCATAACCCTTATAGGAGCTGCAATGCTTGTCACTTCATATTTACAGCCATATTTTTACTTAAAAAGGTTGAAATTCACTTCAAGGGGCATTGTGGTTTTTACCAAATAAAAGGAAATTAAAAAGTTATAGAATATTCAGAGTTTTCAAGATCTCTGCTTTCAGTCAGTCAATAGCAATCTTCATGGTTTACTTCCAGTGGATAAAAATGTGTCATTTGATGGACACACAGGTGCACGGCTCGCTACAAGACACAGCTCTGATAACTGCACTGTAACGAGTCGTGCCCATGTGTGTCCATCACATGACCAGGACAGATTTAGATCCACTGCAAGTAAAATGTATAACTTTTCATTAAAAAAAATAAAAAAATATATATATATTTGAGGAAACAAAAATATCAATAGGAACATTCGGACTGTTATATTTCAGCACTTATGGGGCTTCTCGCTTTTCTGCTGTCCCCAGTACATTCCTTCTTGGAAAGCAGCAAGATATCCTCCAGGGTGAGACCGCACTGCTTAGCGGACATGTAAATTACCAAATTAGAGAGGCCTCCATTATTAAACTATGCCTGAATCCCATTCCTAAAATGTTCTCCTTAAAAGATCGCACGTTCTTTACCTTTGGGAAGCTTGCCTCCTAAAACTGTAAATTTCTGTGGATTTTTCAAGAACTCTACCACTTCTTGTAGCTCTTGTTTTGCCTCTTCGATCTGTTCATACACAAATCCAGAATTAGAAACCAATTCTGACAAACGTTTAATCAGTAAAGCACCAGTGCCCCAGTTTCATTAAAAAAATAAAATAAACTAAAACCTGTTGACATACAGGACAAATGGAATTTAGAAGTGATTCAATTGACCGAACCGACATACTACACTACACACCGGCTAAACTGGACAACTTTATTTATCAGCCAAATCTCCATACCAACCAAACCGTACGGCTGTTTGATATACTGTCAGGGACACATTGGTTGGCCCTTGTAACACTGACAGCGCGGTAACCGGTTATTCCATTCCTTCTCTGTGAGAAACGGGAAGGCTGGATTACATCGCTTGGAAATTTACAATATATTCTAAATCTCCGGTGCCCAGTGTTTAGAATTATTGTGTCAGGTTTGGTGACAAGTCACATACATATTAGCAATATTTCCAGCATGCTTAGGGGCTGTCAGCTGGAGTGCGGTTTCTTTACAGTCCTCGAAGTTCTCTAACACCATGAGATCTTTTCCTTGCTCAACCACCACTACATCGATTTCGATGGGGCTGCAGAGAACTATAGAAATGAATGGAGCGGTGGCCGAGCATGCGCACTACTGCTCTATTCCTATGGGGCTCTCAGGAACAGCAGTGTAAGCCTGTTCTCGTGAATGATGGGGGTCCCAGCGGTCAGATGACCACGGATTATATATATCTGGATTATGGGAAAACCCCTTCAACAAGTCTAAACTTTTATCTGCAGAAATGCGATTTTGTGACCACAACTCCCCAGTGACCACACTGATCTCTCCATGTCACAATGACACACAGGGTCATCTCCCCTGACCTCTAGGACATTAGGGGGAACTGCAGTCACAGCTATATTTGTCTTCTTTTGTGTTGAGTTAATTCTTCTTTTAAATTTGGCAAAACTGTGGGCCATTATACAGGTTAGTCACGGACTATGACATGTCCCTTCCTCTTCTCAAACACCTTCCCTCTGTACTAATCTGTTGCCCCCTAGTCCTCTGTAGTGACCTGTACTCACCCCTTTCACATGTTCAAAAGTGACATTTTTCATCTGGATAGGATCAACGGCTGCATCTAGGCCAGATGTTGCTCTAAAACGAACTGCAAAAAAATGAAGGTTATAAATATTTAAATATGATTAAGCCCTTAAGACGTGGATCAGATAGTGCCTTAACCCTTTCCTGACCACCGCACGTAGATTAAAGGGCTGTAGCACTGGTCCTTGTGCCTGCAGCCCGTTAATCTACGTGTGCTCCTAACAGAGCACACAGACGCTCCCCGCAGCCTTAGTACTGGGGGAAAAACATCGGGTCAGATCACAGCGGTGATCCGAACCAATTAACCCCTTAAATGTGGCAGTCAATAGCAACCGCCGCATTTAAGTTGTTACAATATCGGCACCCCACTACGCGATTGCGGGGGCCGATTGTTGCTATGGCAACCGGAAGACTAACAAAGGCTTCCGTTCTGCCATCCATGGAAGGCGATTAGGTCCTAGAAAAAAATAAAAAGTTCAAAACAAAATGTACAAAAGTAGAAACGTACAATTTCATAATAATAAATAAGTAAAAAAAAAAAGGGCACCCTTTTTCCCTTGTAAAGTTTTTAAATAAAACTATGCATAATTGGTATCGTCGCGTCCGTAACGGCCTGAACTATAAAAATATAATCTAAATTTATCCCGCACGGTGACCGCCATAAAAACAATAAAAATATCGATACCAGAATCTCTATTTTTAGTCACTTCAGCTCCCAAAAAATGGAATAAATAGGAATCAAAAAGTCGCATGTACTCAAAAATGATACCAATCATTTTGTTCCGCAAAAAAACAAGCCCTCACACAACTTCTTGATGGAAAAAAAAAAAAAAGTTGTGGCTCTTAGAATATGGAGACAAAAACGAAAAGATTTTTTTTTTTTTTAAAACCGTCATTTTATTGTGCAAACACTGTAAAACATAAAAAACCTAAACCTATACACATATGGTATCGCCGTAATCGCATCGACCCACAGAATACATTAAATATGTCATTTATAGCGCACGGTGAACGCCGTAAAAAAACCAAAAAAAAACAATAGAAGTTTCACGCCCTAATTACACTAAATTCAGCATAAAAACCTATGGGATCAAAATGCTCACTATACCCAGATAATTTCTTTTTAGGGCTGTAGTTTCCCAAATGGGGTCACTTCTGGGGGATGTCCACGGATTTGGTACCGCTGGGGCTTTGCAAATGCGACATGACACCCAAAAACCAATCCAGCAAACTTGAGCGCCAAAAGCCAAATAGCGCTCCTTCCCTTCTGACCCCCGCCGTGTGTCCAAACAGCCGTTTATTACCACATATGGGGTATTGCCGTAAACAGGACAAATTGCTTTACAAATCTTGGGGTGCTTTTTTTTCTTTATTCCTTGTAAAAATTGATCATTTCTAAGTTTTATTGGGAAAAAATTTGATTTTCATTTTTACGGACAAATTCCACTAAATTCAGAAAAAAAACCTGTGTGGTTAAAATACTCTATACCCCCTTGATAAATTCCTTGAGGGATGTAGTTTGCCAAATGGTGTCTTTTTGGGGATGTTTCCACTATTTTGGCTCCACAAGACCTCTTCAAACCTGACATGGTGCCTAAAATATATTCTAATAAAAAGGAGGCCCCAAAATCCACTAGATGCTCCTTTGCTTCTGAGGCCAGTGTTTCAGTTCATTACCGGACTAGAGCCACATGTGGGATATTTCTAAAAACTGCAGATTCTGGGCAATAAATATGGAGTTGCGAACCTCTGGTAAAACCTTTTGTGTTACATAAAAAATTGATTGAAATGGATTTTCTGACAAAAAAAAATTACATTTGTCAATTTCCCCTCTACCTTGCTTTAATTCCTGTGAAACACCTAAAGGATTAAAGAGGCTCTGTCACCAGATTTTGCAGCCCCATCTGCTATTGCAGCAGATAGGCGCTGCAATGTAGATTACAGTAACGTTTTTATTTTTAAAAAACGAGCATTTTTGGCCAAGTTATGACCATTTTTGTATTTATGCAAATGAGGCTTGCAAAAGTCCAAGTGGGCGTGTATTATGTGTGTACATCGGGGCGTTTTTACTACTTTTACTAGCTGGGCGTTCTGACAAGAAGTATCATCCACTTCTCTTCAGAACGCCCAGCTTCTGGCAGTGCAGACACACAGCGTGTTCTCGAGAGATCACGCTGTGACGTCACTCACAGGTCCTGCATCGTGTCGGACGAGCGAGGACACATCGGCACCAGAGGCTACAGTTGATTCTGCAGCAGCATCAGCGTTTGCAGGTAAGTAGCTACATCGACTTACCTGCAAACGCCGATGCTGCTGCAGAATCAACTGTAGCCTCTGGTGCCGATGTGGCAGACACAATGCAAGACCTGGGTCAGGAAGTGAGTGACGTCACAGCATGATCTCTCGAGAACACGCTCTTTGTCTGCACTGCCAGAAGCTGGGCGTTCTGAAGAGAAGTGGATGATACTTCTCATCAGAACGCCCAGCTAGTAAAAGTAGTAAAAACGCCCCGATGTACGCACATAATACACGCCCACTTGGACTTTTACTTTAAACACACCCACTTGGACTTTTGCAAGCCTCATTTGCATAAATACAAAAATGGTCATAACTTGGCCAAAAATGCTCGTTTTTTAAAAATAAAAACGTTACTGTAATCTACATTGCAGCGCCTATCTGCTGCAATAGCAGATAGGGGTTGCAAAATCTGGTGACAGAGCCTCTTTAAGAAACTTTCTAAATGCAGTTTTGAAAACTTTGAGGGGTGCCGTTTTTAAAATTGGGTGACCTATGGGGATTTCTAATATAGAAGGCCCTCAAAGCCACTTCAGAAGTGAACTGCCCCCTATAAAAACAGGTTTTGTACATTTTCTTGAAAATGTGAGAAATTGCTGCTAAAGTTCTAAGCCTTGTAACGTCCTAGAAAAAAAAAATAGGATGTTCAAAAAACGATCCCATATGTCTACTTTATGTTGGTAAGTGTTATTTAGTAAGTATTGTGTGTGGTATTACGATCTGTTTTACAAGCAGATTCATTTAAATTTAGAAAACCGCTAATTTTTGCAAATTTTATCTAAAGTTTGGTGTTTTTCACAAACAAATAGTGAACTTATTGATCAAATTTTTCCACTAAAAGTACAGTATGTCACGAGAAAACAATCTCAGAATCGCTTGGATAGGTAAAAGCATTCCCAAGTTATTACCACATAAAGTGACACACGTCAGATTTGAAAAAAATCAGCTGCCTCCAAAAGGCCAAAACAGGCTCAGTCCTGAAGGGGTTAAAGACGCAGTGATTTATTTACATTTTTTCACATCTGTATTTAGAAAAAGCCATAACTTTATTTTTTCATTTGACGTAGCCGCATGAGGGCTTCTTTTTTGCGGAACGAGTTGCATTTTTTAATGGCAGCATTTTAACACCTTCCCGACCGCCCACTGTCTTTTGACGTCAGGCGGTGCGGGTGCTTAGTCTACAGGGACGTCTTTTGGCGTCGCTGCAGATCAGGCTGATGAGCGCTCGTGAGAGCGCTCGTCCTCTAAGCAGGAGCTGTAACTTACAGCTCCTGATCTTAGAGCAGCCTCCTGAACACAGCTGGGGTCGGCAAACATTCGGACCCCAGCTGTTTAACCCTTTGATTACCGCGGTCCGTGACATGATCAAAGGGAATTCCCCTCTTTGATTGCATCACCGGATTCCAGCGATGCGATCAAACACTGGGGAATCCCTCTGCAGTCAGCCCTGGGGACCTACAAAGGACCCCAGGGCCGTCTGCTCCGTGTGCCTGCTGTTCGGGCACACTATGTGCTGCCCGATCAGCAGCCTGTGTCATAGTGACACAGTGTAATGTATTAGCATACAGAAGTATGCTAATACATTACAAGTAAAAAATAAAGTTACAAATAAAGTTATCCCTTGATGGGATTAAAATAAATAAATAAATAAATAAAACAAATAAATAAATGAAAAAAGTCCCAAAAAGAGTCTTTATTTTGCATTAAATAAATTTTATTGCCCCTACACTAAATAAAAACAAAAAACCTACGCATATTAGGTATCTACACGACCGTAATAACCTGAAGAATTAATCTAATGGGTTATTTAGCGTAAAACGTGAACGGGATGAAAAATAAACAAAAAAAAACTATTCCGAGAATCGCTTTTTCCTATATTCACGCTGTAAAAAAAAAAATTTTTTTAGCCCCAAACTGTGGGAAAAAAAAAAAATACTATTTCTCTCGCATAAAACAAGGCCTCATACAGCCACGTCAGTGAAAAAATAAAAAAAAAGTTATGGCTGCTGAAACGCAGAGAGGCAAAAACAGAAAAATTGAGCTGGTCATTAAGGTCTTTTCAGGCCCGGTCATTAAGGGGTTAAGGTAATATATATATATATATATATATATATATATATATATATATATATATATAAAAATAAATAAATTATTCCATCATGATTTTTGGGATTTATTTTGATGGCATTCCCAATGCAGTATAAAAAAAAACATAATAGATTACAGCGATCCTAAATTTATATAGTTTATTTTTTTAGGTTTGAGTTTAAGAGTAATAACAATTTTTTTTTTGTTGGCCTAGCTTTATGGGGAATTGTTTTTTGAGAAACAAGTTGAAGTTGTTATTGGTACCATTTTGGAATAGATACGACTTCCTGATGACTTATTCTGTTCTCTTGGGGAAAGCGAGAAACAAAAAACAGCAATTCTGGCTTTTTCTTTTGTTTTATACGACATTCATCAGGAGGGATAAACAACATGATCATTTTATAGTGAAGTTACGTGTATTTTTTTAATTTGTCTTCATAATAAAGCATTTTGTGGGAGGGGGGGGGGATTTTTTTTTTGATTTTTTTTTACCTTGGATTGTTATTTTTTTCTAAACTTTATCGGGTGTAAAACTGTGTAAAACAGACATGCAGCCTCTTAGCAACCAGGTGTCTAAAGCGGGGTCTATGTGATCGCATCATGGGGACACTGATGTGTTTACAAAGGAAGGCCCCTGCCTCCGTAAAAGAACCCTGGTGCTGCGGACTCCCTTAGCCACAGAATCAAAAAGGGGTTAATAAAATCGGATCAGAGCTAGCTGTTGCAGCAGGGTGTCAGCTGTAATGTTACAGCTGACACCCGCCGATGATGGCATGTCCAGTCTTTCTCTGGAGATGTTGCCTTTGGTTGTACTGAAAACGAATTGTCTGTTTGTGAAATACATTAAATACTAAAATGTATATAAAACCGTTAATGTTGTGTTAATGAACTAGTAATCCATGAGGGGCATAACTGTAGGGTGTGCAGAGGTAGTAGTTGCTCCAGGGCTTGGGTGCCTGAGAGGATAGAACACCAATTTTGTTACAGATTTTGCATTGGGACCCAGGAGCTTCAAGTTAAACCTCTGAGTTGAATACCGGGTTAACCCATGAAATACAACTTTATGTTCCTACTTATGTATTCAGATAACCAGTTTCCCTTAAAATTTTAAAAAAGGCACAAAGCTCTAAAATACAAGGAAAAATCTTTATCTCACCTGACAAAAATGGGGTTTTTAATAAACCATAGATGCCAAGCAACAACACCGCCAGTAGGATGTAGCGAGTTCTTTTCAGCGATTCTAGAAAAATATTGAAAATAAAAATATCACAAGGACTTTCTGATGCAATGAAGTATAGATGTCAGCAATGAAGAAAAAAATAAAGATTTAATAATCGGCTTCCTTTGCAAAACACGCCTTGAATGGTAAGATCTAGTGCGAGACTTATGGAAGATGTCCGGGCTGTAATCTACATAGCAGAAAGTGTCACATCTACCAGCCACAACAACCCCAGAGAGGTCTGGAAGCTGTAACATCCCTCCCTCCATAGGAATAACATATCGCCACCTGGACAGTCTGAACAGGAATGTTAGAGAAGGACTAGGGGGAAGATAGAGGTCAGGTGAGTGATCGCTTTATCATATCTGGAAGGCCAGAACAACAAGTGTGGCTGTGACCAAGCAGAAGCGTGACCGATACAGCAAAGAGGGGTGTTTAGTGTAGCAGTTGAATCATAAGCCTTGTAGAAAATCAATGCGCCACCTGGTGGCAGATTTATGTATTCATTTTTTTTAACGAAAAATATAAATGTTTGTTTAAAAGTAAATAAATTATTTGCGATATTTCCTTTTTCAGATAATCTCCTAGCAGAGCAGAGTAAAGTCCTGCTATTTCCATACCAGTAGTCCTCTGTGTGAGCGCTTGTGCTTTCAGGAAACCCTCTGCAAACCCGTTCTTAAAAGCATCCTGATGTCCGTCTGGAACATTTTTATTTTTAACAATCTTGTCCAAGTTTTCTACATCTGGAACTCTATCTCTCATCAAAAATCCCTAAAGAAAAAAAAAAACGACCATACAAATTTTGACAAACCGTACACAAAAAAACACATTTAGAATAAAGTTTCATGCAGAATATTGAATAAATTAACTTCTTAGACGTTTATAATAGATAGAAAGTGTAATATTCATACATACCTTCATGAAGGAGGGGGTGGCATTTTCGGCAGCAGCAATGCGCTCAGAGGTGGATTGTAGACGTCTGTCTCTAGTTTTCAAAGTCTTAAATCCCCGAGACTGTATGTAACCTACAAACATTTTGATGTAAGACTCTGTTCACATCTGCTTCAAGGCTTTCTGTTATTCTGCTCGGTCATAGGAGCAAAACAACGAAAGACCGGATCCGTCACATGACGGAAACCAACGGTACCCGGCTAAACAAATTGACTGTAATGTGTTCTGTCGGGTTTCTGTAATTTTCCGCTATTTTTCTAGACCAAATAGTGCAGCATTTGTCCGGCAAAAACCACAGAGCCTCGACGCAGGTGTAAACACAGGCATTGACACATTTTAGCTGCGGGTTTTAGTTCCGCTTTCGTATCTTCTCTACAATTAAAATTAATGAAATTTACGGTCAGAGGAAAGTATGATAATTCTGCGCCTATTAGATCCAAATTTACTGTACATATGAAACAGCAGCAAAATCCAGTCTGGAGTCCTAGAAATGTTCTTACCTGGCCATCGTTGGAGGTCTGTGGAGATTTGTTTCAGTGGGCTTGGCTGTTGCATGGAAAATGGTCGTAGAGTATTGATAGTATTTGAAAAGCCTTTTAAAGGGAAAAAAAAAAAAAAAGTGCAAAATTAAATAGTGAACAAAGAAAAAACACCTAATATACCCGGGCTTACCCAATACTCCCTTCTCTCACGTAGAGGACCATAAGTTATGGTGGTGTGACAGCAATACAGGCTTCCAGTACGTTTCTAGTAAGTTAGGTGGCCAAACCGATCTTCACAAGTTTGTGGAGATCCAGCATGGTCAGCCCTGGTAGCGCTACCTCTTGTTTGGCATTCAAATCTAACAATCTTTGTAAGAAGTCTTTAAAGGGGTTTACCCAATTAAGTATGTGATGGCATATTGCTAGGAAAAAAACCCCCAAAAAAAAACAGACCAGCGGATTATCTACTGTGGGAGGGAAAGAGGGACTGGATAAGTTAAATTAATTAATTTATATTGTTTTCTTAGAGATAAGTGTCTGGTGGCAGCTTGTCCTCCTCTTACCCTACAAATCAGCTGCCTGACGGAAAATTGTTCAGCCGACATAGTCTATAGTCTGCATTAAAGAGGCTCTGTCACCAGATTTTGCAACCCCTATCTGCTATTGCAGCAGATCGGCGCTGCAATGTAGATTACAGTAACGTTTTTATTTTTTAAAAACGAGCATTTTTGGCCAAGTTATGGCCATTTTTGTATTTATGTAAATGAGGCTTGCAAAAGTCCAAGTGGGTGTGTTTAAAAGTAAAAGTCCAAGTGGGCGTGTATTATGTGCGTACATCGGGGCGTTTTTAATACTTTCACTAGCTGGGCGTTCTGACGAGAAGTATCATCCACTTCTCTTCAGAACGCCCAGCTTCTGCCAGATCACGCTGTGACGTCACTCACAGGTCCTGCATCGTGTCAGACGAGCGAGGACACATCGGCACCAGAGGCTACAGATGATTCTGCAGCAGCATCGGCGTTTGCAGGTAAGTCGATGTAGCTACTTACCTGCAAACGCTGATGCTGCTGCAGAATCAACTGTAGCCTCTGGTGCCGATGTGGCCGACACGATGCAGGACCTGTGAGTGACGACACAGCGTGATCTCTCGAGAACACGCTGTGTGTCTGCACTGCCAGAAGTTGGGCGTTCTGAAGAGAAGTGGATGATATTTCTCATCAGAACGCCCAGCTAGTAAAAGTAGTAAAAACGCCCCGATGTACGCACATAATACACGCCCACTTGGACTTTTACTTTTAAACACACCCACTTGGACTTTTGCAAGCCTCATTTGCATAACTACAAAAATGGTCATAACTTGGCCAAAAATGCTCGTTTTTTAAAAATAAAAACGTTACTGTAATCTACATTGCAGCGCCTATCTGCTGCAATAGCAGATAGGGGTTGCAAAATCTGGTGACAGAGCCTCTAAGTGAATGCTCCTTCTAGATATCGATCAAGGTTTTTTGGATTCAACATCAAGTGGTAGAAAAAAGTAGGTAGAGAAAACTAAAAGCGCCCGTCTCTGCACTCACCATTTCTGTTTTCAAAGAAGGACTCTGCGGATACATGAGACGTTTGCCAGCAGGAGGAGGTTTTCTTTTTATCGGAGAAGAAGCCAGGAAGAAGTCTGTTCAGAAGTGTGTCAAGGTCTGTGGTCCTCAACTCAGACAAGCCCAGGTCCCGGAGACTTAAAAGAGGCTTAAGAAAAAAAAACAAAAACATTCTTATCATAATGACAGAGCGTTAAATAAAACAAAATGCCTTTGTATTATAGACAGAAACCATTCTCTAACATGGCTGTAAATGACAAACTCCTTTATGAAGCTGAAACCTAATGCTGGTCATAGACCGTCACCACCAATGTTCAGGAACAAGTTCTGGGCAGATTTCCATTGTTCAGAGTGGAATCATTTTTAGTACCATAAATATAAAAAGTCTCTTTAACAATCATAAAATGATCACGTTTACTTCTATGGTCGTCTCCACTCAAAATCTGGGAATTCAGGTTTAGGCAAGATCAGGCTTCTCTCCTATTAACACGAAAAAAATGGTCCAAGAAAATGAGATGTGAGGAGTTAAGTAGGGACTTCACATCAGAGAGGGAATTGGCTGTTCCTATAAAGCTTAGTTTGAGCCTTCTGTCAGAGGTGTAAGCAGATACCTCCGACGTATACCACTAAACAGGCATACAGTAGTAAGCGTCGCCAATGGGACTCACAGTAATAGAAAAAAAAAATACCATGTCAGTTTTTTTTTTTTACTGTATGCCTCTGCATGGAATAGCGTGGACTACACTATTCCTTACAGCGAAACTAGACCGTCATATGCCAAATGTACACGCTTTTGGCCTACACCAGGTAAAGGAGACCCTACGTATACGTTCTGCATACACACTAGGAGCTCTCCCATCACATACGCCAAATGTCATTTGCAAACCAAGTGTGAAGAGAGCCTTAGCGTGTATTAAAGCGTAAAGGGTTTGATGCCGTTTTTGAAGCAAAGACCAAGCGTAGATCATAAAGAGAGAGAAAGAGCATAAAGGACAGATACTGATTGTCCCCTTTTGAATCCACTCCTAGATTTAAAAACTACGTAACAAAAACCTGCGTGTATGAATACACCCTGACACTGCGGTCACCAGTCGCGTTCTTTCCCCAACTGAAAACATCCACATCGATTGTTGGCGATACAACTGGAAAGATCATTGCTGACATTAGTCATCATGTGCATGTGTGGCCTCGGAAATGTGTCTGTCGGCAGCAGGAGATTATTAATCAGTAAACCTATTCCCAAAGTGTTTATTCAATTATTATACAGGAAAATACAAATGTAGCACAATCCATAATGGATACAAGCGGATTTAGTCCTTCATCCATGTGAACACCCATAGCTCCTTCCCTTTCATTTATTCTTTTTTGCACCCACCATCCCTTTAAATGGGTTTTCCCAATCTTAGATAGTGAGGGTAGATCCTAGCATTTGATCCACCGCTCCTAAGAATGAAGGGGTTGCAGCGCTGATTTAGTGTTGTGTCCCCATTAAAGTTTTTCCCTGCACAGCAGACAATCCTAGCCAAAGCTGCAATACAGTTCTATTCAAGTAAATGGGGCCGTGCTGCAGGTCCGTGCACAGCCAGGTGCCAGAAAACCGCTGTAATGGCAAAAACTTTAATTATCCTAGCAATATGCTATCAATTTCTAAAATAGGAAACCCCTTTAACAACCAGTAGCCCAAGTATAAAAAAACAGAACATTGCTCGGAGAGCCATTCCTGCAGGCCAGGACTTCCTGGGGAGATGCTAGGAAAATGGCCCTACAACACAGCAGGACTGTGGAAACAAAATGAATGAGTATCTTATATTATTTGTTTCTAAACAAATCCAGCTGATTTGTGTTGAGCCCTACTAGAAAAACCTTATAATCCTACCCCAGGATGTATAGCATAGAAACAGGCATATCACTATGGGAAGTTATATGTCAGAGACACTCAGGACCCGCTTTCACTGAGCCCGTCAGTCCTGCAGACCTGACGGATACAGGATTCAGCTACTCTGTATACAGGATACAGACCGGCTGTATCTCAAAAAGTAAAGAATTTTAAATAAAAAGTAATTTGAAAGTTGCATCAAACACACTGATATATATATATATTTTTTAAGAAAAAAATGTCTATCCCTTTAAAAAGGTGTACATAGCCTTTAAAGAGGACCCATCACCTCTCCTGACCCGTCACCTTTTCAGTTTTACTAAATAATTGTGTTCCCCATTAAAAAATTCTGGCCCATGTTTTCTTAAAACTCTACTGGCATTCCTCTATTATTCCTCCTAAAAATGTATAAATAATTTGACAGCTGGGTGTTACCAGACGGGGGCGTGTCTCTTCACAGACTGACACTGTCCAATCAGTGCTGAGAGAGTGAGACTGTGCAGGGACAAGTTGTCAATTTATTCATAGATTTCTAGGAGGAAGGAAAGAGGAATGGTATAACGCAGAGTTATAAAGAAAATATGTTTCAGAATTGTTATTTTATGGGGAAAACCATTATTTACTAAAGTTGACGCGTCAGGTGTGACAGATCCTCTGTAAACAGAAAACTTTGTTGCCACAAAACAAAATTCCTGTTCTAAAAGTGAAGCTCGCCGTTGGAGTGACTTTAAAGGGGTTGTCCATCTTCTGACAACTGAAGACCTATCCACCGGGCCTGCGGGCACCGGATGTTGCGGCACATAATGCTATGTACGGAGCTCGGAAGCGTTTGCTCTGTACATAGCATAGCGGGCGTGCTGAAGAACTGCAGGTCCGCTCCTATTCACTTGAATACAGTACTGCAGCTCGGCCGCTATTCCGTGGCGGGAGCCAACTGCTTCCGACATGTACGTCCGGTGCACGGAGGCAGCAGACCAGCGGATCTGTGCGGAGCCCGAGTTTCGGATCCCCACAGATCATGTACTGATGATCTATCCGGTGGATAGGTCATCAGTTGTCAGAAGGTGGAAAACCCTATTAAAGGGAATGTGTCGCTAGAAATTTTTTTTTTTTTTTTTTTTAGTTAAACAGTTAGTGTATACATGATTGGACATTGTTATAATTTTTTTACAAGTCAGGAAATACTATAAATTAGATTCTAATTTATGACATTTCCCTGTGCTGGTCACTAGAGGGAGCAATTCCCAAAATTTCAGCATTGGCATGTGGTAAAGCAACCACATTGCTTTATGCTGCAAATTTGGTGTAAACACACACACGCTCTAATGAGCTCACACAATCCCCCCTCCCTTATCCTGGCTAGTGCCAGGAGAAAGGAGGGGATTGAATGTTCAAGCCTCCCACACTGTGTGTCGCCATTTTTTGAGCAAATACAGTGTAGTAGGTTTACATACAGTGCTAATCACATACTAAAACACGAACATACACAAACATAACTTACCTGCTCCTGCCGCCGCCGCTCCCTCCGGTCCGTTAGCTCCGTCTGCTCCCCCCGCCCCTAGTGCTTGCTTCTAATCACATGTCCGGAAGCCGCGACCAGAAGTACTGTCCGGCCGCGGCTTCCGGTCCACAAGAAAATGGCGCCGGATGTCGCTCGGCCGAAGACCTTCCATTTGGACTGTTCCCACACAGACGGCGTACAGCATAGTGAATGGAACGGCTCCCGTTCGCATTCTGTATGTGCCGTATTCCATCTCTGTATGTGTCGTTAATCGACACATACAGAGATGGAAAAAAAAAATGGCAGCCCCCATAGAGAAGAAAAAGTTTGAAAAAAAAAAAAGTAAAACACAAAACACACAAATAAAAATTGTTTTAATAAAACACTAAAAACGAATTAATATTAAAAAAAAAAAATTCGCGACACCCTTCCTTCAAAGAGGAGCTGTCACCTCTCCTGAAATGTCTGTTTTAATAAATTCTTGATTTCCTCATGAAATAATAATGTCAACAGCATTTCTACTCCCTTTGGACAAAGAAGAGATCAGATACTAATCTGTGACAGTAGATGTTTTACGGAAGTCTCCAGTCCATTGACCGAAGATCGGATTCCGTAAAATCTGGAGTAGAGTGAACTCCCTGTGGATTATAGCTACAGCACTCCTATGAGTAAAGGTTACAGATCTGTACAATGTCTTATATTTCCAATTCCAAGCTTTATTAATGGGGAGAGGGATTACACGAAAAACACCCAACGTTAATCATAAGCGTAGACGGAGAGGAATTACACGAACCTCAGCGCTGTATGTTTCAGTGTCAGTGGTCACTTCACGCTGCAGAACCTGAATAGAGGATGAGCTGGGAAAGTACGCTGCGGTCTTGGGAGAGTGGAAGGCAGTGATGAGGTGGCTTAACGGTACTGTAACCTACGAAGAAGAATAAACGCACATATTAAAGTCACTTAGAAGAGACAACAAAGCATTAAACAGAGCTGGGTTCAGAATTTTGAACTATAATGTGCACATGCATATATATATATATATAAAGGTTTCTGTGTGTATATAAGCTAGATACCGACGCAATCTATTTAACGGTTTTTATTTTATAATTGTATATATTATTATTTTTTCGGTAGATAAATATCCCCCATATTTATGTACTGAAAGAGATTTTAAAAAATATATAAAATTAAAAAGATTATGTTTCAGTGTCTAGCTTGAGTAAAAATGGCGCCATGAACAGAAGAGATATGCTTTACAGCAGTCACATAAACATAGGAAACCTCAGTCAGAAAACAGTCCCTTGACTTCTGTGCGCAGAGCATGTACCCAGTGCTCTCTCATAGATTACTGTGTAGGGATGGGGAGGAGGGGAGCGGTGTCCATCACCTATCGTGAATGGTGGATCCTGTTTTATCTATATATAGGTGTTACCGGTCATTGTAATTCTGCCTGTGATGATAATGAGATGCAAAGTGATCTCTACAGAACAGGAAGGGTCAGTCTATTATAAATCGTGGATTCTGTGTTATCTATATATAGGTGTTACCTGTCATTAGGGACGGCCTATTAAATCGAAAAAAAAACAACTAAATTCAGCGCAAAAAATCCACATCATCTTTCAGTTTTATAAATTATTTTGTCCCGATTTAAACTGTATCTGCATGTTCAGGACACAGATACAGTCATGTATGGACAGTGATGTCAGGAGCAGAGCAGGAGTGCTAGTCTGCCCGGGACTATTGCTCTGGGGTTGCCCCTGACATCACTGTGCATATATGAACAGTGACGTCAGGGGCTCCTCCTGAAGCAGAAGCCCCGGCCAGAGCGTCAGCAATGCTCTGGTTAGGGATTCTACTCCTAGAGGGAGGCCATGTTGCACCACCTGGGAGGGGGGGGGGGGTGGGCCGTGTGGCACCACCTGGGAGGGGGGGGGGGGGGGTGGGCCGTGTGGCACCACCTGGGAGGGGGGGGGTGGGCCGTGCGGCACCACCTGGGAGGGGGGGGGGGGTGGGCCGTGCGGCACCACCTGGGAGGGGGGGGGGGGTGGGCCGTGCGGCACCACCTGGGAGGGGGGGGGGGGTGGGCCGTGCGGCACCACCTGGGAGGGGGGGGGGGTGGGCCGTGTGGCACCACCTGGGAGGGGGAGTGGGCGTGTGGCACCACCTGGGAGGGGGGGTGGGCGTGTGGCACCACCTGGGATGGGGGGGGCCGTGTGGCACCACCTGGGATGGGGGGGCCGTGTGGCACTAGTGGAGAAAAAATAAAAAAAGTCCTGGCTCTCAGAATATGGCGATGCAAAATGTGCAGAGTATCCAAAAGCGGATAAGATTGGGCACCATTTATCAGTGCGACACCGGCCACATATGTATGAATTATTATTTATTTACCACATTATGCCCTGATGTACTATGCACAGATTACATATGCCCCCACATTATAAACTGAAATACCAGCAAAACCCCAAACAGAACTACTACCAAGCAAAATCTGCAACATCTACATCTACCAATGCCGCTCCCTCCCTTATGACCCCTGCACGGTACCCAAACAGCAGTTTGCACCCACATATATGGCATCGCCATACCTGGGAGAACCCGCTTCACGTTTTATGAGGTATTTGTTTTCAGTGGCACAAACTGGGCACAACATATTATGCATTAAAATGTCATAGTGTAAAATTGCAAATCTCACTTTGCACCATCCGCTGCGCATTAACCCTTTGCGCACTATGACTTAATAGATCGTCATGGTGCGGGGGTTGATGTATGGAGCTGGCTCACGAGCGGAGCCCGCTTCATACGCTGCGGGTGTCAGCTGTGTCATACAGCTGACACCCAGGATTAACAGACAGGAACAGCGATCGTGCCGCTACAGAAGCCTGTAAAAATAACAATATACTGCAATACATTAGTATTGCAGTGTATTATATCAGCGATAAGGGGAATAATAAAATGTAAAAAAAAAAAAAATACAGTTATTAGTAGTGAAAAAAAATATGTAAAAGTTAAAAAAAAAAAAAAAAAACCTTTCCCCATGTTTATTTTAAAGTAATGTAAAAATAATAAATACAATTGGTATCACTACGTCCATAAAAGTCCGAACTATTGCAATATACCATTATTTAACTTGCACGGGGAACACCCGTAAGAAAAAGTAAATAATTTAAACCGCCAAAATTGCTGTTTTTTTGTCACCTTAGCTCTCAAAAAATGTTTTAATAAAAAGTGACCAAAAAGTTGTATGTACCAAAAAATGCTACCAATAAAAACTACTCGTCCCGCAAAAAATAAGCCCTCACACCGCTCAATCGACCGAAAAATAAAAAAGTTACGCCTCACAGAATGTGATGAAACAAAACAATTTTTTATTTTAACAAATAGATTTTTCTAAAAATAACAAAAAACAATATAAATTTGGTATTACCGTAATTGTATTGAGCCGCAGAACAACATTTTTGTTTTAGCCACACGGAGAAAACCGTAAAAGAAAAACCCCCAAAAAATGGAGGAGTCGCCATTTTTACCAATTTCAGCCCGCAAAGAATTTTTTTTCAGTTTCCCAGTACGTTTTATGGTACCTTAAACGGTGTCAATAGAAACTACAATTCCTCCCGCAGGAAATAAGCCCTCACACCACTCTTGACGCAAAAATAAAAAAGTTATAGCTCTTGGAAGGCGGGGAGGGAAAAACAAAAAAATTAATCAGTCCGGAAAGGGTTAATTCATTTCTAATAAAAAAAAAATGACCACATGTGGGGTATGTACATACTTGGGAGAAATTGCTTTACAAATGTTGGGGTGCTTTTTCTCCTTTATCCCTTGTGGAAATGAAAAAACGCAACATTTTAGTGGGAAAAACGTTGATATTCATTTTTGCGGCCTAATTCTAATAAATTTTACAAAAGACCTGTGGGGTCTAAATGCTCACTATACTCCTAGACAAATGCCTTGAGGGGTGTTTCCAAAATGGGGTCACTTTTGGGGGGTTTCCATTGTTTTGGTCCCTCCAGGACGTACGCGACACGCCACCGAAAACCATTCCAGCAAAATCTGTGCTTCAAATTCCAAATGGCGCTCCTTCTCTTCCGAGCGCTGCCGTGGATACAATCAGCAGTTTATTACCACTTATGGGGTATTGCCGTAATCAGGAGAAATTGCTTTACAAATGTTGTGGTTCTTTTTTTATTTTATTCCTCGTAAAAATGTAAAATGTCTACGTTTATTCAGAAAAAGAGTAGATTTTCATTTTTACAGACGAATTCGAATATATTTAGCGAAAAACCTGTGGGGTCAAAATGCTAACTATTCCCCTAGATAAATTCCTTGAGAGGTCTAGTTTCCAAAATGGGGCCACTTTTGGGGGGTTTCCACTGTTTTGGCACAAGACCTCTTCAAACCTGACAGGGTGCCTAAAATATATTCTAGCTATAGGTGCTTCTTTGCTTCTGAGGCCAGTATTTCAGTCACTAGGGCCACATGTGGGATATTTCTAAAAACTGCAGAATCTGGGCAATAAAATACTGAGTTGCATTTCTCAGGTAAAACCTTCTGTGGTACAAAAAGAAAATGTATTGCAAATTAATTTCGGCAAAAAAAAATTTAATTTGTAAATTTCACCTCTACTTTGCTTTAATTCCTGTGAAACGCCTAAAGGGTTAACACTTTATAAATGCTGTTTCGCATACTTTGAGGGGTGCAGCTTTCAAAATGGGGTGATTTATGGGGACTTTCTAATATATAAGGTACTCAAAGCCACTTCAGAACTGAACTCGTCGCTGAAAAAATAGCCTTTTGAATTTTCCTTAGGCCCCATGCACACGACCGTAAAAACTCCCGGAATTACGGCCTGTAATTACGGGCACATAGACTTCTATTGGCCACGGGTACCTCCCCGTATGCTTACGGGAAGGTGCCCGTGCCGTTGAAAAATATAGAACATGTCCTATTTCAGGCCATAATTACGGCATGGGCAGTCCATAGAAGTCTATGGGGCTCCCGTAATTACGGGTGACTACGTGTGTGCTCCCGTAATTACGGGAGCGTTGCTAGGCGACGTCAGTAAATAGCCACTGTCCAGGGTGCTGAAAGAGTTAAACGATCGTCAGTAACTGTTTCAGCACCCTGGACAGTGACTACCGATCACAATATAGATAAAGCTGTGAAAAAAACAAAAAAAACAAAAAAAACAAAAAACGTTCATACTTACCTAGAACTCCCTGCTTCTTCCTCCAGTCCGGCCTCCTGGGATGACGTTACAGCCCAATGTGACCGCTGCAGCCAATCACAGGCTGCAGCGGTCACATGGACTGCCGCGTCATCCAGGGAGGTCGGACTGGATGTCAAGAGAGGGACGCGTCACCAAGACAACGGCCGGGTAAGTATGAAATTCTTTTACTTTTATTACAGAAAGGGCTGTCCCTTCTCTCTATCCTGCACTGATAGAGAGAAGGGGCCGCCGATTACTGAAGTGTAATTTTGCAACCAAAATCGTGCCCGTAAATACTGGTGAAGTACGGGTTGAATACGTGTGACCAAGGACCCGTATTTACGCCAGTATTTACGGGTGGACAAAAATACGGTCGTGTGCATGAGGCCTTATAATGAGAAAAATTGCTGCTAAAGTTCTAAGCCTTGTAACGTCCTAGAAAAATAAAAAGACGTTTAAAAAGCGATGCAAACACAAAGTAGACATATGGGAAATGTTAACAAGTAACTATTTTGTGTGATATTACTATCTGTCTTACAAGCATTTAAAAATGCTAATTTTTGCACATTTTCACTAAATTTTGGTGTTTTTCAGAAATAAATACTAAATTTAACGACCACATTTTTTCACTAAGAAAGTACAATATGTCACGAGAAAACAATCTCAGAATCGCTTGGATAGGTAAAAGAATTCCGAAGTTATTACCACAAAGTAACACGTCAGATTTGAAAAACAAATCGGCGTGTCCTGAAGGCCAAAAGAGGCTAGGTCCTGAAGGGGTTAAGGTTGAGTTCACACGGGGTAGATATGCTGCGTAAAAGCACCCAGCGTTTCCACCCTGTGCGCCACAGGGAATTCCGGACGGAAAACTGC
This sequence comes from Rhinoderma darwinii, assembly GCF_050947455.1. NCBI lineage: Eukaryota > Metazoa > Chordata > Amphibia > Anura > Rhinodermatidae > Rhinoderma > Rhinoderma darwinii. Next base: position 317,262,982 of record NC_134691.1, read on the forward strand.
ACTAAATTGTGGTGCAGTTTTTCGGCCGGAACGTCCGCAGCGGAAAACTGCAGCAATTAATGACGTTTCATCCCAGGAGACCGCTGCAGCGGCAGTCACATGGGATGCAGCGTCATCCCAAGAGGTCGGCCCTCTGACGTCATCCAGGCCAGCCTCCTGGGATGATGTTTCATGGCATGTGACCGCAGCTACAGTCTGCGATTGGCTGCCACGGTCACATAGGATGAAACGTCATCCCAGCAGGCCGGCCTGGAGGAAGAAACACAGACTCCTGGGTAAGTATAAGGTTTTTATTTTTTGCAGTGGTGTACGGGCTCATAGACTTTCTATTGAGACCGTACACCGCTCCGAGGAAAGCCGATCAGAAACAAAGCAGCACAGCGATTCAGCCGGTTTGTTTTTGCGATCGGTGGGGGTCTCCGTGCTCAGACCCCACCAATCAAAATTTCTGACATGTCAAAAAAAATAAAAATGTAAGCTTAGTTACTTTTTTAACTATCTACCGATTAAGACTTGTTAATTATTATTATTGGAAAAGTCTAAGAGAACATGCAGTTATTTGTGATTGCTTCATACCAAATATCTATTGTCTCACGGGCGTTCATGGAATAGGCGCTGGTTACGCAACATCCCAGAAATTTGACATAGAAATAAACAGTAGAGATATACATGTAACACAAGAGGAGGTAAGGTCACAGTCACACAGCGTATCACCTGATCGACTGTCACATTACCTCCTGTCATACACAAATACCAGCAGAAATGCAGCGGAGCAATGGAATAATACAAACCCACACGATCCATTAAGATTTAAAGGGGGTGTCCAGGATTAGAAAACCATGGCCATTTTTTTTCAGCACCACATCTGTCCAGGAGTTGTGTCTGGTATTGAGATGACTGGAGTGGAGCTGCAATACCACACAACCTGTGGAAAGCCTTGGAGGAAGACAGCCATGTTTTTCTAATCCTGGACAGACCCTGCATTAGGCTACGTTCGCTTTATGTTATGGGTCTACTTTCCGTGTATACGAGGTAAAATTTGCAACGGTCTAGTCACTCGCCAAATTTAAAACGTGAGTAGAAAAGTGGACGAGGCCAAGGAGATGTCGTTTAGGCCATATTTATTATATAAACTGACTGGAAAAAGGCACAAATTTCATTAAAATTTATGAGCAGGTGTAGATATGATTTTAGGAGTTAAAAAAAAAATTATATTTGGCACAAATCATTCAAAATAATTCCTCTATTATTCGTAAATACGGGTCAAATATTTATTTATATATAAGGCCTTATGAACGCGGACCCATTCATTTATATGGCCCCATGCACACGACCGTGATGTTCATGGAACCGTGTGGGGGCTGTGAATCAGGGCCCACAAAAACTCAGGACATGTCCTTTTAGGCCCCATGTACGAGGCCGTGCCCGTAATCACAGCCCGCGATTCCAGGCACGGCCAGATGCTGACGACCGCCCGCAGTTTCAGGCTGTGCTCCCATACAAAGTAAAACGGCCCGTAAAACACGAAAACAACGGACATGCTCCAAAATTCCCGGCACAGTTCTACAGCGCACACACATCCATCCGTAGCGATACGGAAATGTGTCCGCGGCCAATAGAACTGAACGGGTCCGTAATTGCGGACCGTATTACAGTCCACAATTACGGAGAATTTTTACGGTCGCGTGCATGGGGCCTTAGGGTCTGTATTTGTGGAACGGACTCGCCCGCCGGGCATGACCATCCCTGCATTTTTTTTGCAGGTCCATAAATACGGATGATACAAGGATGCACTACGGAATGATTTTTTTGCAGACAAATGGAACGCAAATACAGACAATGGATCCGTGGTTTTGCTTAACCGCAAAAATCACCACATTAGGCCTACGATAAAGAGACATCAGACTTATGTCCTCCATAGAGTAATCGCTCTCTGTGCATCTGGGTTTTAACAGGTCTATCGTCAAAATGTCTCAAAAAAAGGCTTGCCGGGCACGGTGAATACTACGGAACCAGATCTTGTGTGTGAAAAGACGAAGACGTCTAGGCGGTCACTTATGTTAGGGAACGGCGAAACCGATAAACACGTCACAGGACATGCGACTATCTGGCCACACCCCTTAGTATTGGGCTAAAAGGAAGTTTGTCAAAATGTTTCCTAGACGTCAAAATTCATTAAATATGATGCACCGGACTAATGCGATTTTTCTTCGTTATACATTTACACATGCAGCGAAACGTATGCAAATAAACGGGTCAGTATTGCGACCGCTTCCAAAAATTATGGCTGACATTTGATCCAACATCACACAACGTAAACAACTCGGCGATGAGAGCCAAGACCCATTCCACATAGAGAAAAAGTTGATGCCCTGGACAACACATGGCACAAGTAACTATTGAGTCCAGGACTGCTCGTTTCTATGACAGATGGACGTACATTGATTTGTAATAACTTCCGTCCAGCTGTTGACAAACTACAAGTCCAAGGATGACCAGTGATGTCATCCCAATACTACTACGTCACTTGTATCAGACAGGCTGGACACGGCGCCTACGTATCATCTAGAACATGACGTGGTCACATGATGCTATCACGTGATGTCACTCACCTGCGGCTGCACCGTACTGCCAAACGAGAACATGGTGTCCGAACACCGGCAATTCAGCCCGGTTTACTGGATCTCCGGCCACTTGTCTGTAACCCAGCCTGATGTAACAAAGGTGACCCGGATAACCCGGCAGCCAGGAACTTCCGGGTCGGTTACGTCATTTCCGGATCTTTCTAAGATACGGTTACCATGGTGACAGCACTGTAGAGTTGAAGTGTGTATCCTAGTTGTTGGTATATAGACTGTCCAGATTCAGTCACGTGACTGATATGTAATAGTCAGAATAATGCACATTGAAGAATGCACAAAAATAAGGATAAATTATTATTACAATCATCCACATTGTCATTTCCTCCTCACATTTCGCCCATTACTGCTTGTATATTTTTAGATAATATACGTATTTTTGGAACAAGTTATAGATTTTTTTAGCCATAATGTTGGTATACATATGGCACCTTTCACACGGCGCTTTAGCTAGACATTTAACATATGCATCAGGAAAGCTCCCGCCGCATACGTCAAACGTCCCGCAAGCTCCCATTATACGGACGGAGAACGAAAGACCATTCTTTTAGCCTCGGTCGAGCGGTATATGTTGGTTATACCATTTCTTTTATTGGATATAGTAGTGTAGTAGACTACGCTATTATATCCAGAGGCATCCAGTAAAAAAGTATACGTTAAATGTATATGTTTTTTTTACATGGTAGCCTATGGGTGACGGTTGCCACTGTATAGCATCTGTTTAACGGATATGTTATTGGCTTTTCAATAGCTTTTCATGACGTATCCATCATAGCCTATGGGTGACGGAATCAATAAATGGATGGTGTGCGTCACCCATAGACTATAATGGTATACGTTAAACGAGGACTATTAAATGCAGTGTGAAAGGGTCAAAGGCCAACTCTCCCGAAATGTCTGGAAGACTTCCAAAAAAAGTAGAGACACCCTCACCCCCCCCCCCCCGACCCGGAAAAGATGTAATCTCCTGGGCAACATTAAGGGTTGCCACCTTTTTCACCCAAAAACATTGGCCAGGTTTCCCAGGTAAATAGGGGTGTGCTTTTGGGGAGCATGGAATGTGACTTGTAATGTAGGACAGTTTCATATGGCCATAATATGGCGGCATTGAAGCATCCTCCATATTGTGATGACAACACCCAGATCTCCAGTGGTAATAACAGCAAACCAAGGTGCTAGAGGTATCCCCAAAAATGTGTCTAATAGCCAAACAGAAAGAAGGGAGGGTAAAGAAGAGAAAGGACCAAGTAACGCCAAAAGAGTACAATGGAGAGTGGAATAGGCAACAGAGGTGTCGGGAAGACTGGAGGTTCATGGAAAGCGGGCAAGGGGGGACAGGTGGGCCACAGAAAGAAACCAATCCCCTTGGGATGTGTTGGTTACAATTATACCAACAGGACTAAATATCTAGCAAGATAGAAGTTCATCAAGCACCGACGGAGCCAGACCTCCGAGAAATCTAGTCCGGTTCACCTCCAATTCATAAGCAGTATTTTATTTCACTGCAAAAACGACCAGCGATATCAAGGTGGGTGACGCTGTTGAGATGTTGGTAACGTGTGTATTGAGAAGGGCTTCCCCGTGAAGACTTTGTCATACTCTCCACAAACTGTTCTACAGGTGGTCCACCATGTCTAACCAGAGGAATACAATCCAAGAATATCCAGGGATCTCACATGCATTAGGGGAGAGTGTTAGGTCCCCTTTATTTGATTCTCAACATCAAGGTATTTTGTGGAAACCCCCTTTGAATGGGGTTATTCAGGATTATGGAAACGTGGCTGCTTCCTTCCAAAAAAATCAAAAACACCTGTCCACAGTTTTGTGATATCGCAGCTCAGCCTGGATATTCACTTCAATGGAACCAAAGCTGCAATACCAGGCAGCACCCATGGATAGGTGTGGCGCTGCTTCTTATCCTGTGCAACCGTTTTCCAACCAATAGAAGCAATAATTTTCCTCCTTTGCACGAAGCATTTATCACCTTCAGACGATCACTTTTGATCAGTCTTAGAAGCAAAATAGGTCGTCAAGGAAATTACATATGCAGCAATTCCCTAATGTACTTCTCGTACTCCAATCAATAACTTTATGAGGGGAGGGGGTCCAGGTAAAGGGGGAGAGAGCAGATTTGGGGAAATCAAAATGCCAAGAGATGCCTCCTGCTTTGTAAATCAGATAAAGGAAAGTAGTGTTTTCTCATTGGTAACATGGTCTAATGTAAGAGGTAAATAATATTACGCAATTGTTGTATAAGCAATTGCCTGGAGTATAAACAATTGCCTGGAATACAAGCAAATGTTCAGCAAGTCAGGCTGGCATATTGCACATAGCTTTGAGCTGTGGACTAATGTTCAGCTTGTTGTGGAAAAACTGTCATATGATCAAGTAGGAACTTGAACAATTTTCGAAAACAAACATATGGGCTTTTGCCCTGAGTAAACATGGCCGCCACCCGCCGGGTTAAATGTCATACAAAGGCGTGGTTAAAATAACTTTTTACAGTGATTGGTCCCTATCTTCTTTTCGTCATCCCTGACAGAATGCTAGAATTTTATTGGTAAGGAAGACTGGTGACGTGATTGTAGGCGTGTCTCGAGTTTAAACTGCAGCGGCGCCGCCAAGGCTCTGTTTGGGCACATAGACAACAGCGGGCAGCATGGGGGTGCTGGGAGCGCCGGAAACGACGGGCAAGGGGGACCTGTCACTATCCGTGTGCGGGGAGAAGAAGTTCACGGTACCGCAGCCGCCGTCCATCGAGGAATTCGCCATAGTAAAGCCCATCAGCCGCGGAGCTTTCGGGAAGGTGTATCTGGCTCGCAAGAAAAATAACCGCAAGCTGTTCGCCGTGAAGGTGAGACATGGACCGGGGTTATGTGTCAGCAGCACGGTGTTTAACGGTGGTGTATATGTCATGTAGACAACCGTGCTGCTCCAGGCGTCTACGTGGCATGCTGAGGCTTGAGGTGCGTAGTAGTAGTCGGGTAATTATATGGTTGGTCCTCCAGTGGTTGAAAAACTACAACTACCAGCATGCCCTTTTATAAATCATAGCAAAACTACAGTTACCAGTATGCCCTGACAGTCAAAGGGCATGCTGGGAGTTGTAGTTTTGCTGGAGGCCTTGGGTCTTTCTGCAATTTGTCAGTTTTTGCGATGCCTGCAGCTCTTAAAGTGTAGCTAAACGTTTGAGAAACTTCTGACATGTCAGTGACATGTCAGAAGTTTGTATTGGTGGGGATCCGAGCACTGAGACCCCCATCAATCGCTGGAACGAAGCAGCTGAAGCGCTTGTGTGAGCGCTCATCTGCTTCGTGTCTGTTCGGCTTTTTCATGAAATAAATGTATCCGAGTCTGGGCTCATAGACTTTCTTTTGAGTCCGTACACCAATACATTTATTTCCGGAAATAGCCGAAAAGACACGAAGCAGCCGAGTGCTCACACGAGCACTTCAGCTGCTTTGTTCAAGCGATTGGTGGGGGACTCCGTGCTCGGACTCCCACCAATCCAAACTTCTGACATGTCACTATGACATGTCTGAAGTTTGTCAAACGTTTAGCTACAAACAACCTATTTATCAAAGTGATCTGAGGTTCATCATGTGGTGGCACAATCACATTAAAAACGTATCGTGCAAAGCGTTCTAGATCGGTAAGCGTTAATTAAATAATAAATGAGGTATCACTTTGCGGTGTGTATTATGTGGTTTAATTCCTGCACTTAATGGTTTTTTTTCCGTGTTTCCATTGTGGTTTTTATTATGTGATTACGTTTGTTTGTTTTTTTGTCATTGAGATGAAAAATAGTTAGAAATGGCACATTTAAATACAATGCGGTTGAGGTTGTCGCCGTTCGTGCCAGTGGGATAAAACCTGCAAATAAACTTCGTAATAAGTGTCAAAGGAATTTCAGTACTTTTTTAAAAAGCGCAACCACATTACAAGTAGCGGGCGGATGAAGAAACAAGCTGGACACATTCTGGTAAATAAATGTATTAGAAAGTTTATGTCCACACTTTAGGTTAATTTGAGTAGCTGTCCCCTCTCCTGACTTGTCTGTTTTAGTAAATACTTGTATACCCCATGAAATCACAATTCAGGGGCATCTTTTTTTTAGAACTCAGCATTGTGCCGTTCCCCTGTTATTCCTCCTAGAAATATATGAATAAATAGACAACTGGGTGTTACCTACAGTCTAACTCTAAGCACTGATTGGACAGCGTCAGACTGTAAGGACGCACCCCCAAGTTACAGAGGAGCGGCACATCGTAGTGTTCTAAGAAATGCTCCAGAATAGTTATTTCATGGGGACATGTCGGGAGAGGGGACCTAATGGTCCTGTTAGTGATTCGCGTACATGCCAAAGTACGACAAGGTCATGTGATTACAAGGACGGCACATCGTTATGGCCGCATTGTTGACAAATGGCCTTTGCACAGTGGGAACAGAATCCTCCAAAAAATAATTGTATAGTGTTTTTGGAGGAGAAAAAAAAAAAAAAGCAAGACCCTTATAATCCATGTTTGCATTGCAAAATTATGGCATCCTGTGTGCTCCAATCAAAAACTTCTGGGCTCCGATGTAACATTGATAATTCCCATAGCAGCTCCGTGACACCCCCCCCCCCCACATCCGTGTGCTGTGCCTTGAAACAACGCACCGCACACGGACCCATTGGTTTCAATGGGGCCGTTCACACATGCGTGATTTTTCACGCAGCCAGAGTCCACTGCGTGAAAGATACTGCATGTCCTATATTGGTGCATGATCACGCACCTATGTGCCCATTGAAGTCTATGGGTGCGTGAAAACCATGCACCGCACACGCATGCACATGCGTGTTCGGTGCGTGATGTACGCATCAATTCAGTTGAAAATAATAAGAAAAAAAAGATTTGCTTTGCGTGAATAACGCATGACACTCGCAAAGCACACTGATGCATAACGCCACACACACACGCCCGTGTGCATGAGGCCTTAATTGTCTATTTGGGGAAGGGGGTACAAGTATTGAACTAAGAACACAATGTTATCTTGTTTGTTTTGGTTGCTATACAATCTCCTCTGTTTTATGAGGCGATTTACATTGCTTCTTTGTATACTTTTGTATCACTTCGAACTGGGGATTTCACGATACCACATTTGGACTTCGATACCGATACTTCGTGTAGTATTGCGATTTCCATACCAAAACGATACTTTGCCAACAGTAATCTTCTGATGTGAGGCGCGTGGTGTGATGATGAATTTTGAATGTGCTTCACATTAATAGTAATTAAGCCCATCATGTTTCTCAGCCATAATGGGTTAATGTGTGCGGTACATGATAGGGTTAATTACTATTAATATGAAGCACATGGAGGTTAAATTCATCACACCTCGTGCCCCAGAATAAGGCCTTATTCACATGAACGCGTTGCAGTTCCGTGTGTCATCAGTGTTGGCTGTGTGATTTTCACGCATATGCCATCCTTATGACACGCGGTTTTGATGTTTAGAAAAAAATTAAGGACGTGCTTTTATTTTTTCCTTCATTTCTTGATCTACTGTTGCGCGAATCACGCGCGACACATGGAAGTGCTTTCGTGTGCTGCCCGTGATTTTCACACACCGTTTGACTTCAATGGGTGCGTGATGCGCGAAAAACGGCCAACGCTGCGTGAAAATCACGGAATGTTTGAACGACCCCATTGACTAACGTAGGTCCGTGCAACGCGCGTGATTTTCACACGCGTATCACGGACGTTAAACACGTTCGTGTGAATAAGGCCTAAGTGAAAGAAAGCAGTTTATATTTTCTTACAGCGTACACATCATAAATGACGCAAAAAAATTGTTGTGCAGGTGATTACGGCCGCGCTAATACCGAATATGTGTATTTTATGTATTGACTTATTTTAATATTTATTGTAAATAAAGGTATGTGTATTTTTTTTTAATTTTACATTACTTTGTTTTTACTTAGTTTAGAGGCTCTGTCACCAGATTATAAGTGCCCTATCTCCTACATAATCTGGTCGGCGCTGTAATGTGGATAACAGTGGTTTTATTTTGAAAAACGATAATTTTTGATCGTTATGAGCCATTTTAGATTTATGCTAATTAGGTTCTTACTGGCCAACTGGGTGTTTTTTTTTTTAAACTTTTTGACCAAGTGGGTGTTGTACAGAGGAGTGTATGACTCTGACCAATCAGCGTCATATACTTCTCTCCATTCATGTCCATTTGTATTCACTGCACAGCGTGATCTCGCGAGCTGTCACATACACCCACGTTAACTTTACTGAAGTGTCTTGAGAGTGAATAGACATTGCCTCCAGCCAGGACGCGATGCCTATTCACATTCCCGAAACTTCGGTATAGTTTGTGTGGGATTTAATTTACAGCACTGCGTGTTCTCGCGAGATCGCGCTGTGAATGACAGCATGCTGATCATATATGGATAGTACACAGGCCCTTGTTAGGACATATCTAAGTATGCCCTAACAGGAAATATGGTCAGACAGCCCTGGGGTCCTTCAATGGACCCTGGGCTGTCTGCCCATATATGGTATGTCCCTCAATCGCGTCACAGGGATTCCTGTGATGTGATCCAAGGGGCATCGCCCTTCTCATTTTCCCCTGAATGCTGCAGTCCGCTTTGATCGCAGCATTTAGGAGAATAGCGGCGGAGATGAGAGGTTTCTCTGATCGCCGTTATAGAGCGGGGCTGTGGCTGTGTAATACAGCCATTTCCCCGCTCCTGACAGTAAGTGTGTGCGCGGTCAGCCTGAGGTGATGAGGCTGGCGCTGCACTAATGAGCGGCGGCACAGCCACTGAGGACAGAACATGGGGGTGTTTTGTAGTGCGCTCGCCATGTTCTGTCTTCAGTGCCGCCGCTCATTAGTGCAGGGCTGGCCGCATCACATCATCCTGACCGCGAGCGCACTTGTCAGGACTCAGGAGCGGGGCAGTGACTGTATTACACATGTATCACACAGCCGCAGCCCTGCTCTGACTGCATTCATGTGTTACTATACTTAGCTGTGCGGCCGCGCAGCTTAGTATCGAAATACATGAAATAACGGTATCAAACCGTTTGGGGTGCACAGCATTGAAACAGTATCGAAGTTTCAATTCATTGTGGGTCCCTACTTAGAACAATGCCTGGGATATGGCGTCCCCATACATTATTATCATGCCGGCAGCGCGTCTCCCTGTTTACCCATGGAGATTTGCTGCCGATAACGATAATAATATCGCCATTTAAAACGATACGATCTTTAAACGCTTGTTTGGCCAATAATTGGCCAGTGTAAAAGGGCCCCAAAGTCTTTTCCCAGCTGCACAGTAGGGGGCACTATCTCTGTAATAGGGACTTATGAATAAACATATGGACATATTCTTTGCGGCCAAAAGTATAGCACCCAAATATCACATTCACGTCCTAAGGCTACATGCACACGACCATGGTTTTCATCAGTGTTCTGTCTTTGATTTTTATTAATGGATCGCACACTGACCCATTCATTTCTATAGCCCCATGCACACTTTTTATTTTATTTTTTTATTGGTGTTTCTTTCACGGATCCGTGTGGTTTCGCCCATTCAACACTATGGCAACATGAAAACCCAGGACCGCACACTGATGCCGTCCCTGTCCTGTCCGTATGCCGTTTGTGTTTTCTGCAGCGTTCTGAGTCGTACACCAGAAGAGCCTGCTGGAAACGTCAGAAATACAAGAGTAAAGGGCGCCAGGGAGATCATGTGACCTCGGTGTTGGGACAACTACTGACATAATTTTCTGCCTTCCCTATTGAATCCGCAAAAAAACTGATAATTTTTACGGACATGCGGCTGTGGAGTACACACTGATGAGACACGGACCGGAAAAGTGGACAACGGATCCATTGTTTACGGACCGCAAAATAGCATCGTGTGCATGCACGTCCTTCCAAAACTATGGGCATCACAATGGAATTGCTCTCCTCTATTCTTCACTTTTTTTTTTTTTTTATGTATAATTTCAATGAATATTTAGTGACTTGGTAACATTCTTGTTTATGTTTAGAAGCTGGAAACCATTCTGACCTACGTCTACTTGGGCTACATTCAGACGAGTGTCTGATTTGCATGCGTAAAAAACGCCGTGTTTCGCCTACATTCATGTCCGTGTGCCTTGCGTATTGGCATTGGTGTGCTTTCGTGTGGCATGCGTTTATCACGTCTGTCTATTTCTCTGCTTTTCTATGTACTTGATGCGTGAAACACGGACAGCACACGGATGTTGTCTGTGGTTTTCACGCACCCGTTGACTTCGATGGGCGACTAGGTGCGTGAAAACGCACCAATATAGGACATGCACTGAGTTTCACGCAAAGGACACTCGCTGCGTGAAAGCTCACGCATGTCTGAATAGACCCATTGCAATCAATGGGTCTGTGTGCTGTGCATTATTTCAACGCACAGCACACGGATGAGTATTTCGCTAGTCTGCATGAGCCCTTACGTTTGTTTTTGTTACAATGCATCGGTGAATATTGGAGGCTGACATCGAGGACCGGAAAGAGGTTTGTGCAGCTCCTATGTCTAGTTTACAGAGGATTGCGTAGACTGATTACACTGTAACAAAGCCTCAGCTGGGAACAGGACAGGGGGTGTTCAGCGCTGGATGCGCACCAGAATGCTTTTTGATGATGGTGATGAGCTGTATACAGCGATAACGCGTTATTTACATAGGACTGGATATAACCCCTGAAGTAAATGTATTTCTGAATGAAACAATTTTTTCTCCTTTTTTGTAGGTGGTCAAGAAGGCAGACATGATAAATAAGAACATGGTGCAACAGGTCCAAGCGGAAAGGGACGCTCTAGCTTTAAGTAAAAGTCCTTTTATTGTGCACTTATACTATTCTCTGCAGTCCGCCAACAATATCTACCTGGTAAGAGCCTGAAAGACGCACAATGTGATCTCTTCATCTGCAAATGTACCGCTCTACGAGCGATACAAATAAAGGTTGTGTTTTCTCTTTTTGTTTTTTTGTGTGTGGGTATATGGAGTATCTTTACAACTCTTGTAGCCACTGTTGGTCTCCGTTTCTTCTTTCTCACTTTCTCTTCTTCCGATCTTCCCTGCACCTTACTAGAAAAATGCGCAAGAGCCCTGGCAAAGTTTGTGCCAAAAAAAGATGGCGGGCGTTCAGGCACGGGATGTTTTTGTGGTTTTTTTTTTTTTCTATACGGATAACCCATCAATATATGATCGGTGGGGGTTCGACACCTGGACTGTTCCAGCTGCTTTAGGGCACCGGAAGTTATGAAGTATAGCGACTGTACTGCTGCTCTACTTCTATTCAATTGACAGAGGGGCAGAGCTGCAGTAACCACACGGCCGCTATATGGTGTATGGAGCCATCTGCTTATGGCAGAAAGGTCTCCAACCCCCCCAACTCTCACAAACGTCAGTGTGTATGTTACTGCCATTGAGAGGAGAGGGCTAAGCAAAACTCCCAACATGTTGAAATTCTGCATGCCTAATCCTCGTCTCATCGCGCAAACATCAAAGGACAATCAGGCGGGCGCTTGTGGATTCCACTTAAAGGTTGTGTCCAGTCTGGACAACACCTGCCCATATGCCCTGGCTTTGGAGGACTTGGCTTGACTATGTAATAATTTGACTAGGTGCCATGTCGCCACCTACATGTCTCCTGCAGGTGCTCGCCACAGGTTCAGCTGCCGGGTCACTACACAAGGAAGGAGCTGTTGAGTTGGGACAATCCTTTTTGGAAGGGGTATTCCCAGAATCCACATTTATCACCTGTTCACAGGATAGGTGAGCAGAATCTTCTCGCTAGAACCCCATCACTAGAATAGGGGGCCCAAGCCCCTATTCCTCCTCGTCAATGCAGTCTTGGCATGGAGATCTTTGAATAGGGCGGCGGACGATCATGAGCGGTGCCACTCCCGTTTAAAGTCTAAAACTGATGGAGACGGCAGAGTACAGCTCTCGGCTATTTCTGTCAGTCCCATAGACATTGAATGAGCGGCAGCGCACATGCTCGTCCTCCGCGCCATTGAAGCTCTAGGACCCCGTTCTAGTGATCGGTGGGACCCCCAGTGATCAGACACATCACCTATCCTGTGGAAAGGTAATAAATGTTGATTCTGCGAATACCCCATTAAAGCGATGTATTTATAAAGTTACACAACATTTTTATATAGATTTACTCTATATGTAAATTGGTGTGGAAATAGTTTTCTAGTTAAAGACTCTTACGGCAGATCAGCTAGAACCTTCCTCCTGCATTAAACACCGCAAGGCCCTGTTCACACGGCGTGGTTTTGCCGTGTATTTTGGCACGTTTTGTGCACCGAAATACATGTCAAAACGCTTCATTAAGCTTCCCATTCAAATCGATGGGAAAGCGCACAGTTAGTACATACGTGTTGTTTTTTACGCAAGCGTATTTTGAGAAGACGCATCTTGTGTAAAAAGGTCAGGTCAATTCTTTGCGTAAAAAGTTCCCATAGTTGATGGGTCCTAATTGCGCAACAAAGAACGTGGGAAAACGTGTCAGACGCCTGTATTTTAATAATCGTTACAAAAACGAGCGTATTTGACACGTTTAAATGTTTTTTTGGTGGGGGTTTCAGCGCCGTGTGAACATGCCCTCAAGATGGTCTTGGAGTTATACTGGACTAGTGTACTGATACCATGTAGGGGGGGACCCCCACTAGTTACTATATATAACATGGCATACAGGCAAGAAACGGGGCCACGTAACTCGGGGACATGTGTTCTACTTTTTTTTATTTTTTGTTTAGTTTTTTAATATATGCCTTTAGGCTATATTCACACGTCGTATATGGTGCAGACATTTCAGCTACTGAAAATTAGTTTCATACATGTGAATGGAAATGGTTCTGCACTAGGTGCGGGGATTTCTGTAAGACCCATTAAGATGTATGGGACAGTCGAGGAAATATCTGCAACAAACCGGTCGTGGGTGATGATATACCTATATGTGAGCGCTGTCGTACGGATCCATCACATATAACAGCAGTGTCTTCTATCAGGTTATGGAATATCTCATTGGTGGAGATGTGAAGTCTCTCCTGCATATCTACGGTTACTTTGATGAGGATATGGCAGTGAAGTACCTATCTGAGGTGGCTCTGGCTCTTGACTACTTACACAGACATGGAATAATTCACAGGTAAAGAACTTTATTACAGACTTGAAATGTGTTCCATCGCTTTTATAACAAACTTGTTATGTGCAGCAATAGACCTAAACAATAGTTGCAATTTTCTACATCGAAAATCACATATTCTATGGTGAAATATGATCACTTGAATATACAGGCCCAAAGCTCCCGAGGCTGCACTACTGAGAGATTGTAAGTGTAGATTCAAATCAACAAATACATCAAAGTCTACATCCCATGTAGCTGGAATAGTAGTGATTTGTGTATATATGGGGATATCAACGTGTTATATTACAACGTGGATATTACATTTTTATTTTTTATACACTTCTTCTGACCCGTTTCCTTTTAAAAGAGTTCTTGAGGATTTTAAAATTTCAGCATTGTCTCTATATGGAAAGATAAGGACTACAATGTACTACTCAGGGCAACCATTATTGGTCTTGTGCATCCCCCTACGATTCCTGTTGTTCCTCTAGCGCAACAACTTGTCAGGTGACTGTGGCGGCCAGTCACTGGCTGCAGCGGTGGTTCCGGTCCTGTCCCTTTCTGCTCGCCAGTGATTAGGGGACAGGGTGAACTGATGTGTCGTCACAATGAATGTCATGTCAGGGTGCATAGAGGAACAGCTGGATCGTTGGGAGATGCTGAAGACTGGCAGTGGGTGGCTGGAACGTAGTCGGTACGGGGAGTATATTGCACAGTTTATTACTTTTCCATTTTGAGCCCAAATGCAGAAATTTCTGTGAACTCTTTAGGCCAGGATCGCAACACACACCTTTTTGATATTTGATTCAGTTTTTGCCTCTGGTTTTTTGAGACAAACACAGAAGTGGACACAAAAAAAAAAAAGAGGTACACCAGTCTTTTTTTATTTATTTTTATATTTATTTATACCTTTTTTCTTCCTTTTGGATCCATTTCTGGCTTTGGATGATCAAACGGAGCCAAAAACTGCATCAAAACTGTGTGAGTGATCCTGGCCTTAGGCTGGAATCACATGTGCAGTTTTTTTGAGCCAAACACAGGAGTGGATCTTAAATGAAGAAGTAGGTAAAGAAAAAACATAAAAATCCTTTTTGTTCCCACTAAAAATATACTCGTAGTGAAAATAATAAATAATAGAGATACACTACCGTTCAAAAGTTTGGGGTCACCCAGACAGAAGTGTGAGTTTTCATGGAAAACACAAAATTATTTATCAAATGAGTTGCAAAATGACTAGAAAATATAGTCAAGACATTGACAAGGTTAGAAATAATGATTTTTATTTGAAATAATAATTTTCTCCTTCAAACTTTGCTTTCGTCTTGGAATGCTCCATTTGCAGCAATTACAGCATTGCAGACCTTTGGCATTCTAGCTGTTAATTTGCTGAGGTAATCGGGAGAAATTTCACCCCATGCTTCCAGAAGGCCCTCCCACAAGTTGGATTGGCTTGATGGGCACTTCTTGCGTACCATACGGTCAAGCTGCTCCCACAACAGCTCTATGGGGTTGAGATCTGGTGACTGCGCTGGCCACTCCATTACAGATAGAATACCAGCTGCCGGCTTCTTCCCTAAATAGTTCTTGCATAATTTGGAGGTGTGCTTTGGGGCATTGTCCTGTTGAAGGATGAAATTGGCTCCAATCAAGCGCTGTCCACAGGGTATGGCATGGCGTTGCAAAATGGAGTGATAGCCTTCCTTATTCAAAATCCCTTTTACCTTGTACAAATCTCTCACTTTACCAGCACCAAAGCAACCCCAGACCATCACATTACCTCCACCATGCAATGACAGATGGCGTCAGGCACTCTTCCAGCATCTTTTCAGTTCTGCGTCTCACAAATGTTCTTCTGTGTGATCCAAACACCTCAAACTTCGATTCGTCTGTCCATAACCCTTCTTTCCAATCTTCCTCTGTCCAATGTCTGTGTGCTTTTGCCCATATTAATCTTTTCCTTTTATTAGCCAGTCTCAGATATGGCTTTTTCTTTGCCACTCTGCCCTGAAGGCCAGCATCCCGGAGTCGCCTCTTCACTGTAGACGTTGACACTGGCGTTTTGCGGGTACTATTTAATGAAGCTGCCAGTTGAGGACCTGTGAGGCGTCTATTTCTCAAACTAGAGACTCTAATGTACTTGTCTTGTTGCTCAGTTGTGCAGCGGGGCCTCCCACT
The DNA here is from genome assembly GCF_050947455.1 of Rhinoderma darwinii. Taxonomy (NCBI): domain Eukaryota; kingdom Metazoa; phylum Chordata; class Amphibia; order Anura; family Rhinodermatidae; genus Rhinoderma; species Rhinoderma darwinii. The sequence continues at coordinate 317,278,971 of NC_134691.1, forward strand.
TCTCTTTCTACTCTGGTTAGAGCCTGTTTGTGCTGTCCTCTGAAGGGAGTAGTACACACCGTTGTAGGAAATCTTCAGTTTCTTGGCAATTTCTTGCATGGAATAGCCTTCATTTCTAAGAACAAGAATAGACTGTCGAGTTTCACATGAAAGCTCTCTTTTTCTAGCCATTTTGAGAGTTTCATCGAACCCACAAATGTAATGCTCCAGATTCTCAACTAGCTCAAAGGAAGGTCAGTTTTATATCTCCTCTAAACAGCAAAACTGTTTACAGCGGTGCTAACATAATTGCACAAGGTTTTCAAGTGTTTTCTAATCATCCATTAGCCTTCTAACACAGTTAGCAAACACAATGTACCATTAGAACACTGGAGTGACGGTTGCTGGAAATGGGCCTCTATACACCTATGTAGATATTGCATTAAAAACCAGACATTTGCAGCTAGAATAGTCATTTAGCACATTAACAATGTATAGAGTGTATTTCTGATTAATTGAATGTTATCTTCATTGAAAAAAAACTGCTTTTCTTTCAAAAATAAGGAAATTTCTAAGTGACCCTAAACTTTTGAACGGTAGTGTACATGGTATCGCTGCGTTAAAAATTACCCATATAGCAAAGTTAAACTGCTATTCACACAGTATGATTAACGGCGTGACAAAAATTAAAAGAAAAGAAAAATGGTGAAATTGCTCCCCTCCCCAAGTACCAAAGTTAATCAATGAGATATAGTTACCTCAAAATAGTACGATTGAAAAATATAACTCTCCCCGCAAAAAACAAGCCGCGGTTATGTCAACGAAAAAGTTATGGATTTCGAAACTTAATAAAAAAGGGAACAAAAGCACTGCGTCCTGAAGGCTGAAATAGGTTGTGTCCTTGAGGGGTTAATGACCAGTATCCTGAGATGAAGAGATAATTGACCTGTGTGGGGCCGGGTGTACTGAGGTTTATTGGGCTCTACGTTAACCACACAATACAGGTCTTCTGTAGAACCGCGTGTTCCCGTTGAATAATCAAACAGTTTTGTGTCCTTCTTTCGTGGTTACACATTTTCTCGTTCTAATCTGTGTTAATCCGGTATAATTTCACATTCTGTGTTTGTCCCAGGGATCTTAAACCAGATAACATGCTGATCTCAAATGAGGGTCACATTAAGCTAACAGATTTTGGACTCTCCAATGTTGCTCTAAAAAGAGGTAAGAATACGTTTTCAATCTCCATTTTTCAAGAAAAAAAGGGGGGAACCCTCTGTTGTATTTTCAATAGGACCGGTCACAGGGTTTCTTTTGTTAACCGCATACTTCTCCCTTATTGGTGTCCTCCCATTTTCTGCTCTAATTTGTATTTTTTTTGCCCTCCCCTTTGTCTTGCTACGGCCCCTGCTCTGCTTGGCGCCTAATATGCTAATTTTGAGTAAAGATGGAGAGAGAAGACTTAATCTCACTCCTCAGTAGGCGTTGTCTCCTGCGTCACTGTGATGCTGTCCAATCAGAGCGGACAGCCTCACCGGGATGCAGAAGACACTGATTGGACAGCGTCACCGTGATGCAGGAGGCAACGCCTACTGAGGAGTGATGAAGTCTCCTCCTCTCTGCACCTTTTAAAGTCGCATATTAGGTGCCAAGCAGAGCAGGGGCCGTAGCCAGACAAGGAGAGGGCAAAAAAATAAAATAATTACAGAGCTGAAATTGGGAAGATACCAATAAGGGAGAGGTATGTGGTTAAATAAAAAACAAAAGAAAACCATGACAGGTCCTCTTTAATTTAATCTAGAAACATTCATTTATTTATTTGTTTTTTTAAGAGATTAACATGATTGACATTCTTACAACACCTTCAATGGCCAAGCCCAATCAAGACTACTTCCGCACTCCAGGACAAGTTCTTTCTCTTATAAGCTCTCTGGGATTTGTAAGTATTTACTAAAATTAAACTTTTGTGACTAAATATATAAATGGTTTATTATGATTAATATTCCAATAACCAGCGTCGCTATAATGTCTTGTTCTTCCACTAAGGATCAGGAGAGAAGTTGCTGAGTGGTTGCAAATGTGTATATATAAGGCTCTGTTCACATCTGTGTTGGAGACTCCATTGCAGATTCCTTCAAATATGATGAGGGGAAAAAACGCACACATTACACATTAACCTGACGAACTGCATTGTAAGTCAATAGGGTCTGTCGGGCACCTCTGGAAGCCACGATGTAGATTTGAACAGAGCCCAATGAAGGGTATGTCCACCTTTGCAATCATTTTTCTTGTTACTTCAATTCATCTAAAATACGAAAATGAAGCAACATTTCAAATATATTCATTAAAAATTCCCTAACATTTTGTGTATACAGCTCTTATGAAAAACTCCATGGTTACAGACTACAAACACCCTGTGTAGTCTGATTCCTGCAGTCCTACTCCTTTTTAAAGTAATCCTTCCTTAATGTTTTATCAAGAATCAGAGGACAGATAGGAGAGGGCATTAAACCCAGAAGATAGGACTACACAGGGTTTGTTTTTAGTCTGTAACCATGGAAACAAATAGATCTGCATAAGAGCTGTAGGCACAGAATAGTAGGATATTTTTTATGAAGACTATTTGTTTCTTTTATATTTTTATGTTGGATGTATTGGTGTACATGGCCTTTAAGGGGTTTGTCCAAATGAAAGATGCCCCTGGAGTTTTCTGATCTAAATTAATGATCTGAAAAGCTGCCTATAGACATGAGAGATTTCTGCAGATTGTTGGCAGATCCAGTTTATTTTATAGGCAGCTTTAATCTTGGGCACGACAGATTGTCAGCAGATCGCACCAACTTTAACTGGGTCTGCCAATGATCTACAGATAGATTTCTTGTCTATGGCCAGCTTTAGACTCCTACACTGTTTTGTGTTTTTAAAAAAAAAATATATTTCCTTAGTCATTTTTTATTTTATTTATTTTCTCTATATTAGAATTCTCCAGTGCGAGGGAAGATGCAGGGAACAACCTCCTCAACGACTCCAGTACTTAAAGAGTCGTCTCAGGGCAATTCTACTCCTCTTATTATGGGAAATAAAGAAAATTTTGTGAAGGCCGGCAAGCTGCTAATATCATGTAAGTGACTTATAATGGACATTAATTGCTACAATTAAAGTAGATCTCGAGGCTCCTAATTTCGGAGGATCATGCGCCAATAACCTAAAAAAAATAAATTCTCCTTTTAGTGGCTTGTTTTATAGCCATTCTGATTTTGCGCTAACTGAAATTAGCTCTCAAACTAACCCCTTGCAGACCTTGATTAATATACAGCAGCCAATCTGAACAAGCAGTGTAAAGCATGGGGGTCAGAGCAGCAGCCTAAGCTTGTGATGAGATTGCAGTTGATTCTTGGATTCATAGTAGATGAGTTTTGTTTTTTTTGTTTTTTTTTATATTTTACTTGAAACCAGAATTCAGTCCCCAAGCTTACGTTTTGAGTAGCGGTGTTGCATGACTGTTCTATGACCCCCTGTACTGTCTGTATAGGGCATGTCTATAGAGACTGCTTACTAGATATGTGTATAGAGCCCCATTAAGGCTAGGTCTTCGGTCATGTCTGGTGAGGGCACACATAAGATTAGCTTGTGTGTAGTGTTCCCACATTCCACCCCTGCAATGAATCCCAACTTTCCTCTCCCGTGAGAAGCGGTAGAGCACTTTAGCAAACCTCCAGGTGGCGCATCTTGTGACAAACTTTCTCTTCTGCTTGAGAAGAATCCTCCCGAGTGGTGGAGTACAGCTCTGATGGCCTCTCTGCACATTATGAGGCCTAGGTAAAGAGCACAAACTGGGAGCTTACCCTGAACGAGGAGTAGTAGTGATCAGGAGGCCGATGCAGGATGCAAACCAGCTGGAGCTTGGGATTATACTATTCAGACTCGGCACGGGCTAAATCTAATAATGGGTACCAGGCCCAAATTGCGTAACAACGTATTATATCTACTATACGGTACGGTGTGTGTGTGTGTGTGTGTGTGTGTGTGTGTGTGTGTGTGTGTGTATACACACACACACACACACACACACACACACACACACACACACACACACACACACACACACACACACACACACACACACACACACACACACACACACACAATATAACTAAACTGCTATCTGCTCATAGGAGAAGGGGGCACATGAGATGACTTGGCTTATAGGAAACAATATAAACAGAGGAAGTAAAACCTAAAGACTGCAGAATTTCCGCAGCGGATTTGTGTGTGGGAATTCCACAGAATTTACAGTAGCAACAAAGTGGTGAAAACGTTAACTTGACCTGCAGCGCAGAATTTAAAACCGCAGCGCCTCAATTTATGCTGTGTTTTCGTGGCTTTTCTGGTTTTCCACATTTACCGTATATGTCGGCGTATAAGACGACTGGGCGTATAAGACGACCCCCAACTTTTACCCTTAAAATATAGAATTTAAGATATACTCACCATTTCGTGCAGGAGCGCTTGACTATGGCCATCGGCGGCAGGACCCAGGACTCTCTGTCTCTTTGAACTCGCGCATGCGCAGATAGGCTGCTTCATCGCGCGAGATCTGAAAGGCAGGGAATGAGAGGAAAGGGCGGGCCAGAGCATCTTACAGAGATGTTCCCTGGCGGCTAATACCGGCTTCCCTCAGATCCGTGGCGGATTCCGTGCATCCCGGGAGCCTGTGTACCGGACTGCAGGCTCACAAGGTAACACACAATCTGTGTGTAGACAATATGTAGACTAGGGATGTCACGATACCAGAATTTGGACTTCGATACCGATACTTCGTTTAGTATTGCGATTTCGATACCAATTTCGATACTTTTGCCAACAGTAATAAAAAAAAAATTCTTCCGTTTTCTGATGTGAGGCGCGACGTGTGATGAATTTTGAACGCGCCTCACATTAATAGTAATTAATCCCATCATGTTTCTCAGTCATATTGGGTTAATGTGCGAGGTACATGATGGGGTTAATTACTATTAATGTGAGGAACATGGAGGGTAAATTCATCGCACCTCGCGCCTCACATTAATAAGTGAATGAAAGCCGTGTTTATTTCATTTTTTTATTTTAATGTTTATTGTAAAAAAGGTGAAGGTGTATTTTTTTTAAAATTTAACAATACTTTGTTTATACTTTATTTTTAAACTTTAATGTACTGACATATATCAGATATGTGCCAGTACATTAACCTGTGGACGGATAATACACAGGCAGTTGTTAGGACATACTTGGGTATGTCCTAACAACATGAAATATGGTAAGACAGCCCTGGGGTCCGTCAATAGACCCTGGGCTGTCTGCCCATATATGGTATGGCCCTCGATCGCGTCACAGGAATTCCCTGTGACGCGATCCAGGGGCATCCCCCCCTTCTCACTTTCCCCTGAATGCTGCAGTCAGCTGTGATCGCAGCATTCAGGGGAATAACGGCGGAGATGAGAGGTTTCTCTGATCTCCGCCGTTATAGCGCGGGGCTGCGGCTGTGTAATACAACCATTGCCCTGCTCCTGACAGGAAGTGCGCGCGCGGTCAGCATGAGGTGATGCGGCCGGCGCTGCACTAATGAGCGGCAGTTCAGGCACTGAAGACAGAACATGGGGGTGTTTTGTAGCGCGCCCGCCATGTTCTGTCTCCAGTGCCGCCGCTCATTAGTGCAGCGCTGGCCGCATTGCATCATCCTGACCCCGCGAACTTATCATGACTCAGGAGCGGGGCTGTGGCTGAATTACACAGCCGCAGCCGCGCTCCCATACATTCATGTGTCACTATACTGAGCTGTGCGGCTGCAACGTGCATCCCTAATGTAGACAATATTCGGCATATAAGACGACCCCACACTTTTGACATTTTTTTAAGGGTGTAAAAAGTCGTCTTGTACGCCGATATATACGGTAATTCAATGGGTTGTAAAACCTGCAACAAATAGCCAAACATTGCGACTCAGAATTTTTTTTTTTATTATACTTACCCAGAACTCCCTGCTTCTTCCTCCAGTCCGGCCTCCTGGGATGACTTTTCATCCCATGTGACCGCTGCAGCGTCATCCAGGGAATCCGCACTGGATGGCAAAGGAGGGACGTGTCCCTGACCACGGCTGGGGTAAGTATGAACGTGTTTTTTGTTTTTTTTTCTGCAACGGAAATTCCACCCGAAAAACTGCATCACAAATAAACTGGTGTGGGTTTTTAGACTAAATGTGCTGCGGGTTCCATGTCGTATATGCTGCGTAGTTTTACGCGGCGTATCGGACGCTTGGAATCCCGGCCTAAGGGTATGTTCACACACACAGGACACCCTGAAGATTTTCTGCAACAGAAAATCTGCAGCAGAATCAAGAAAAATGCTGGTAAATCTGTCACAAACATCTGTGTAAAAATGCGTTTTTTCTGCTCATATTGCTGTGTAAACACTGCAGTTTTTCTGCAGTGGTTTTACCTGCGGGTTCAGTATTAAACGTTGTTTATAGCAAAGTATATTTGCACCTGATGATTTCCAGTGTTTTCGCTATGTAGACGCTGTAAAAACCACAACTAAACAAATCTGTAGCGGAATTTTTGCTCCCCATTGAAGTCTATAGGTCAAAAAGGCAGCATCTTCCCACAGAACCCGCAGCGTATATCGACATCATGCAGAATTGAAAGTCGCACTACATAATAGTTTTCACACGACTTAACTGTGTTTTGTGGTGGTTTTTTTTTTTCCGTTGTTTTTACTTTGTTGCTACTGTAAATGCTGCAGAATTTCCGCACACCGTTCCATTGCAGAAATTCTGCTTCTTTTACGCTATGTGGGAACACGGCCTCAGGAGGCTCTATGCTATATAAGTTTATACTCCTCACATTCCTCAATTACCTGGGACTAGATATAAACTGCTCCCTCAAAGCAGTGTGTGTGTATAGGACTGTATACAAGCCACATTCCCCTAAGAGCGGTGTACACCAATCCATTGACTGAGATAGAACGTCTTCAACTGACAAGGAGCACCCATCACAGCCAAAGCTGCAGTGCGCTTAGCTGACCACGTCTGCACCCTCGTTTCAGCGTCGATGGGGGGGTCTTGGCACACGGAAACCCACCGATCCAAACTTTTGATATATCAAAAGTTTGAAAGTGTAGTTATTTTTTACAACACTGGGAACAAAAAGGGTAAAAATGATAGATCTTGTTAATAAGCATACAGGTAATCTATACATTATGCAGGTATTTGTAAGTGTGTAACGAAGCTATTAGTGCTCTATATTATACCGTCTGTCTTTTTTTTTTTTTTTTTTCTTCTTCTCCACTTATGTGTGAAATGGGAAGGAAAGTGTGGAAAGGGGGAAAAAAAAGAGAAAAAATTTAATATTGTGTGTGTGTGTATATATATATATAATATCTCTCTATCTCTAGGGCTAAAGTATTGTTCATAACGTGACTTCAGTTATTCCCTATGGGTAATTAAGTCTTAAGTGACTCCTGCAGGACTTCTGACAGAATACGTGAAGATCAATCAAAATAAACCAAAAATATAGGTTCAATGTTTCTCACTCGCTGTTTTTCTTTTTCAGGTCCCGATGTAAACACATCCAGTCCTAGCATGCCCGTAAAATGCCTGACACCCAACCTACTAAAGTTCAGGGCACGGCTCGGAACATCCAGTGCCAGTAGTCAGTCCCGTATATGCTTATCAAGTATGGAGTCTGATTGTTGCAGTAGTCCAAAATGGGAAAATGGTAACCAGGTTTGTAATCTGCTTATTGGCTAATAGTCTGTATGTAATTTCTGTAGGTGAATATATGTGCCGTAAGTGCTGTAATCAGTCTTCGGCATATATGCACAACTTGTGGCCCAGAAGGTCTCCATGTGTGTCCAGTCTGCCACAGGATGCTTGCCGTCCCATCGTAATACAGACATGTTGCATCTTACCTGTTTGCTCCAGGCTTGCTCAGAATATAGTAAACTGATTCACTTCTCTATGGCAGCCCTATATTGCTAACTATGGGCCTCCAGCATACCTTAGACATGACCCCGGTTGTGTCCTATGACCCTGACTTTTTAACCAATTCTCGCAAATTGACAAACCATTAGGTCCTAATTGTGGTCTTTTGTTTGCAATAGGTTGTATTAGTAGATGCTGGAGATGGCGTGGGTGCCCAGCTGTGATAAAATGCTGCACTCCAGTTGTAAAGGCTGAGATTGTTTAAAGGGGTAGTCCGGGATTAGAAAAACATGGCTGCTTCCTAGAAACAAAGCCACACCTGTCTATGGGTGGTCTGGTATTGTAGCCCAGCTCTATTGAAGTTGATGGGGCTAACCTGCTATACCACACACAGCCTGTGGAGAGGTGTGGCGCTATTTTTGGAAGAAAGGCATGTTTTGCAAACAACCACTTTAACCTCTAAGGCCCCATTCACACGAGCGTATCAGATTCACACGCGTGAATCTGATCTGTGTGTGTTTTGCGTTATGCATCAGTGTGTTTTGCGAGTGTCATGCGTTATTCACGCACACGGATGTGCATTCGTGTGCAGTGCGTGGTTTTCACACACCCATAGACTTCAATAGGTGCGTGAAAACGCATCAATATAGGACATGCAGTGAGATTCACGCAGCGGACTCTCGCCGTGTGAAAACTCACGCATGTGTGTACGGCCCCATTGAAATGAATGGGTCCCTGTGCTGCGCATGATTTCCATGCACAGCACACGCACGTGCTGGTTCCCTTTGATTCATCTCCGGCATTGTGATTGCTGCGATTTTAACTTCTGGTATGCCCTAAAAGATGCCTGTGTACTTTATATGCACAGGTAGTAATGTATTTAAACATACAGATATTCCAATATATTACTGTTTAAAATAATGAAGTCAAAATCCCCTAATCATGTGATTGATTTAAAAAAAAAAAAAAAGCTACAAAAACAGGTTGTGTGGCGCTACGAATTTCTTTTCTTATGGCAGTATGAAAGCAGACAGGTGCGAATGACACATCTCTTGTCATTAAGGCGAAAATTGGCCTTGTTTTGAAGGAGGTAAATATTCTCCCCATAAGGCACTTTATTAATGTTTTGTGAACTGCAGAATACTGATCCTGTGTTTTTGGTTTTTTTTGTTTTTTTTTCTCTTCTCTGTTCTGCTCCAGGATTTGGAAGGTCCACCCTATCTGAGCTCCAGCCACTTAAAGAACAGTATGTCTGATAAATCACTAGGTAAACTCCAGCTAGGAAAAGTTGCAAAGTACATGAAGGATCTAGAGTATGCCATCTCCCCCATTAGTAATCGCAGAAATTGCAAGAAATTGGACATTCAGAATGACACTAATGACCTTGAAGACACTCCCGTTGCTGACTTGAACGCAAAAGGCTTCATAAGGAAATGTCTTTATGACCCCAATACACAAGCAGAAAAAGAAAACTTGTGCACGAGTGGACAATTGATAGAATTACCCAGATCTCCAGAATCCCCTCCTTGGCTGGCTAGTTCCTCTTTGGATCCCTTAAAGGGCAATGAAGATAAAAATTCCAATAGAGTTGGAGTCAAAAGAAATTTTTCACTTGTTGAAACGAGTCCCGGTGAACATCTTGTGGAAAAGAAAAACAATTCTCTGTATAAACGAGCCTACCCTCTCTCCGGTTCTACGGTCAACCCAAGTACAGGTCTAACCATGGAGATTGAGTCGTTGTTCCTTGGTGATCTCCATAAAAACATTGAAAAGGGTGATAAACTAGAAAATACTTTGGTCCCTGCTACAGAGAAACTCTGCTCCGAAAACCCTGTCGCCAAAAATTTGTTGTGTGAGTTGGATGATAATTGTGAGCAGGATGAGGACCGTAGGAACTCCGAACCAAATGGGGGTTTGGAGTCCTCTCATGATATGTCTATTACAGAACACCCGTTGGAGAAAGCACTGTCTGATGTGGATAAAAGCATGAAAGAGCTGTCATTTGAGTCAGAAGGTGATGCCAATGTCAGCTCCTCTGAGGAAGCGAGTGCAGCCACAAAATCTGAAAATGAAGAGCAGAGGGAGGTCCGGTATATGGGTCGTAGTTTAAAAGATCTGGCCAATGATTCTCTGGCATCTCCAGCTACAACAAGAATATTAAACAAGTCTAAGAGAAGAACTGTAGTGGCTTTCAGAAGCTATAACAGTTCTATAAATGCGTCAAACCTCTCAGAACCTTCCCGAATAAGTATCGGATCATTGGATAAAATACACTTCTCTTTGGGTTGTACAGGATCTTACCCATTGGCAATTACACCTGCACAAAAGGACAGAACGGCCAAGAATTTCCAGGTATAACTTGCTGTTCTACATGTATAGCATTAGTAACAATCATTTAATACATTAAACTTATAAAACCAAAGGACTAATCAATGTGTTTACACAGTAAGTTCCAGATAGGACGGACCACGATGGAAATCTAGCTTGGGTTAGTGGGCTATTCGCGCAATGGATGCTTTACCATAAACTATTATTAAATGGGTATTCTGGTTGTAACAAGTTATTGCTGGGAAACCCACTGATCGCCAGAATGGGATCCTGTCTCCCCCTTTAGCAGCGAGATCACTTGCTGGGAGGAATTAATGGAGCGGTGACAGCATGCGTCCTGCCGCTTCATTCAAAGTCCATGGGCACTGATTGGAATTGCCACTGCATGGAATACGTAATGTATAAGTATCCGGCTTCCTCACACAATAACAGCTGAACAACGGGGGTATCTGCTTTCAGACCAGAGCGATCAGCTGATCACCAGGGGTTCATTTTAGGGAAGTCCTTTTAAGTTCCAAAAAAAAAGGCGTTGACACTGGAAATTATAGTAGTTTTGTCTTGTGAAAAACGCAGCAGCCAGATGTAGATGTTTGCCACTTGTTAGTTAAATATAAAGTTCACAATAGGCATTGCATTTTGGTCTGTTTTTTTGTTTTTAAACGCAGCATGCTCTGTGGGTAGCATTTTTGGTGACCCCCTGAAAGACCTCAATTGTGAAAAATTGCACCAAAAAAAACAATGCCGTGTAGCGCTTGTATGTAGCTTACATGATTTTTTTTGGTGCGTGTTTTTTATTTTTATTTATTTTTTTAATATATTTTTATGCACAAAATAAAAAGCGTAAAGGGGACCAGGAAAAGCCTTGGTAGTTTTCACCTAAAAGATAAGTTGTTCAAACACAAAAAAAATCACCTTATTTCAATTTTAGGGTCTGATAGAAACCCCTTACAGGACGCCAAAGAGTGTACGACGAGGAGCAGTCCAGGCTGAGAATGAAAAAATCCTTGGGACGCCAGACTACCTGGCTCCGGAGCTGCTACTTGGGAAATCCCATGGTGAGTTTCTCCATAGTGCATGGTCAGGTGGATTTGGTTGCACATTTGTACCATGTGCCCGTTTTGTGCCTGTCCTGGTAATGGCAGATAATTGGTCACTGCACTTCAGTTTGTAGGAATATATTTTGAAAGTGTCCCTGTAACATGTGTTTTCTTTGTACACAGGATTGCTGGTATCTGGTAAGTTTAACGTTGCTGCTTTGGTAACGGGATTCTCCTTTATACATAGACTTTGACTTTATTTCACTAACAGATTTCATATTTATTACTACAATCTGTGCAAAATGCTTCATAATACCATTAAGCAGGGACTGTTCTAGTTTAAATTGTATTCATAAGTGCATGCATTCAAATAAAGGAGAAAAATAGTAGTTAAATGGGCTTAATACGCTCATCTAATATACCAGGGCTGTTATGTTCTTCAATTCTGATTTCTAAAGTGCTATTTACAGTATAGGTCATTTCAGGAAATGGCTGCATGTTACTGGGTTGTTCAGTAAGAGTTGCCAAAACGATACCCCCCCCCCCCCCCCGCCTCTGACATTGCTCTTGAATGAAGCTGCATCTCACGGACTTCCTGCTCTGCCCACCCATGCATGCTCTCATAATGCTGGTAATACTCTCTGCTCCCTTTCTGTTACCCTGGTTTCTAGTCCAATTTCAGGAGGGGGTGTGAAGTGAGCTTTCAAAGTACATGCAATGGGCAGCAAGCCTGTGTGGTGCAGCTTCAGCCAATAGCTGTGTAATAGTTTTTGCCTATGGTGTTAAAGACCTGTACTGTACAGATCACCACAGAAGTTTGCATTTTGGGACCTGAGTGAAATAAATAATGGCCCTGGTATGTTACATGACCCTAGTAGCTCCATTTTACTAATGGTGGGAAAATTTGTCCGTTTCACTTGGTGTTTACTCAAGGGATCATCTTTGCAACCAGGTGTATATTTAGGGAACCGTAATGTTCATTGTGGTGCAGTAAGGAAACATGCTGACAGGTGCTTCTATTGTATTCAGTGTCTATGCTGCCAATAGCTGCACTTCGGACCATCCACGTCGTTATATAAAACAGACAACCCCTTTCCTCTTTAGTGCATTGATACCTCACAGCCTTGGATTTACATTTAGTTTGTATACCGGCTTAGGGTCTACATGCTTTTCATCAGCTATGACACAATTTGCTTGGTTTGGCTGCTGGATGTGGAAGGGTTTGTTATGATTGCTTCATACTTGTAAAACAAGACGCTTGGGCATCTGGGTGATCTGGTTGACTCTGACTATACGATTTTAAATGTGTTTCTTTAGGTCCAGCAGTGGACTGGTGGGCCCTTGGAGTTTGCCTGTTTGAGTTTCTCACCGGCATACCGCCATTTAATGACGAGACTCCAGCTCAAGTCTTTCAGAATATTTTGAAGAGAGGTATGTTTTGTTATAGCAGCGCCCTGGCTCATGTTTCTGGGATAAGTGATCCCATGGGGGGGGGGTCTCCTTCGACTTGAAATCCACTGATGTTGGTAATAGGATGACTTGCTGTTTCGGCATTTCTCTACTATAATGTACTGTTTGCTTAATTTTTGGTGTCTACAGATATTCCTTGGCCAGAAAATGATGAAACCCTTTCAGTCAATTCTCAAAATGCAATAAATATCCTTCTCACACTCGACAACACAAAAAGAGCTGGATTTAAAGGTACGAGGTTTTCGCTGGTGGACTCACTGTTTGGATGATGACTTAAAGGGGTTTTCCCCATCAGAGACATTTATGACAAATCTACAGGATATGTCATTAATGTCAGATAGATGCGGGTCCCACCTCTGGGACCCACACCCATCTCTAGAACGGCCCCCTAAACCCTGTTCTAGCTTTTGGTGCGAATGCTGTCCCCAGGCCACTTCCTGACTTTATGGTCGGGAGTTCAATGGTAATTACGGAAACCGTGTAGATCGCATGCTAAGCTGCTTCCGTAACTGCCGTTCACAAGTATAGGAGTTACAAAAACGGCGTAGCTTAGCGAGCTACGCTGTTTCCATAACTTCCGACCATAAAGTCAGGAAGTGGCCGGTAGACGGCGTTAGCACCAAAAGCTTGAATGGGGTTTAGGGAGCCCTGTTCTAGAGATAGATGCGGGTCCTCGAGGTCTGACATTTGACATATCCTGTGGATATGTCATAAATGTCCTTCATGGGAAAACCCCTTTAATATTGCAGCAGTTTTCTTCAATAGGCGACACCTTCCTTCATTGCTTTATATGTAATGGATACAAAGTAAGGTTCTTGCCTCAGCCGCTTTTACCAATATCCCACCCCTTTTCAATGGAGAGGAACTGGGTGAAGGGCCAATGTTTTCTACAAAAAGTTTGTTCCAGGAGCTTTCTTTTCTCACCATCAACCTGATGAGAGAATCTGCCACACAACCAGAGTAAATCCTGCAAAGCGCTCCCCCTAGTGGTGTTTGTGAGCAGCCATCATTTGTATTCTGGGTGCTTCTGAAGGTGACCAGGTAGGTGGGCCCTGCTTTTGGCCAGGCCCATGCTGGCTGTACCTTCTGTACTGCCCTTATGGCTGCCTTGGGCCCACCACCGAATTGCTTATAAAGTTATACCAGCCACATAGCACTGGCCATAAAATAATCACTAGTGCCCACAAAGCTGTTACCATACACTTGTACCAGGCACAGTGCCTCTCTAATACACGTTTGTCACCAAGGGTCCCTCACTGCTCTACACCACATAAAGGAGCTTACATTTGAGCAGCCAATATCTTCAGGCTCCTTTTGAATTTCATTGGGTAGAAGCAATCTATGGTGTAAAACAGTGTCGGGAATCCTGGACACTTGTTTGTCATGGGGTTTGGGAGTCATTTCATGCCATTATGGTAGCAAAAAAGATGCATACGCCAGCTGAAACGTACTTGCTGGTTCAGAGCATCTGATGTAATGATCTGCTATAGGTGCTATGATACGTGTGTTTGAACATGCTTGTATGCATTCCTTTACAGAACTGAAGGCTCATCCTTTCTTACATGGTATAGAATGGGAAAACTTGCAGAACAAGCCAATGCCTTTTATTCCACAGCCAGAAGACGAAACTGACACTACTTATTTTGAAGCCAGAAATAACGCCCAGGATCTCAAGGTCTCTGGATTCAGCCTGTAGGACTCTCTGCCCATGAACCTTCTTCTTTTTCACCATTTTATTATTCATAAATGGGAACTTTGCCCATATTCAGGTTTTTAGCTAAGCTGGCTATTACGTTTCGTAGTTTTAATTAAACATGTGACGTTCCCAAATGTATAAAAAAAATGTAACACTGATGTGAATCTTATGGTTTGTAAATATTTAGTGCTTCTTTAAATGCAGTGTTCTCTACCTACGAACCTTACATTAAGCCTGGTCCCTGAATTGTAAATCTTAATGTAAAATAAAGTAATATAATGTTTGAACTATTACCTAAGATTTATCCTTTTTGATTTTTTTACTTTACACAAAAAATTGAACTGGTTGGTAAAACTATAAAATAACCTAAAATTGCAAAATGGGTCCAACCAAAGCGCTCCGCCACATTCCCTACAATACAGTTAGTGAATCATCTGCCGTACTGGAACTGACCCGATCAACTCAAGTGCTGTCGTTGTAAATTAGAAAACCTATAGAAGCGCCATCAGGGGTGAACTGCACACCAAAAAAAACTAATTGAACAAGACAACCAACTACTGAAACATGCATTATGTAAATAGTCTCGTTTCTCATTGGGGACACAGACCATGGGTTATATGCTTTTGCCAATAGGAAGCCTGACTATAAAACAGTGTGTGCGTCTCCTACAGTATATACCCCTCCTTTATGCACTGAGCTAGACAGTCTTATCTTAGTGTCTGTAGGAGGCAGATGCTCTTGCTAATAGACCAGGCTCTCTTTGCTTTTTTTTTTTTTATATATTAGTTTACTTTCTTTCTTTTTCTTCCAGTGGGAAAACTGGTGACGCTGTCCCGCTACTTTCTCTAACATCTAGCGGGCGCTCAGTGGTTTCCATTGCACTGTTGTCCCCCTGCCATGAGGAAGACTAGAGTGCAATCCCCTCTGTCGCCCACCAACCCGAGAGTCTTGTCACACTGCTAGTTTTTATTTTTTGACTTCAGGACAGCTGAGTATTCCAATCAAGCCCCCCCCCCCCCCCCCCGCCCCCCATATATCCTGCCCTCTCTGCATTCTTTATCTCAGGCGTACCTCTTGGCTGTCAGATGCGCAACCAGCAGAACTGCTTTAGGTGAGCTGCGGGCGCTGTCCCAGAGGATACCGTTCTGGGGTTCTAGCGTCTCAGAGACATTTTTGGCCCTTTTGTTAGGCGGTGAGACTTGCGCTTCTTCCCAGCGGACAGCGGTCACTTGACAGCTGACAGCCTGACACAGCACAACAGGAGGCAGTTACAATGTCATGGCAGTTCCTAAAGATTGGAGTCTGACACACCAAAAATAAATTAAAACCATGTACATTTATTAGATCAATTTAAAAATTACAAAACACATTAAAAGCAGAGATTACCAGAGTGCGGAAAGACAACCAGATCATACATCAAAGTATATATATTTGAATATAATGCGATGTAAACAAAAATTGATAAAGCTATAGCACATTGCACTTGTATGACATATTTGTATCACAGCATGAAAGGGTAAGAGAACCCACTCGGCCTATTATATATGGACTATATTAGAAAGCTAATTCAAGTGGCCAAATGTAAGTGAACATATAGTAGTTCAATGGTAAATGTAAATAATGATATATATATATACACCATGTACGGACTCTACATGATGCACACAGGAACTTGTCCAAACCAATAGAGAATACATTTAGCAAAGAAGTATATACATCATATATGAGGTCTGTTCAAATAACCAAGAGTCTCCAGACGAAGGCTTCCGGGCCGAAACACGCGTCGGGGTTGACACCAGACACGGTGAACTCTGTGATGGGTAAGAGAGAGACTCTTGGTTATTTGAACAGACCTCATAATATCATAATAGCCTCCCAGAGCTTCTGTTTTGATGTGAACTGCCTCCCACCCTCAAAGATTTTGCTTGAGGATGCTTCAAAGGTGCTCAATAGGGTTGAGGTCAGGGGAACATGGGGGCCACACCATGAGTTTCTCTCCTTTTATGCCCATAGCAGCCAGTGACGCAGAGGTATTCTTTGCAGCATAAGATGGTGCATTGTCATGCATGAAGATAATTTTGCTACGGAAGGTACGGTTCTTCTTTTTGTACCACGGAAGAAAGTGGTCAGTCATAAACTCTACGTACTTTGCAGAGGTCATTTTCACACCGTCAGGGACCCTAAAGGGGCCTACCAGCTCTCTCCCCATGATTCCAGCCCACAACATGACTCCACCACCTCCTTGCTGACGTCGCAACCTTGTTGGGACATGGCCATCCACTACTCCATCCATCTGGACCATCCAGGGTTGCACGGCACTCATCAGTAAACAACACGGTTTGAAAATTAGTCTTCATGTATTTCTGAGCCCACTGCAACCGTTTCTGTTTGTGAGCATTGTTTAGGGGTGGCCGAATAATAGCTTTATGCACACTTGCAAACCTCTGGAGGATCCTACACCTTGAGGTTTGCGGGATTCCAAAGGCACCAGCGGCTTCAAATACCTGTTTGCTGCTTTGCAATGGCATTTTAGTAGCTGCTCTCCTAATCCTATTAATTTGTCTGGCAGAAACCTTCCTCATTATGCCTTTATCTGAACGAACCCGTCTGTGCTCTGAATCAGCCACAAATCTTTTCACAGTACGATGATCATGATTACGTTTTCTTGCAATATCCAATGTTTTCATACCTTGACCAAGGTATTGCACTATTTCACGCTTTTCGGCAGCAGAGAGATCTTTTCTTTCCCATATTGCTTGAAACCTGTGGCCTGCTTAATAATGTGGAACGTCCTTCTTAAGTAGTTTTCCCTTTTGATTGGGCACACCTGGCAAACTAATTATCACAGGTGTCTGAGATTGATTACAATGATCCAAAGAGCCCTAAGACACAATACCATCCATGAGTTTAATTGAAAAACGAAAAAATTAATTGTTTGACACTTAAATCCAATGTACATAATTTAGAACACTGTATTTAGGGCAACTATCTAACTATTCTGCTGATTAAGCGTAACGTAAAGGTGTATGTTTGTGCACCTTTCCTATATTCCGATATAACATAAAGACATTTGGTGGTCCAGGCACAGTCAGGCCATGTGAAGCGTTCAAGAGCAGTAGGGGGCACTGCTGCAGAAAGTACAGCAAAACCGCCATGCTACTGCATGAAAAGTCCAATAACCGCATTGCAATTTTCCGTAATGATTGACGTCATATCTTCCACATTCATCTACACTGCTGCTCCCAAGACTCTGCAGTCTGCTGTGAATATGGCCAGCAGTTAAAGCAAACCTGCTATACTGTAAATAACACAGGGCCTTATGTGTGAAGACTTGTCAGAGAAAAAGTGACCTTGTTGCTTTAAAATCATACCTCCAATGACTCATGTAATTTATGCACCTCTGTGTATAAATTCCAGTTTCTAATATAGAATTAAAAATTGTGTGCTATATTCTATTTTAGCTTCATTTAGGTGCTGGCTGCACACTCAACTCATTTCAAATCGAGGCAGAATATGAGGAGAACTGAATTGCTGCAGCCCTTTACTTCCTCCCTGCTGATGTTCGCTGCCGGAGTCGATATAGATAAGTGAGACCTCATGCACATGACCGTGTTTGGTCCAGAACAGAGTTCAGGGAGCCGGGCTCCTAGCATCATAGTTATGTATGACGCAGTGAGTCACTGTTTCCCTGCGGGACTACTGTCCCGTACTGAAAACATGTTTCTGTATGGAACCGTAGTCCCATGGGGAGGCAGGGACCCCTAGCATCATACATAACTACGTTGCTAGGAGCCCAGCTCCCTGCACTGTGTTCGGTCCGGGAAATGTGGCCAACATGCAGTCCCTACATCACGTACTGAAAACGGTCGTGTGTGTGTGAGGCCTTAGCGTAAATATCTTTGCCAAACAGAATAAGAAGCCATCTGTGTCTGCAGATGAAACTGGTAGCTAAAAGTCCTGTGATCTCAGCAGCATCGGCACTGATTCAGGCAGGTGGACGCTACAGCTTCTGTATGAGAGGAGTGAGACAGCTTAAAGAGGCTCTGTCACCAGATTTTGCAACCCCTATCTGCTATTGCAGCAGATAGGCGCTGCAATGTAGATTACAGTAACGTTTTTATTTTTAAAAAACGAGCATTTTTGGCCAAGTTATGACCATTTTTGTAGTTATGCAAATGAGGCTTGCAAAAGTCCAAGTGGGTGTGTTTAAAAGTAAAAGTCCAAGTGGGCGTGTATTATGTGCGTACATCGGGGCGTTTTTAATACTTTCACTAGCTGGGCGCTCTGAAGAGAAGTAACATCCTCTTCTCTTCAGAACGCCCAGCTTCGACTTACCTGCAAACGCTGATGCTGCTGCAGAATCAACTGTAGCCTCTGGTGCCGATGTGGCCGTCACGATGCAGGACCTGTGAGTGACGTCACAGATCTGCACTGTCAGAAGCTGGGCGTTCTGAAGAGAAGAGGATGTTACTTCTCTTCAGAGCGCCCAGCTAGTGAAAGTATTAAAAACGCCCCGATGTACGCACATAATACACGCCCACTTGGACTTTTACTTTTAAACACACCCACTTGGACTTTTGCAAGCCTCATTTGCATAACTACAAAAATGGTCATAACTTGGCCAAAAATGCTCGTTTTTTAAAAATAAAAACGTTACTGTAATCTACATTGCAGCGCCTATCTGCTGCAATAGCAGATAGGGGTTGCAAAATCTGGTGACAGAGCCTCTTTAAGTTTATGAATGAGAGAGGAGTCGCAAGCTCCCCCACCAGAACGTACATGAGACTTTAAGAGCACTATGACATTTTTATTTTTCACTGGCGGTAATTTATAAGCCATACTGGAAAAATGAAACGTGGTTACTGTTGAACATTTCTTTTAGGTTAATATCCCTATGGCCTTACTAGACACCTGAACAGCCTATTTTTTTGATACAGTAAATTATAAAACAGACACTCCATGTTTATAGATTTTATTACTAAAGTAAATATTACAGGAGAGCGATTAGTTTCACAGTATCCATCAGTCAGATTTCATGTAAATCACATCCATGATCTTCGCGCTTCTGCCCGGTACCCTCGCAGGATTATATTTAGTCTACTACATGCTTTCAAGAGGTTTTAAAAATAATTTAGTTTTCAATTGAGTTCAAATGTGATAAAAGAACACATTAATACTACTGCCAGCTTAGTATATATTTCTTGTATTCAAGCTTTAGTAAAATTAGTCCTTATTTTGTTATTCACATAGTGCAAGGAATTTACTATAGCAAAGATAGGAGGAACTCCGAGCCACTGCCATCCTCAATGGGAGAACGAGAGGGCGTCCCGAGGAGCTTATCTGAACCAGTCCCTTCTGGCTGAATGCTCAGGTGGGCTTCCTAGAGAGAATAAGTGGAACATGTTAGAGATACAGAATAAACAATCATCAGTATAAGACCTCATGCACGTAAGCCTAGTAATACGCCACCCATAGATGAAGCCTTATTGTACCTCTATTTTCCTATGACATTTTTTCTGACAGATTTCATATACACGTAAGTTTGAAAAAAAAAAAAAATGTTGCATGCTCCATTGGATGCTGTACTATGGCAATACTTCTAGGGGGGAATATACCCTTAATACAGAGACCTCATGTGGCGGGACACATGGTTAATACAACTCCGTAATACAGAGCCGCAAGGTCTCCGTGCACAAAGCTCTGCCATATGCATAAGATCTAAGGCTGGTTGCAGACAGTAA
This sequence comes from Rhinoderma darwinii, assembly GCF_050947455.1. Lineage (NCBI taxonomy): Eukaryota > Metazoa > Chordata > Amphibia > Anura > Rhinodermatidae > Rhinoderma > Rhinoderma darwinii. The sequence continues at coordinate 317,299,176 of NC_134691.1, forward strand.
AACGAGAAAGTGGGAAGTTTTTTTTTGCATATAGAAGAGCTCCCGAGTCCTCCCAACAAAAGATATTTGCAAAAAAAAAAAAAAAAAAGGATCGGAAAGATTATTTTTTTAAGCCATTAAAGGGGTTGTCCCAAGTTGACTCAAATTATTTTTTTTATACATTCTAAGCAGGAAATGAATTTTAAAACATTTGGTGTTAAAAAAAAATTAAAATTCATTTCCTAAGTGCCTTTTTTTTACACTTGATAACTCAGCAAGTGCTGGTTATCTTTTCTAAAAAGGGGCGTGAGCGGCTCGATGTCAATCAAGCCGCTCTGCTCTGCAGTGTGCGCGCTCCCGATGTTGCTAGATACTGTAGTTCTAGCAACATCGGGAGAATGTTCGTCTCAAGCGGGCATGGTAAGCCCGATTGAGACGAACTTACTGTGAATGTCATCAACACTACACTACACTACACTCACCCCGTTTCGGTAAGCCACTTTTCCCTCCCCCACCCTGTCACTACATTTTTTGTACCCGCCGCATCGGTGCTGCATCAGCACCCGGCGAACAACTAAAAATATATAAAATAAAATAAACTCACCTAAGACGTTCTAACGGCGCTCTGAACGGTCCCGTCACTTGCCATCTTCCTTCTTCTTGGCGCCGCTCGCATTCATAGTAACAATGCGTTGTGGCGCAGATGACGTAATCATATCAGGCACACGTGATTACGTCACCTGCGCTCACCGCTCTGTTATTGTGAATGGGAGAAGAAAAGTGACGGGACCGTTCAGCTCTTCGTGGGAACGTCTTAGGTGAGTTTATTTTTGTATGTTGTTATGTATGTATGTATGTATATGTTTTCTTGTATGTATGTTGTCATGTATGTATGTATGTTTGCATGTATGTATGTTTGTATGTATGTTTGCATATATGTATGTTTGCATATATGTATGTTTGCATATATGTATGTTTGCATATATGTATGTTTGCATATATGTATGTTTGCATATATGTATGTATGTATGCATGTATGTGTATATGTGCATGTATGTGTATATGTGTATGTATGTTTGCTTGTATGTATGTATGTATGCTTGCTTGTATGTATGTATGTATGCATGTATGTATGTTTGCTTGTAGGTATGTATGTTTGCTTGTATGTATGTTTGCATGTATGTATGTGTGTATGTTTTCATGTATGTGTTTGCATGTATGTATGTTGTCATGTATGTTTGCATGTATGTATGTTATGTTTGTATGTGTGTATGTTTTCATGTGTGTTTTCATGTAGGTATGTTGTCATGTTTGTATGTGTATATGTGCATGTATGTATGTTTTCATGTATGTATGTTTGCATGTATGTATGTTGTCATGTTTGTATGTTTGCATGTATGTGTTTTCATGTAGGTATGTTTGCATGTATGTATGTTTGTATGTATGTTTTCATGTATGTTGTCATGTTTGTATGTGTATACGTGCATGTATGTTTGCATGTATGTATGTATGTTTGTTTGTATATATGAATGTATGGCCATGTATGATACTGTCTGCTGGCGCCCTGTATCTAAGCCAACTTTGCCGCAGGCTTCTATACATGGTATAACAGTCAGTATCACACATGAAAGTGAAAGTAAGCCTACGACATGTTTTAGTTCATTTTGTTTTTATATTTTTGATTTTTTACAGGTTTGGTGTTTGGACTACGTCGCTTTCGAGGACTACTTAGATGACGCTTTTTTTCATCAATAAAATGGTTAATGAGGGTTGTGTTGGGGGTGCTTTATTTCAATAAAATATTTTATCTATATCTTTGTCTTTTCTTTTCAAGTTTTATTACTATCACTTTAGTAATGGCCGCTGTCTGAGTGACAAGGTCCATTACTAAGGGGAGGCTTAGTGTTAGCCGGTACAGAGGCTAACACTAAACACCATTATTACCCCGGTACCCACCACCACCAGGGGTGCCGGGAAGAGCTGGGTACGATCCAGTACCCGACCATCTGTTGTGATGGTAGGGCTCTGGGGCGGTCGCAGGCTGGTATTATGAGGCTGGGAAGGGCCAAAAACTGTGGACCTTCCCACCCTTGTAATGCTAGGCTGCTGCTGCTGTGTTGTATCTGGCTGGTTATAAAAATGGGGGGGACCCCACGTCATTTTTTTAATTATTTTTATTAAAAAGACATGGGGTTCCACCCAATTTATCATAACCAGCCACAAACAACACAGTGTTATTAGCCCGGGAATGGACAAAACCAGTGGCCCTTCCCACCCATGTAATGCCAGACTGCTGCGGCCTTGTATATGGCTGGTTATTAAAAATGTGGGGGACCCAACGTCTATTGTTAAATTTTACAAAAAAACGACGTGGGGGTCCGCCCCATTTTTATAACCAGCCCGATACAACGCAGCAGCACCAGCAGCAGCACCAGCAGCCTAGCATTACAAGGGTGGGAAGGTCCACTGTTTTTGGCCCTTCCCAGCCTCATAATACCAGCCTACGGCCGCCCCAGTACCCGACCATCACAACAGATGGTCGGGTACTGGATCGTACCAAGCTCTTCCCGGCACCCCTGGTGGTGGTGGGTACCGGGGTAATAATGGGTGGTTAGTGCTAGCCTCTGCACCGGCTAACAATAAGTACCGCCTTAATAATGGACGCTGTCAATCAGCCAACTGCCATTATCTAGGCACTAATAAAGTTTGAAAAAAAAAACACAAAGACAATTTTTTTTTATTGAAATAAGAAATCCCCAACAAAACCCTCGTTAACCATTTTATTAAAATTTTCAAAAAACGTAGATCTACGCAGTAGTCCAACGAATCGAAAGACGTAGTCCAATCGGTACATCAAAATCTGCAACAACATTAAAAAAAAGTTAGCAATGTGAACAATACCGATACTTATACTCACCTACACACACACACACAAACAAACAACTACACACAAACATATACACAAACACATATAAACACACACCCATATATTACACAAACACACACATAAACACATATACACACACATACACACACAAACATATACACAAACACATGTACACAAACACACCCATATATACACAAACATATATACACACACACACACACATATATATATATATATATATATATATATACACACACAAACACACACACATATACACAAACACACACGTATACAAAAACACACACAAACCTATACACATGCACAAACACACCCATATATACACAAACACACACATATACAAAAACACACAAACATATACACACAAACATATGCACAAACACACACACATAAACACACAAACATATACACACAAACACATACATATATACACAAACACACCCATATATACACACACACACACACATATACACAAACACACCCATATATACACAAACACACACACATAAACACACCAAAAAAGCACACACACATATACACACAAACATATGTACACAAACACATACCCACACATATACAAAAACACACACACACACAAACATATACACAAACACACCCATATATACACACACACAAACACACACACATATACAAAAACACAAAAATATACACAAACATATACACACAAATACACCCATATATACACTCACACATAAACACACACACACACACACTTACCTTTAGCGGAGCGCAGACTTCTCGCGACGGGTGCCTTCCACTTCATCTCCTGCGCATGCGCCGAGATGCGCGTTCATGAGTAAATGACATCCTCTGCTCCGGACGCAGAGGATGTCATTACGCATGCGCGGCCACCGCTAAAGGTAAATAGCGGTGGCCGGGAACCTAGGCAACGAGCAGGATACAAAGAGGGACCGACCGCAAGTTCAATCAACGATATCAAGAAAACGACATCGCTGGACGACGGACAGGTAATTAGAATTCTTCTTTTTTTTACATGGGGGAGCTTTATAGCTCCATTTATCAACTTGGGACAACCCCATTAACAGTTCTTGGTTAACCGTGCAAGAGTTTTATTTCCGACGACTTCAGGATCCCTGTTGTACGGTATGTTCAGAGTATGGTGGGGTTGTTGTTGATACAAGTCATCGGTTGTTGCTCAAGGTTCTGCAGGTCAAACTTTGCAACCCAAATTTTTTTATTCTACATACAAAACCCTCTTTGGAAGGGGTTATCCCATCTGGACATTACGACTTACTATCTAAAGACCTGCCGGGCATCAGCTGTTTCGCTGCAGGAAAAATGGGGCATTACATGGCGCCCTTTCAAACGAATGGGTGATCATATAATACATGGTTGTTTCGAGTCCTCCAGAGTGAAGCAGCAATTCTCTGCTCTGGTCCATAGAGGGGTATTAGAGAAGGGGGACTCTCTTTTAGGGCTTATTCACACGAGCCTAGTATACATCCGTGTAATGGCCATTAAAACAATGGCTGTCACACGGACGCATGTTTTTCAATGTGGCTGTTCACACGGGTGTTGTTTTAACAGACCGTGTGAGGGGGGCCGTGGAAAAATAGGACGCGTCTAAGGGATCCGTGATCACGCATCCCGCATGTGTGCACCTCGGGCGTTTGAATCGAGCCTTCTAATGGCCTTTAAGGCCTCGTGCACATGTCCGTATTATGAATCCGTAATATGGCGCCCAAAAAACCAATTGGCCCATACTATACTTTATGATTTTTTGCTTTTAGGGGAGAACATGGCGACCCACATGGGACACAGTGCATATGGCTACATAATATTGAACCGCAGGGACTACGTGTGCCTTAGCACAGGCTTCGTACGCTCAACTTCCATGTCCATGAGACCTAAAGCAAACCGGTATCGTGGTAACCTATGTCTATTCATGGAAAAAAATATTATTTGCAATTATAATTAAATTATTAGTGACACTTTGACAGAAAGGTTATAGCATGAGGAAAAGAAGGAGAATGAGTGTAAAACATACCTCCTTTTCCTTTGTAGGTATAGATGTATCAACCAATGAGCAATAAATGGCCAGATGATTGCAAACACCATTGTGCCTGATGATATCTGAAAGGGCCACCACGATGGTTTCTTAAGGAGAAAAATAAAATTAATTTATAATGGAACAGGACCAATGTTTAGTCTTACCTGCCATATGAGCAGTTGTGATGCTCTAAATGTTCAAATACATTCAGAAAAGAACATACATCGAACAGCCTGGCAGGGATTATATTGTGGAACTAGTCATGTGTTAAACTAATCAACTACAGACCCCAACTGAAGACACGTTGATGGCATTATATTATTGATTAAACCGACAGGAACCCTTTAAATGATTTATCCACTTTGGACACTGCCTTTTTGTTAGAAGAGTCACATGACGATAAGCAATCAGCTGTAAAAAATGGTGGAACCTGATAGTGAGCAATTCCCTGCAGCGCCACCAGTGGGGAAAAGGAAGCATTACACCGTTCCCTTTTAAAATCAATCTGCTGGGCATGTAACGCATAGACATGCCTGGTCCTCCAGAGTAAGAGACGCTCTTTGCGGCTAATCGATGAGGGACCTGAGCAGGGGATCCCCTTTTATGAACAGAGTCCCCTTATAGTAATGTTTCTGATTTTTTTTTTTCTTAACTAGACAACCCTTTTAAGCACAAGGATCTGATCCACCTGAACTTGGCTGTACCTCACCTGAATGTGAACGGTTTCCTATTAGATCTACATTTTTAGGCCTTATTCATATGAAAGTGTTTAACGTCCGTGAAAATAACGCGCGTCGCATGGACTTATGTTAGTTAATAGGGCCGGTCAGACATTCTGTGATTTTCACGCAGCGTGTGTCTGCTGCGTAAAACTCACGACATGTCCTATACTTGGCCGTTACTCGCGCATCACTTACCCATTGAAGCCAATGGGTGCATGAAAATCAAGCGCAGCACACGGACGCACTTCCGTGTGTCGCGCGTGATTCGCGCAACAGTAGATCAAGAAATGAAGGGAAAAATAAAACCACTTGGCATATGCGTGAAAATCACACAGCCAACACTTATGACACACGAAACTGCAACGCGCGCAAAACACACACGTTCGTGTGAAAAAGGCCTTACTAAGAAATGTTGGCAAATGGACATTCTTGTTTAAACGTTTTGAATCCTTTTTTTTTTTTTTCGCTCCAGATACTACAAATATTCCTTCATAATTCGCTCTCACTGCAGACCAAATGGAGTCCTGATTCATCCTGTTATTGATCCTACATTAAGAAAGGAATCAATTCCACTAAACTAGATGTGATCATTGTAATATCACTGGCGACTATTTCCTGGCATTGATATAATATAAACCCCAACATATAAAAAAGGTGGTGATCGTCTTATTTTACCTTGTTAGCCGACTGATGAAGATTCGATTCCAGTAGCAATGACCTTGCCTAAAAAATAAGTAAAAAAAAATTGTAACAAAGGGCACATGACATGAAAAACTTCCTTCAAGAATTTGGAGGTAGATTGTGACCTGCCTGCAATTTCTTTCCGCGAATTTCACCCGTGGTCATTGAGCGCCGCCATCAAAAAACGCAGAGAAAAATGTCTTCTCTGCCTCTCATTGATTTCAATGAAAGGTCAGAGGTGTAACTATGGCAAGAGCATGCCGGTTTTTTTTTACCGCCAGTAGCTAAAAGACCACTCCGCCTCCCATTGAAATCAATGGAAGCCGGTTTCGGACAGTTTTTGGAGCAGATTCCGATGCGGTTTCCGCGTGAAAAAAACAAAACAAAAAACACTGTGTGAACTGGGCCTTACTCTTCATCAGTTACGTCAGGATTTCTCAAAAAAAAAAATCTCCTCTGAACTGACATTTAGGCCACACACGGACACACTTTCTGTGCAGCAATTTTTTAGCCCAAAAACGCATTAAGAATTATTTAACGTTTTTCAAATTATGTGATTCAAAGATCATGTGAAACACCATAAAAAAGAAGACCACACACATTGATATGCTTTTCATGAAAAACCTCACTGATCGTTTGCTACAATGTATCAGTCAGGAGTCCAGGCAGGGCATTGTCTAGACTGGATACAGTTGTATCCACTTTTCAGCTGAGAGCAGGACTAGGTCTATACCTCTGAATAAAAACAAGAATGTTCTTATTCATTGACAGCAAAGATAGATCTTGAAAATGGTGAGGAATTAAAACAAAAAAAGTGTATTAGAAAGTGGTAGAACTTTTAACGCACGCACACACACGCACGCACGCACGCACGCACGCATGCACACACACTCCCTTTGAAATTATTGTTTTTATTATTGTTCACTTGCTTCCTAAATGACAAATTAGTCAACTTCCTAAATAATTTCCTTTAAACATTTTCTACCATTTTGCTTTTGTACAGACTATGTGACTCCTTCACCCAGCTGGTTGTCCTGCAAATTCTGACATAAATCCGACAGCACACTGCTCCTGTCCAGGCTCACTCATTTACTCTCCTCCTTTCCTTTTCTCTGTGTTAGGTCTCATGCACATGACCGTAGCCGTGTGCATGGTCCACGATTACGGCATGGGAGGCCCAAGGAGTGTCATCCGCGGGCCGTCCAGAATCACGGACCGTGCAACCACAAGATGTGCATTGACTTCAAGGTGCCCGGAACGCAATTGCGGTCCGTACAATGACCTGTCCCATTTTTTTTGTGGTCCGAGCAATGCGCAGACCGTGGAAGCCACGGTCGTGTGCATTGGCCCATAGGATATAATGTGCCCTATACTATCCACAACTGCAGGGAGTATGCAGATGCAAATGCACGGTAGTGTGCATGAGGCCTTAGAGATAGCAGCAGGGAAGGGGAGGAGGTTGTACATGGCAGATCAGGGGGTGGAGAGGGGGCAGATCACACAAGCTGAACTGTGTGTATCAGAGTGTAGCTAGGAAGGAAACAGAGTAGAAATCACACAGGCCCATTTTTGTAGAGAGAAAGCAGTACAGAAATAAAGCTGTGCTAGAACATGAGTTAGTGAAGGCAGCAGCATCCTGGATTCACAGAACTCATATCCACCATGTATTATTGGGAGGGACACGTCCACAGTAGAAAAGTCTGAAACTAGAAGTATGTAAACTGCAAATCAGGGGGTCTGAAGATTTTTGTATTATTTGTACCTGCACGTGTATTGGAAAAAAAAATTCTAATAACAATGTACTTGATTAAAAAAAAAAAAAAAGTTTCAGGTCAAAGATGTCTATATCATTAGGATTTATTAATAGAAAACCTCTAATGATTCAAGCCCAATCGCAGGCTCCAGCTTCTAAGGCTCTTAATGATACAAAAACCCAGAATAATCTGCATCTTGTGATGGGAATGCTGCAATTCCAATCCAATGAGTCATGAATGCAAAACTACAATCAGCAGAATTTTTGTGTTCTGAATACAGAATGTCTTGGGAGGGTAAAACTGCTCTTGACGTGTCAGAAACCGTTAAGCCCTGGTAGTCTAGGGTAGTGCAGAGGTTAATGCTTTCTTCCTTGGTGATCTAGGGTAGTGGAGGGGTTAGTTAAGAATATCCCTGATCGTGGTCCTTTTCGCTGATGATCGAGCTAGTCATCACATCCCCGTGACTTTCAGCCTAATGCTTCTCTCCATTGGCAACATGGAGGAAATAGTCTAAGACTGTGGGCACAGTCTATGTGAATAGAACATGTGGGCACAGCTGTGCCATCATTCACCAGCTTCTCCCGGCCCATCCTGTAGTTACCTGAGAAGCAGTAAGGGCTTCCAATGTTTGCAGCCTCTGCAGCACGTTCTGCATGTCTTCTTGTAGCCGCACTAGTACCGCAGCTATCTGCTCATTAATGCTGCCCTCAGCTCCTCTGTCTGATCCCCATCGCTCTCCTCCATCGCCACCACTTCCCATCCGACCACCACGGGATCCGTCACCCATAGGATGCATACGATTGGCTGCATAGGAGAAAATTAGCAGAATAACGATAAATAATACGGACATCTCTCCCTTTCTATATACAGGCAGGTGCGACCGAACCGCCATGTTTTTTTTAATACCTGGTCAGATGTGGATTGTAATTGCAATCGTTTTGGAAAAGCCTATTTATTAGATATTTGTAGATGATTTCCATCAGGATGGGCTTCATATATCTAGAATGTTTACTGATTTATATGACAGCAACTCCGAGGCATCCACAGTAATAACATAGTATATGCTAGGGCTCCAAAGCCACACGGCACTGGCCGCTAGTTATAAAATTGTTGCATTACCGCAACTCAGAGCGCGACTGCAGCATTTCCCTAAAGGGAAAAAAAAAACACGAGCCACCTTGCAAACATTTAAAAAAAATCCGAACTAAATTATTTTTTTTCTCCACGTAGGGGAACATTGAGGCTTCCGATAATGCAGCAATTTTAGGGTGACTGTGTTGTGTGTTGGAGGCCATACTATGGTACACGGAGTACCGCGCGGCTCTATGTGCCTGGGTACCATATCAGCCAACCCAAAGAAGAAGCTTCCTTTTATACTGGTTAACTGAAAACATTAGCCATTTATTCCTATTTTGCTTCAATTGTTTCCGGCTTTCATCATTCGGCCTCTTTGTGCTTTTAGAGGGTTAAGGAAGGGTCACACACACAGTTTTGGTGCAATTTTTGGCTCAGTTTTTTTTTTTTTAGCTGTACACAGGAGTGGGCACAAAAGAGAGGAGATGCATCAGTCTTTTCTTTATACCTTTACTTCCTTTTGGATCCACTTTTCTAAAAACTGCGTGTGTGATCCTGGCCTTAAAGAGAATCTGTGAACAGTTTTAAGGGCTCGAAAACTGCTGACAGAGCGATATAGGGGAGGGCATTGAAAAACATATCTTTGGTCTCGGAAAAACGATGTTTAATTCTCCCGCTGCCACAATCGCCAGTGCCACTAAGGCGGGACTTCATGACTAAGTGCTCCTGCACTCCACGCTGCTAGCCACGCCCCTCTGCTCTGAGTGACGGCTATAGTGGTCTCCTGATTGCCGCTAGAACCATCAGCAAAGAGTGGCACTTGTGACTGATGCGCAAGGAGAATCAAACGTCGGCTTTTCAGTTGTGAGGCAAAAGGTATATTTACAATGCCCCCCCCCCCCTCCGGTATATCACTCTGTCGGCAGGTTTGAGACCTTAAAACTGCTGACAGATTCCATTTAAGGTAGTTTATCAGATATATAGTATCCCCAAAAATCTGCAAATGAGTATCGGGTACGCAGGCCAAGTAACAATATATTTTCTTAAGTAATTTACAAACCATTCAGAATCCTTCATATTTAACTATTAGAGACTTGCTGAATGCTGGTGTAACCATGCGAAGCGATAACATACCTCTTCCTCTTCTAGACGTAAAGTTCTCAGCCTTCTCATTCCCAGGCTGATCTTTTTGGGGAGTTCGTCCTGAGGGCTTCCCATCCTCTGCACCTTCTTTTAGTTCTCCGCCAACTCTAACATCGGATGAGGCTTCAGTCATCAGAGCGCGCTCTACCAGATGACTATGATCAACCTGCAAATCATGAACATATGAGACCATCACGATCTATATCAGAAGTGAAGAATACAACTTCTGATATAGAAGTCAAGGTTTTTCTGGCACGATGACAGATCTGGGTTTGGAAGCAATATTGTCCTTGAGTTAAAAGTATCAGATATGTGAAGGCATCGGGTATTGGAGCTTTTCTAAACTTTTTGTTTTTTTTATCCTGCAGCATCTTCAAAGGTCTTATTCATTCTTGCTAAAAATAAAAAGGTCCAGAAGAGACCCCTGAACCTCGTCTTTTATTACAAAAGTGGTGATAGTAGTAGAGTTATGGGTGACCTCTGGTGCCGGGCTGAACACAGACGTGGTAATTTGAGGAGTGTGGGGTGCTAGTCATAGAGATACACTATATGGACAAAAGTATTGGGACACACCTCTCAATCATTGAATTCAGGCGTTTGGTTTCATTGCCACAGGTGTATAAAATCCAGCACTAGCCATGCAGTCCCCTTTACAAACATTTGTGAAAGAATGGGTCGTTCGAAAGAGATCAGTGAACTCTGTACTGTAATAGGACGCCACCATTGAAACAAGTCAATTCGTGAAATTTCTTCCCTCCTAGATATTCCACGATCACCTGTGAGTGATATTATTATAAAGTGGAAGCGTTTAGGAACCGCAGCAACTCAGCCACGAAGCGGAGACCACGTAAAGTTACAGAGCGGGGCCGCCGAGTTCTGAGGCGCATAGTGCATAAAAGTCGCCAACGCTCTGCTGACTAAATAACTGCAGAGTATAAACCTCCTCTGGTATCAACATCTGCATAAAAACTGCTCCGGGAGTTTCATGGCATTGGGGCAGAGCAGCTGCATGCCAGCCTTACATCACCAAGCACAATGCCTAGCGTCAGCCGGAGTGGGGTAAAACACGCCGCCACTGGACTCTGGAGCAGAGGAAACGTGTTCTGTGGAGCGATGAATCACCCTCCTCTATCTGGCAGTCTGATGGACGAGTCTGGGTTTGACTGTATTGTGCCAGCTGTAAAGTTCAGTGGAGACGGGACAAGCCGCCGGCAGGGACACCTCATTATCAGGTAGCTCCTCTGGAACATTAATCAAGCCAGGAGAGGCGTTTCTATTCAGGGACCGGACTGCATGACTCCTCAGGATAACGGCACCGCCCAAATCACTCATCAATGGTAATCTACACACAGCGCGCGATGTTGTAAGTTCATTTTCTACATTATGTAGCATGGGGTAGATTATACAATCTTTATAATGTTATTACCGTCCAGTATAATGGCATGGTGGCTATTTAGGGGCCTAAAACCTCATGATAGCTTCTCTTTAAACTAAGGGTGGTGCCACAGATCGGGTCCTGTGCTCCAATCAGTTTCCTTCCTTGGAACACGGACAATGCCCCAGATACATATACTTAAGGCTAATTCACACGGCGGATTTTGTGTGGCGGGTCCCGCTGCAAAACTCGCCATGGAACTACTCCTGCCGACGGCAGAAACATTCCTGCCTCCCATTGACATCAATGTGAGGTTCGGACGGAAACCGCACGAAGTTCGAGCAGGACGCTTCTTTTTCCCGCTAGCTGAAATAATCAGCAGCTGGGAAAAAGAAGCGTTCGACTCCCATTAAAATAAATAGGTGGCGGAATCCGCGGCGGTTCAGCCTACAAAATTTCTCAGTGTGAACATACCCTTAGTGGATGGGAATCAAGAAATGATGTGAAGTTAAGGTTGGAGTTAAGCTTTGTTTACATCTGCGCTGGAGGGTCCGTTGCAGATTCGGTCATACTTGACGGAAAAAATAGTGCAGCATGGAGCACTGTTTTTTTCCAGCAAAATGACGAACACCAAAATGGAACCTAATGGACCCCATTATAAGTCAATAGGGTCGGTCGGGCGCCGTTGGTGACTGGATTAGTCACAGCTTGAGTTCTATTTTTCTGCTTGTACGACGGAACAAAAAAAGCGGATTTCACAATGCAAATGTGAACACAGCCTTACACTTTAAATGAATAAGAACAAGAAAAACTCATCATGTAAGCTTTTGCCAACAGAATATAATAAGGTTCACTTTTCAGTTCTGGAATATTGGCATTGGAAATAAGATAAATAAAGAAGCATTGAGGAGAAAGGTTCTCAGATTCTTCCGAGTGTCACAAAGTTAATGAAACACTGGAGCCATTATTAGAAGTTGATTCACTGCCAGATTCAATTATCATGGAAGAAAATCCCACTTACATCGTCTTGTCCAAACTGCTCCATAGAATCGCAGAATATCTCAGAGTCCGAGTCGCTGGTCAAGTGCTGCATTACGGCAATATCCTCCGTGCCATCCTCCCCTGGAAAACAGGATTTTACTGGTTAATAGTTTACAGGGATACAACTCCAAAGTCATTGGGCATCATAGGTGAAAACCAGTGCAGACAAGACCTGGAGGCGTTGCCCATAGCAACCAATCTGCATAGAATTCTAACAGGTTGCTATGGGCAACACATCCCGTTCTTGTCAGCATTAGTGTTTGTACATAAGGACCATTGATCATTGATTCTACCCCGGTGAGGGTTGTCCAGGATTAGAAAAACACGGTTGCTTTCTTCCAAAAACAGCGCCACACTTGTCTAAAGGGTTTTTGTGGTATTACAGCTCATTCACTTCAATGGAGCTTAGCTGCAATACCAAACACAACCCTTGGACAGATGTGGAGCTATTTTTGAAAGAAGATGTTTTTATTATCCTGGACACCCCCTTTACCGATCCATCACCATTCAAAACTGGATACCCGATGCTGGATTTACACACAGCTGCGTTTTTCGTGGCGTATTCAACAGCATTTTCTTAGGTTATAAATGCTGCAGCCAGAAATTACTTGAAAGTCTATAGTAAAATATAGAAAACACGACATACAAAGCGGTTAGGTTTGTGGCGTTTTTGGGGTCAAACGTGTTTTTTTCAAAATGCAGCATGCTCTGGTAAGAAAAGCTGCATGTTCAAAATGTTACCGCCATCAAAAACGCATTTAAAAAATCCCATTAAAATTTTTTGAAATACATGGTATTATTTACAAGCATTTTAAAACGCCGAAAAAAAGTGTGTGTGAAAGTGGCCTGATCGCGGTCATGGCTCCGGTATGAACCGAAACCGTGACACTAGTGTGAACAGAATCTAACTCATAATGATCCAGAACGGTTCCTATTTATTTATTATTATTTCAGTTACTTATATAGCGCCAACATATTACGCAGCGCTGTACAGAGGTTCTCTTCTTTACTGTCCCCATTGGGGCTCATAATCTAAATTCCCTATTGGTATGTTTTTGGGGTGTGAGAGGAATCCGGAGTACCCGGAGGAAACCCACGCAAATACGGGGAGAACATCCAAACTCCATGCAGATGGTGTCCTTGGTTGGATTTGAACCTAGGACCCCAGCGCTGCAAGGCAATAATGCTAACCACGGAGCCTCAGTGCTGCCCTATTTAAAGGGTTTTTCCTACCACAAACAATCCTTTTCATATTATTGCTGGCAAACAGCTGATTTTTGCAGGAGAAGATCTGGCCGGTCGTTCATTTTCCTGTAGTTTCACATGGTAGCCATTCAGATAAAAAGTGGTCTATGTAATACATGGACGCCGAGTCCGGCAGAGCTAGAGGCACTGCTTGTTAGCATCATAAAAGGGGGCTTTCAAGCACTTGCCCCCAAGTGCCCCCATATGTCATCCATATGTTCCTAATGTGCTGATGACAACCCCTTTGAATTCTACCATGTAGTAATAATGATCATTTAATGTCCCTGTGGAGCCATGTTTATTTGCGGTCATGGTCATATAAGCTGTAAAGGAGTACTCGTGGTGTATTTATCACTACCATGGAAGACGGACATTGCAGTTATGATATGAATGGGGGCAGGGCACTTTGTCTGTTTTTACACCAGTACTAATTAGGACGCAGGAGATTAAAGTATTAGTCTGTGCTCCAACCCCCATCCACGCACTGCGGGTCATACGATAAGTAAAGCACATATAATATGCTATTCAATTCTCTTGTAAACAGTACACACCAGCTTAGAGGACTTCAGATCACATGAAAAGCAGCACTATTATGTCCACACACGACCTTACTAAAGTATGTCTACCTATAAACACTATTTTACAGGTTACATATAGAATTATTCTGCATAAAGAGTTAAATAATTTTGTCAAATACATTGCATTACATATCTCAAACTGATGGAGAGTTACAGCCTGTATTATAATTCAGGGCTGAATTCACAATTCTGCAGACTTCAGAGCTAAGATCTCCCAGTATTCCTTGCTGACTCACTATCTGCTGGAGTTACTGTAGATGTGGTGATTGGCATCAGACAATGTACAGTAATCTAACCACCCTGCTATAGGAGCTCAGCTAAGCTGTAAGGGATGTGTGTCGATATACTTGCTGACTGTTTTCAATGACAACTAGCAGAATTGTGAATGCAGCTCTGGAGTATAATAAAGGCTGTAACTCAGAATCAGTACAAGATTGGTAATGTAGTGTATTTAGAAAGTTACTGAACTTTATATATAGATTTGGGCGCAGACAGAGGAAATAATCTTCTCTGGCATGAACCGGTTTGCATTATATGGTACAATCCTAATCGCAATACGCACAATTAACCACAGCTACACACAAAGACACTGGAGCTCAGTTACAAAGGGCAAATCTGCGTTACGTATTAATACGGTTTGGCAGTACATCTTGGCATAAGTATTGGCACATAAGTGCTGTGGTTCACCCAGAAAAATGGTAGAAATTGTGAATTAGAAAAGTAAAAAATATGGGCGATGATGACAATTTCTCACTGATCTAAAACGAATGCGGAGTTAAAAAAAAAAAAATATATAAAATCTCCTCAATACATGCTACACACCAGAAGGTCACGTGTGAGAGTGTGAATGTCCTAAAATGCGATGAGAGCTTAAAAATCAAAAGGAATGACGTAAACCAGAGTTTTAAAATGTTATTACCATTTTAATAAAAGTGAATTTTTTTGCAATTTTGCAATTTTTTTTTTCTTTTTTAATGTATAGCTATAAACATCATTTTATGTTTAGGTCCAATAGTCTATGCTGATTTTCATTATAATTCTTGATAGGGGTCCAAAACTCCTGCTTCACGTCACACAGACATAGGGGGGGAATCTATCAATCTTTCTACGACAGTTTCTAACGTAGAAAAGTCGCAAAATGCGCCCAAAATTTGGGCCTTTTTACGCTGCCCTCGCCACTTTTGTGAAAAAGGGGGCATGGCTTCACAAAAGAGGCAAAATGACAGCAGGCTCCAATTTTTTTTATAATTTACACTAAAAAACTGGTGTCAACTATAGTGTAAAATCTACACCAACTCCTAGCTGGTGTAGAGTTCACTCTGGGGGTTGGTCCCCATACCCCACACCCCCCTTTCGGACTGCCCTCCCCTCTCCCACCCTTCAGACAATTAAATAAATAACAATAAAAAAAGGTACACTCACCTCTCTGCTCCTCTTCTGTTCTCAGTATGAAGCGGCTCATACATCGCACTGAGGCCGGGCAGCGTCAGGACATTGTATGTGACGCAGCACTGATGACATTGAGTGCTGTGTTGCATATAAGGCTCTGATGCTGCTTGGGGTCGGGACCTCGTATAACCCGCAGCATGCAGAGGGTACCCCGGAGGGGAGAAGTGAAGAGAAATGGTGAGGTATCATTTTTTTAATTTGATTTGCAATTGGGGTAATGGGTGACGCATGGCAGCAGTCGTTGCATCAAAACTATGGCACACGATGGGCACCGTCATGGCCAGCAGTAAGATGCATCGGATTTATTAAGAGGTGGTGTACACTTTTTAAAAAAAATCTGTTGCATGTTACTCCAGCCAAGCAGATGGCGACGACTGACCTATGAAATGCCAGTTTTAGTAAATTTTCCCCAAAAAGTTAAAGTGTAAATAAACTTTCAGCAAACTCATGACATGTCACAGTGACATGTCAGAAGTTTTGATCAGTGGGGGTCCGAGCAGGGACATCCCCACCGATCGCTAAAATGAAGCGGCAGAAGCGCTCGGATGAGCACTGAGCCACTTTGTTTCTGATCTGCTTTTCTCGGACTCAATAGAAAGTCTACAAGCGGGTACACCGCTACATCGGCTTTCCGAAAAAAGCAGATCAGAAACTTAGCGGCTCAGCGCTTACCCGAGCGCTTCTGCCACTTCGTTTTAGCGATTGGTGGGGGATCTCAGTGCTTGGACCCCGACCAATCAAAAGTATTGGGTAGCATCATAGCACAACAGTTGCTTTCCAGCACTGTGGTCTTAGTTTCACAGGCCTGTATGTGTGGAGCTTGTACGCATGTCTTCCTAGAGGATGACCGGCTTTCGGTCTTCATTTATATTGGAGCTGTATATTAAACGAATAAAAGAAGGGCTCACTAACCTCTACTGGCCTCTAAGTCTTTCACAGTCTCATCCTGTGTGGTCTTTGGCTTTTCATTTATCTCATTTGTTGTGTCATTGAGATCAGACTTGTTCGGTACATGATTGGGAATGTCTGGAATGTGATCGCTGTGATTTACGTGCAAACCATTTACAACGGGAGCGTCATCTTTCTTCACTGCTTTTTCCTCTGTTAAAAATAAATAAATACATAAGCTGCACATAGGAATCATTCTATTGACCATTGAACAACATGTGGCTTGCAAATATTTGAGACCAATGCTCTGGACTATACAAATGTAAAAGATATTAGTTGTCATTTAAGCGCATTGACTTCAAACTTGTGTAACTTATTTTAAAGGAATATAGAATGAATTGTCTTTTCAGTTAGCGGCTATTGAAGGTTCTGTTGACATTGAGTTGGGGCTATACATCAGAGCGATATGTCAGGGGTATGACTCTAGTGTATGCTACGGTATAGCCATGTCGGGCATTGTCCACAATGTTAAAAAAATATGTATAATACGAAGTGGCCAACCGTAATAGGAAAGTCCAGTCTAGTGATGGAGGCCTATGGCTGTGTTCTGGGCATGCGCCGGGAGCTATTATGTTGAATCCGTCGTTCATATAACGTCATGTGAACATAGCCTTACCTGTATAAATACATTTATTACATGTACACAGGAGACTTTTTGCTGTGGTTGCCCCATCTCACCTCTGTAGTGAGCAATACATACAATTTCTAAAGGTTCTAGGGATGGTTTTTGCAGGGTCAGTATGATTAAACATGTGGATTTTTAAAAGGGCCCCACTGTGGATATGGTGTGAGCCCAGCCTGCAGCTTATACTCATTCCGGGGCCCAACGTATATTGCTGGAGAGCCCTGGAGAGCAGGCATTCTGGTGACAGGTCCCCCTTAAGAAGTTAATGATGTTTGATACTGAGTTTTTAGTCAATGTTCTCATATGGTCCCAATCAACCAGCACCTGAACCTGTGTAAGGGCACATTCCACCATTGCAGCAGCCACTTATGGATGGAACAATGCCCACATGCGATGTCCAATGGCCATACAATTGTGCCGTTAAAACTTTGATATCACCAACAAAATTGTGCGCCATTTGCCAACATATGTGGGTGTGGTTCCAGCTGCCGATACCTGGGACCGTACCCTAAATCACGTTAGATGCTCATTTAAGGGAGGTCAGCAGCATCCACGGGCATACCCAAAATTACCCATACAAATCAACATTTAGTAAAATACACTAGTGGATTTTGGAAACATTATCACATTAAAACATGAATATTATTTAGCATAGAGGTTTTATAGTAGATTGTATAGTGTAGGTGACTATAAACACATCGTGCACATGTCTCTTTAATACCTTGCTCACTTAACTCGGTCTCCTCTTCATCCTCCTCATTTTCGTCCTCCTGCCCCTCGGCCGCCTCCTCTTCGGATTCTGCTCCACTGTCGCTGCTCTCGGCTTTCCCATTCACAGCCTTACAATTAGGTGTGGACGTCAGGGCAGAGCTGAGGTCTACACAAAGGTAAAGTCAAATAACAAGATAAACACATGACATCACGTTTCCGCTATGACAGAGCAGACGTGCAGCTCTTAATATAAACACAATAATCAAAACCTAAAACATCATAGAAAGAAAGAAAGAAATCTTTAGGATGTGGTTTATGTTACTGTCTCGGGTCCGGCTTCTTCCCCCCTGGCGTTCAGCTGTTATCACTGGAGGGGAAATGTGTGGAGATCATTTGTTGCATCCCACTCTTTGGCTATAGTCACACATTGCATAATTAGGCTATGTTCACACGGGGTATTTTGCCGAGTTTTGTTGACGCGGAAACCGCGTCGCAAAACTCGGCAAATACAGCCCGAGAACGCCTCCCATTGACTTCAATGGGAGGCAGGATAAAGCGTATTTCTCGCTGTTTTATGCCCACGGCGCTCAATGGCCGCGGGCGAAAAACGGCACGATAATCGCCGCAAAAATCGGCGTGCAGGGAGAGGAATATCGGCCTCAAAGTTCCAAACGGAATTTTGAGGCAGATATTCCTCCCCCAAAATACTCCGTGTGAACATAGCCTTACTGCAGATTTTCCATCCGGATTTCCGGGAGGAAAATCTGCAGGGTATTACAGTAGCGGCAAAAAGGATGGGCCTAAACAAATCTTATTCATGCGATGCAAACATTTTCTGTGCAGAAATTGATCCCCATTGAGTTCAATCCGTAACAAATTGCAAATGTTGCAGGTTTTTTTCTGAGGGATATCTGCATTTCCGCAGTTAAAATCCCAGCTGGATGAAAAATAAATTTTACCTTAAAATACCACACTCAGTCTCCCCTGGCGCTCCCATGCTCCCTGGGCTGATCGGTGTTGAGCCAACCTCCTGGGATGACATTTTGTTTCGCTGCAGCATCGCACGGGACGAGACGTCACCTCAGGAGGCCGGATCAACACAGACCAGCCCAATCTGTCTTGGTCAGGTGATGATCGCACAGGTACAAAAGTGTGAGAGCTCTAATAACTGCACTGTAACGAGTCGTGCACCTGTGTGTCCACCACATGATCAGGACAGATTTTAATCTTCTCAAGGTAAAACGTTGACGTTTGCCATTTGCTGACTGCAAGCAGAGATTTTTGAATACTGTAAAGAATTGATGGAGTTCAGCGCTGACAAGCGTATAATGAAGCGCCGCTCTCTCTCCTGGTGATCAGCACCAGCACAGGTCTCTGTAAAAGGAAGTTAAAGTCAGTCTAGAAATCAATGTCTCAGTGGCAAATATTTGTCCCTGAAACCCCAACCCCCACCACAATGAAATGTCTGGCAGCTCTTTCCACTATGTATGTCACAGTTCCCCGTCCCAAGGAAATCTCTGGCAGCTTTTTCTCTTATGTGCAAACCCCCCACCCCCAAGGAAATCTCTGGCTGTTCTCTCTCCTATGTGCACCTTCCCTCCCCTAATCTGATGTTCAATAGCCGTGGTCTCTCCTCTGTGCTGTGCACACCCCCCCCCTCCCGGGAGCTAGTGTTCAGTAGCCATGGTCTCGCCTATGTGCACCCCCCTGAAGCTGGTGTTCAGTAGCTGCAGTCTCTACTAAGTGCACCCCTCCCCTAATCGGATGTTCAATAGCCATGGTCTCTATGTGCAAACCCCCCCCCCCCCCGGAAGCTTGTGTTCAGTAGCCGCGGTCTCTCCTATGTGCACCCCCCATCGGCACACAGAGTACTTCATCTCATATTGATTTTATTTTTTTATCGGCACGCCATACTAAAAGATCTGTCATACACACTAGTACATTAGCGGGGTCTGCAGAGGATCTAATGCATGTGTCAGCAACCTTCGGCACTCCAGCTGTTGTGAATCTACAACTCCCAGCATGCCCTAACAATCGTTGGCTGTCAAGGCATGCTGGGAGTTGTAGTTTCACAGCAGCTTGAGTGTCAAAGCTTGCTGTCCCCTGATCTAATGTGTATGAGTGCCAGCTGGATGTCCACTCTCAGGAAAATTAATATTGGCCATGTTGGATTTTTTTCTGGCAGATCCTCTGTTGTATTACCTGGATCAGTGGCACCAGAGGTGCCCAGCTACCACTCAACCCCCCTAACTCCACAGAAACAGATGCATGTCTGCCCGAGCTGAAAGTGCATGTTAATAGAGGATCAGGTGTTATAACTGGTGGCCAAACAACTTTTCGGAGGGCAGTTATTTAATGTCTATGGCCAGCTGAAGACCAGGAAGCATTTCCTAGATTAAATTCTACACAATAAACTACGACATACAGAGTTTTGTTTGGTCAGAAAACATGCAGTAAACATCCCCAAAAAGACAAAACACATGGATTGCAGAGACAGCAGCTGTGATCCGCAGAGAAGAGATTTTTTGCGTAAGCTGCACTGTCTTCTACCCTTCATGAACGGTGGTGCACGTCCTGGGGGACACACTGCAACGGGCCCAATAACATCTAAAAAGTTAAGAAAATTGGATAGCACGCAGATAGTTGTATGCAAAATTGGTGCAAATTTTATTGTAGCTCCAGTGTCACAGAGAACATTAGAAACAGTCCAGACAAGGAGGTCAATTATCAAGCAGGATGAGGAGCGAAGCAGGGAACCTGATCGATCAGTGGGAGTCTGACACCAAGCGATCATCAGAACGAAGGGGCCATGGCACTCGCTGAAGCGCCATTGTTTATCCAATTCAAGTATACCGGGCATAGCCGTATGTCTGAACAAACCAATATGCCTACATTAACAATGAAGGGGCGCGGCGCTCACTGAAGTTAGGATGATCCCAGGGGTCAGACCACAATGAATAAACTCTTAGGCCCCATGCACACGACCGTACAAAATCTCGGTAATTGTGGACCGTAAAACGGTCCTATTGGCCGCGGACACCATTCCGTACCGCTACGGATAGGTGTCTATGCTGTAGAACCGTGCCGGGAATTATGGAGCATGTCCTACTTTTCGTTTTTTACGGGCCGTGCTCCCATACTTTGTATGGGAGCACGGCACGAAAATGCGGCCGGCCGTGCCCACAATCGCGGGCCGTGATTACAGGCACGGACGTGTGCATGAGGCCTTAATGTTTTAGTCCCAGAAAACCCCTTTAATAGTATGAGTAAGACCCCGCTCCCAGCTGCTAGGCCCTATAGAAGCTACTATGGTTGTTCATGTGGTAGTAATCATCTCTGTACATGTCTTAGGGAGGGCAGTGGGTTTCTAATTGGCCATGTGGAAGTTGAGGGCGGCCCCTCGGGTGTACGGACTGCATTGCCTTGCGATGATATAAGTTGTCCTGTTTCTGTATCTCATGCTACCTCTGTTTTTGTAGAGTATATACTGTATACATACAGCCCCAAACTTCCTCTGGCCATTGACACGACTGCACATTTCAAAAGTTCAATAATCATTTCTGTCATTACTGAACAAACCGGTTTCAAGAGTGCAAAATGTCTACAATTTATACAATATGTTAATGTGGTCTTCGAGCTGCGATATCAGGTCTGCAGCTATACAGGTGCTGTGTACTGATTCAGGCCGGGTTCGCATTGTGCATCTTTGTTGCATTTTGAAAAGCTGGCCAAAAAAGCGTGTTTTTACAAAGCGTTTCAGCTGTAATGTGAGATAACTGATTATCTCACCACAATGGCGCCTGACAAGGGGTGGCATATATTAGGCAGCAAGTGAACAGTCAGTTCTTGAAGTTGATGTGTTGGAAGTGGGAAAAATGGGAAAGTGTAAAGATCTCATGATTGTCACAAGAGCCAAACATCTCCAAAACTGCAGGTCTTGTGGGGTGTTCCCGGTGGTTAGTACCTACTAAAAGTCGCCCAAAGAAGGGCATCCGATGAACCAGGGACAGGGTCATGGGCACATAAGGTTCATTGAGGCGTGTGGGGAGTGAAACTAGAAAGTCTGGTCCGATCCCAAAGAAGATTTACTGGACCACAAATTGCTGAAAAAGTTACTGCTGGCTATGATAGAAAGGTGTCAGAACACGCAGAGCATCGCAGATTGCGGTGTTTGGGGGTGCGTAGCTACTGACTGGTCAGAGTGCCCATGCTGACCCCCCGTCCGCTGTCAAAAGCGCCTACAATGGGCATGTGAGCATCAAAACTGAACCATGTAATGGAAGAAGGTGTCTGGTCTGATGTGTCACGTTTTCTTTTACATCATGTGGATGGCCGGGTGCGTGTGCGCCGCTTACCTGGAAAAGAGATGGCACCAGGATGCACTATGGGAAGAAGACAAGCCGGGGAGGCAGTGTGATGATCTGGGCAATGCTCTGCTGGGAAACCTTGGGTCCTGGCATTCATGTGAATGTTACTTTGTCAGGAAGTACCTACCAAATCATTGCGGCAGACCAAGTACAACCCGTTATGGGAACGGTATTTCCTAATGGCAGGGGCCTGTTTCAGCAGGATAATGCCACACTGCAGTTGTCTTGTGACCACCTAAACAATATTAGGCAGGTGGTTTTAATGTTATGACTATGTCCACTCTATGGGCACCACAATGCGTACATAGACTTGAGTATATACACTTTTGAATCGGACATGCCCATGGAATGACCCACCCCCCCTTCCCCCCCCCTTGCCGTGGTCTGGGCTCTGGTACAGCATTGGTATATAATGTACATAAGAAGAACAGAACCCCTGGGTATAACATGAGGTCTTACAAGGCTTAATCCCTGGCACCAGTTTATGAAGTTCTCAAGCAATGATTTTCCGTTTCCTTCTAGGCTCTTATTAAGTGATTGTTATCAGAAATACATTGTAGCTAAGAATTAATGGAGGAAATGCCCAGGTTATAAAGCCCCGTTGTTATGGTATAAAGTGCGCTGCATCCGCAGAATTTGTCACATTAAAGTGCTCATTTTGCCTACCACAATGCTGACCGTTCTCCTCTGGGCTGGTCGGATGTACAGACAATCAATGCACTGATCATTACCAACCCTCGGCATAATGTCTGCTACAGACACATTACAGCCCTCTCCTGAGCGGCAAATCATTCACATTCCCCTCTTGCATGGCACACAGTATTATCAAACCTGTAACACCATGAACTTTGAAATCCCAAGCCAGTTGAAAAACAGAAACTCTGAAAATGTTGTGCACAGATATGGTGGATTAACTAAAAACAACAAAAACACTGGATCACAGCCAATAATCACTCAACCAGCCAGAGTGTCATTTTACCTTGAGCAACAGTTCAAGAGGTCTTGACAGCTCTCCCGACATGTCTGTATCAGTACATGCTTGTAAATAGTAATGCTGGAGGCACCTTTTCTTAGAACTCTGTGGTGTGTCGTTCCTCTGTTATTCCTCCTGGAAATGTATGAATAAATTAACAACAGGGCGTTACCATTCCCACTGTCTATGGAGTGATTGAGTGTGTCTCTACAGTCTGATACTGTATATCAGTGCTGACCACGTCACATTGTGTAGGGATACACCCTAATGACGCAGGAAATGGTATCAACTAGTTGTCAATGTATTCATTTCAAGGAGGAATAACAGAAGGAAAAGCATAACGCAGACTTCTAAGAAAAAGTACTCCAGAAATGTAATTTTATGTGGAATACAAGTATTGACTAAAATAGACACATCAGGAAAGCGGACAGATCCTCTTTAAGGTTTGTGACAATGGGAAAAGTATTCATAACATAAAGAACAAAAAAATAGGACAAAACTAAAAAAAAAAAATACAGGAAATAAATGACACAAAATAATACAAAATAAAATAATTCATTACTAAAAGCTAATGGACACCTACAACCAGGTCCAGGCTGTGGTGCTACTCCACGTACGATGAGATGTTTCGTATGGTGTGATATATTTTGTCACAATCTCCAAATATATGACGTTTTACTAGATTTTTAGGAGAGTTAACATAAAATTGTTGGATTACCGTGACTCACACACAATCCCAATGTTTCCCTATGGGGGAAAAAGTTGCATGACAAGGATTGTGACATGGTCGAGATTCTTGTGATCGTGGAAACCCAACATTGAGACAACAGGTAATGATAGGGAACACGCCTGTCAGTCACGTTGCCTTTTTTTCCTTGTGGTCATATTATTTGCCTATGAGTAATCTCTTATATGGGACCTTGAATGATCTATAGGGGGAGAGTATTTTCAAGAGGGAAAAACCTCTAAACATATTTTAAAAGTGTAATAAAATTATGAAACCTTCTTTCTTATCCTAAGAAGTGATAGATGTTCTTGGATATATTTATTGTATCATTTTTGTAGTTGTAGATGGGTATTGTTTATGGAGAGTCCTTTATGTAACACTCGGAAAAATAATTTAATAAAAAGCTTTGAATAGTATTTTACAGTTTAAAATAGCTGTAATCTACATAAAAATGTGAATAATTGTATCAATTCATTGCATTTCTTATCATAAGCCCCATTCACAGCTCTGCTGGTTGTTATTGGAAACAGTCAACAAGAATTGTCAGACACACCCCCTAAATGCTGACCTATAATGCTGTGGGACAGTTACTTTTAACTACACCCGTTTGCTGTATATTGTCTGTAGTGAAGACTTAGAGGGTTATTCCCCGACATGTATGGCATATCCACGGGACGCTTGGCCGTTTCTGTAAATCCCATAAAACAGTATGTAGAGAGCCGCGCACATGCACGGCCACCCCTCTTTTCATTTTCTGATTGGATGCTGTGGCAAGCAGCTGCCTCACCAGACGGAACGGCTATTGAGGACCCCCTGTTCTCGACATAGGTGCGAGTGTTAGAGCAAGCTCTGTGTAGATATTGAGCCAGCAAGTCATGATCAGAGATTTCAGCTCTGAAGTCTGTTAAATTGTGAAGGAGTTGGACTTTAGAACAATATTCCGCAATCACCCATGCTTTCATTTCTAAACTGTACTAAAAGTAGTATACAGTAACATCATTTACAGTAAAATGCTGCTGCATGTAACTTTTTGCCGATTTTTTTTTTTTTTAAGGCTTCTATAGGGTATTATAGGAAAGAGAAAAATAAAGACGTCAAAATGAAATTTTCCTTCATACCTTCTAAAGATTTAGTAACTTTGTCCAGGCGTACTTGTATGCAGAAGAGGAAGAAGAAGAAAAAAAAGAGCAGAACGTTTTGATTGGAGGAAGTGAACAGATAGAAAAGGAGAAACAAACTAAAAGTATTCTAAAACACAAAGACGTTTGACCAACCTGAAGTTACACCAGATCCTCGCCCAAGTTTTTTGTCTTCCACTAGTTCATAAAATGGACCTATGACCTGGAGTAATTCTTCCACTTTCTCTGTCATTGGCATTGTCTCAAGGATCTAGTGTACGAAAGGATAGAAGTCACACAATAGCACAAGGATTCATTTTATATTTTTTTTAATGCTACATTTATTTCTTTAAGTTTCTTTAATTGGGATCTGCTAGAAGAGAAATAAAGACCCTTAGTGCACATTAAAAATATGTCCCCTTCTGATTTCTATAAAGTGTGTGGATCCAAAGCATCCACGGATGTCCCCACACATAGCGGCCACTATTCATGACAGGTATGATGTAGAGATTGATGTTGACTTTAACCCACACAAGTCTTTATGACAACAGTGCACCGGAAATCAGAAGTGCACATGTTGTCAGAATATCAGTAGTGCAGCCTCAGGCTTTAGGCCTGTCACTTCAAGCAATCATATCTCAGCATCGAAATAAGATTTTGAAAAGATGTTGAAAGAAGTTTTCACATTTAAACAAAACAAAAAGGGGTTTCTTTTTTAATTTTCTTCTAGAAGATTTCCTTTAAGTATTAATTATATAAATTAGATTTGGCCGGCCAGGACCCAATAATCGTGCAAACGAGCGTTCATATGGTTCCCGATCATTGCCCTGATTGTATGGTTTATGCAGCAAGAAATATTACCATTGTCGGCAGCACACGTTCCGTTGTAAACAGAGAATTCGCTGCCGACATGATAGAAATGTATGGGGACGAGCGATCGTAATAATCGTTGATCAGCGCTTGTTTTCACGGCGCATATGGGAGGACCATTGAGGGGGTTTTACACTGGGCAATTAATCGGGCAGACAAGCGTTCATAGAACACTCGCTGCCGATAATTGCCCGGTGTAAACAGGACCACGATCAGCAGATGAATGAGCAAACACTCGTTCATCTGCAGGTCGTATCGTTTTAAAAAAGTGAAATATTATCGTTGTCGGCAGCGCGTCTCCAGGTGTAAACAGGGAGAAGCGCTGCCGACATGATAATAATGTATGGGGACGAGCGATCGGAGTAACGCCTGCTCGTCCAAAACCATAGCTCCATGTGACAGGAGCAAACGAGCGCCGATCAACGATGTCTCGTTGATCAGCGCTCGTTGCACCGGCCAAAATTGGCCGTTGTAATAGGGGCTTAAGTACAGATCTATATGTATACAAATAATCCAATACGACTGACAACAATTGCTTGAACTGAATCTGACCTGCTGAAAAGTTTGTTGCCAGACAGGCTCCTATAACAGAAGTTACAGGCCAAAAACCTGAGGCTGCACTACTGAGAGATACCGATGACATATCTATTTCTGATTTCTATCAAAGCAAGTCAATCCAGCCTAAATCTATTTCTTCTACGCATCTTGTTCAGTGCAGCTATATTTATCATTATAACCAATATCATGAAGACTTCCACATCAGCCCCTCCCCCATTGAATACATTTAGCCTATATAACACAGTAATTATTGCTCCGCCATCTTTTTTGGTCAGACTAAGCATATCTGACCCAGATATTAGAATTACTTTCAGGCCACCTGATATCAACCATAACCACCAGTATGAACACAGTTTACGCCCCTGAGCTATAAAAGCCAAAACGCATCCCCCGTCCATACCCTGCACAAGTTATTGACCCGTGCTCTAGTTCTAGTTCTCGCCTTGTGTTGCAATCCAGTATTTGTGAAATCCCGCAGAACTCCTGCGTTTTATCCTCATGTGAAATACTAGAGGACATTACACAACCTAGAAGATAAGTGAGATGCCGGAGAAGTGAGGTGTGAGCAGCTTCTGGATGAAATTACCACAATCTACTTAGCGGTAATCAAATCCCGGCAGAGCGCTTATAATTTTCCGCCAGAAATCGAATGACCCAGATCATCAGTCTGCACCGAGTGAGCAGATATTCCTGGAATTTTACATTACTACAGCAGACTTTAAGGCCCTGTTCACACAAAGTCTCTTGGAGCAGTTTTTGACACGGAAACCGCGCAAAAAACGGCCGAAATTGCCTCCCATTGATTTCAATTGGAGGCAGAGGCGGTTTTTTTCCCGCGAGCGGGAAAAAAAACACTCTGGGGGGGAGAAGCGGCATGCCCTTTCTTCAGGCTTTTCAGTCTAGGACCTCCCATTAACATCAATGGGAGGCAGAGAAAGCGGTTTTTGTGGTGTTTTTTGCCCGCAGCCAAAAAACGCCGCAAATAAAGCGGCAAAAAGAGTGCAGACAGGTCAAAATCTGCCTCAAAATACCTGACAGAATTTTGAGGCAGATTTTTTTGCCTGCAAAAAAACTCAATGTGAACAGGGCCTAAAGATGGAATATCAAGATCGTCAGTTTCTGGCAAACATGTTGGATGATTTCACACATTTTTCTGAGGCAAATAGTTCATAACTTCTTACCTTCTTCATTTCATCAACATAAGCAATCATGGCGTCTTCCTTAGACATGTCACCCAATGAGTTCCAGGCATCCCTGAAAAAAAAGAAAAATCAACCCAACAAGATAAAGCAAAAGGAAAGAAAATAAAGTTCTAAAAATCAAATGGGAACCAGCGTAATGATTAAGATAAAAGGGGGTCCTAACATGGTCCACTCTAATAGTTACTCTATAAACTGTCACTAGCCAAGAAGGAGAAGCGGCTCGGCGCTATACAGCATGCCGGCCATGTTATGGGAGACCCCGTTATAATATTCAGTATTTTGTTAATCACTAGTACTTTTAAATCTTGTTTATGGTATGCATGTGGAGACTTTCTACTTTAAGAGTCACTTCTCTATATTAGGGAGTAGCATTGTAAGCAATTGCCTAATATGCATCCATTACCTGAGTAACATTACGCTTCAGAAGCGACAGCGATTCCGCTATGGCATTGATTCCGCCAAAACGATGGAACCCTTGAACAACGGAGACAAACAGGAACCATTCGCACCGGATCCGTCACCATTGAAATCAAAGGTGATGAAAACAGAAACATGTGGTCTCCGTTTGTTTCAGTCAGGGTTCTGTTCATGGGTTCCCCTGACGGAAAGCTAAGACGGAACCCATGAACGGAGCCCTGACACAGATGTGAACAAAGCCTAAGGCCCTGTTCACACAGTTTTTTTAAGGCAAATTTTGAGGCAGATTATGATCTGCCTGTACACTGTTTGCCGCGATTTTCGCGGCATTTTTCGCTTGCAGACGTTGAGTGCTGCGGGCAAAAACACAGCGAAATACGCTTTCTCTGCCTCCCATTGATGTCAATGGGAGGTCAGAGACGTGAACGCCCAAAGATAGGGCATGTCACTCCTTTTTCCCACGAGACGGTTTTTCCACTAAGGGGAAAAAAACGCCTTCGCCTCCCATTGAAATCAATGGGAGGCATTTTTGGTGCGTTTTCCGACCCGGTTTCTGTGTCAAAAAACGTGTAAAAAAAACTCAGTGTGAACCTCAGGGCCTCACATAGCAAAACAGGAAAATCATATGCTCTTCAACTCTGTCCACAGAATTCAGCTTCATGGGGTTGGTCATTTTATGTCTAATGTTAAAAAGTGACGGACGTTTCATAAAACTTTTGACATGTCAAACGTTTTAAACGGTGGGGGTCCGGGTACTGAGACCTTCACGGATCGTTGAAACAAAGGGGCAGAAGCTTTCAGCCAAGTGCAGCTCCCCTTCGGCTGTGATGGAATCACCTCGGCTCTTCTCAGCATGGCGGGGTTAGCTGAATATGGACTAATAGAATAGCCAAAGTGATCCCTTTACAGCCAAA
Source organism: Rhinoderma darwinii (assembly GCF_050947455.1). Classification (NCBI taxonomy): domain Eukaryota; kingdom Metazoa; phylum Chordata; class Amphibia; order Anura; family Rhinodermatidae; genus Rhinoderma; species Rhinoderma darwinii. Next base: position 317,328,584 of record NC_134691.1, read on the forward strand.
GGGGCACAACGTTTCTGCCCCTTCGTTTCAGCGATCGGAGGGGGTCTTGGTACCCGGACCAGCACCGATCAAAACTTCCAACATGCCCCTATGACATATCAAAAGTTTTATGAAATGACATTGTAATATCTACTTTTTAGAAGTTCTTTGCCATTTTCTCTATTTGTGAAGCCACACTGTCTTGTTAGCCAAGCTTACAGTCCTGACCACATGCCGCTCCCATCTAGAAAATGAAGGGGTATGTGACGAGACACGTCCACCAGCCTTCTCCATTGTAACACACTGTACTAGAGGTAATTTCCTGGACATTCAGGACCTGTGGAAGCGCAAGTGAATGCTGGGTATTATGCGTTGCGCTTGCGTCCAAAATACTAGTGCAGACACAGTGTGATCCAATGGAAGAGGCTGATGGACGAGCCTGTCACATCTCCTGCCATCTGCGGACATTGTCTGGATGGGAGCTGCGTGCGGTCGGGACAGAAGACTTGGCAAACAAGGGGATGTGTCTTCACAAAGGGAGAAAATGGCGCAAAACTTCCAAAAAGTAGATATTAGTAAGTTGCCTATACTCATCTTTCCCACACATTTGTTAACACTAGACATAAAGTGGCCATCCCATGATTGTCCCATCAGTTATAAGGGCGTCCTAGAGGTAAGACATGAGCAGCCGGCCGTATCTTCCATTAACAACATCAGCTTTTTGCCGGGAGCCGGACCAGCGGTAACTCTCATAGGAAACCCCAGACATTTTCATCCTCTAAATGTAAACAAGAATGTTCCGATTCACTGACAGCAAGCAGAGATCTTGTCAATTGGTGAGGAATTAAAAAAGAATGTTTCATTATACAAAGAAGCCAATTTTTTTTTTTACTCATAAACCCGCAAGACCCCTTTAAGAAGCCAGTAAATACACAGCGTCTATCTGTGGGCTATTTGTGCAGATAAGCACCGGTACAAAGGTAAAGGCTGAATGGTGCCAGTCACATGCGGGTAGAGTTTCATATGCCGCGTAGGGGTGTCTACTATGTCAAAGTAACCAATATACAACTAGGTGGAACATAATCCATTACTTTATATATACAGCACAGCTATAAGGAGTCACCATTTGTATCGACCAACAGGATCCCAAAATCCAGGTCTTTGTATATTGCACGGTCCTTGTGTTGCTTGCTTGTAAAAACTGTAGAATTTCAGCATCATGTCATTGGATGGCTGGAAAGAGCCTGCAAGGAAATATCACAATCCATTCAGTCCTTTATTCATTCCACACGTGACAATGATCAGGCAATCTGAGCTCACAGAGCTGCAGTGTAAAGCATGAGGGAGAAACAGATCAGCAGCCTGGGCCACTGATGAGACAAGGAGTTGTATTTCATACCTTAGACTCACAATTGGCAATACACTAGAGCTAGATTACATTTTTAAAACCACAGTTGTAAAATGTTAAATAAAGAATTAACTCCTAGTGTACCAGGATTACATGACCCTAATATTCAAGCCGACCATACACATTCCATAAATGCTGGAGGGATCAATCTGATGTGTATGGAGGAATCCTGAAACAAGAATCGGCGTATTCGATTTTATCCACTCTGATTCTTTGCTCTCCAGGAGATAAGCGGCAGCAGAGTGACTGGCAGCAGCCTATCTCCCTTCATGTTTGGCTGATCTGAGTATGTACATGTATTGGGGGGTCTACTAAAGTGTATGATCAGTGTAGACAGGTTTCAGATTTATACAAGGTTACAAATTTTGAGCGTCTTTAGAGGAAGGGGTTGTTAAAAAAAAGGTCTTTATTTTTTTTCAGAAAAGCGCCATTCTTGTTCACGAGCTGTGTCTGTTATTGCACAAATGAATAGGCTGAGTTCATTAACAGACACAAACCATCGTCAAGAATGGCGCAGAAACTCACCCAGACAAGCCTGCTGCCTGTATTACTTCTTCCTCCAACCACCTGCATTCTGTGCAGCTTACTTTTAGGCTGAACGCGCACGTTGCGTATTACGTGCAGAATTTCCACACGGATTATCATGCGGCAAATCCGCAGCGTAATACAGTACCAGCAAAGTAAATGAGAATTCAAGAAGTCTCATCTACACGGCGCAGATTTTTTCTGCACATAAATTGACCTGCGGTGCGTAGTTTAAAATTTGCAGCAGGTCAATTTATCCTGCGTTTCCGCTTGCGAATTGTATCTGGGTAGATTTTAAAAAACGTAACAAAATACGCAGCATAAAACCGCACCTATTTCCACATCAAAATGTAAATACCGCTCCTAAAAACGCGTAAAAACACACCATTATGTGCGGTTTTAGCTGCGGAATTACGTGCGCACATCTGCGGTTTTGGTGCGGATTTTCCGCATTGAATTACGCAGCGTGTGCATGTAGCCTGCAGGTATATTCACACTTAGCAGGAAATTCTGTGTGGTAATTCAGCGCCGTATTACAATATCAGCAAAGTGAATTGACCTGCGGTGAGGAGTCTCAATCTGCAGATTGCCAATTTCTCTTACGAAAACGCTGCGGAATTTCCACACAGAAAATCTGGTTGGTGATTCCGCAGTGTTTGTGCTATGTGTGAACATACTCTTAGTAGTCCTCACTGATTCCTTCCTCCCACTATTCGGGTCCCCGGCCACGTTTGCTTTTTCACATGTAACGAAATTGCTGAAGATTTTCTGTCAGAAGTTGATAAGATTACCACAACAACACGCTCTGAAATTGACCTGCAGCGACCCACAGCGTGTCAATTTATGAAACAGATTGGGTGCAGATTTGAAAGTCACATTTAGGCCGGGTTCCCACGTGGCGTAAACGCTGCGTAATCTCTGTAACGCAATTCTGTGCGGAAATTCTGCAGCATTTACAGTAGCAGCAAAGTGGATGAGATTTAGAAAATTTCATGCCCACGCTGCCGAAAAAAACTGCAGCGTAACCGTTAAGAAATTGACCTGCGTTGCGGAATTTATGCTGCGTTTTAGTTGACTTGCGGGTTTTCCCCATTGAATTCCCTGGGGAAGCAAATCCCAAAACAGAAAGCCAAGTGTTGCGACTTTTGTGGCGGATTCGCAGCGATTACGCCACAAAGATCGCAACTACAGAAAATGAAAAAAAAGACATACGTATCCAGAAGTCTGTTTCTTCGTTCAGCCCGGCCTCCTGGAATGGCGTTACATCCCATGTGACCGCTGCAGCCAATCACAGGCCAATCACTGGCTGCAGCGGTCACATGGGATGCAACGTCATCCAGGGAGGCCGAACTGGACTGCACAGGAGGGACGCGTCGCCAAAACAGCCTAGGTAAGTATGATCGTTTTTTTTACTGCTGCCTTCCGCACCGGAAAATCCGTCTGAAGAAACGAACCACAATGTGGTGCAATTTTTCAGACGGAATGTACTAGGTCGGACACGCTGCGTGATTTTTACGTATTTTACATACGACCCGTGGGAACCCGACCTTAGGAGTCGAAGTCCACAACAAAAGCCAATTGTCGCAGTTGGACCAAAAACCTGCAACAAAATCCGCAGGTGCGAACAATTATATTTATAAAAAGGTATTTAAAATAAAAATAAGCTCTATACTCACCTTCCCAATCTTCTGCCGCTCCCCTGGTAACGCCTGGTCCCCCGTCGGTCTGCATATCCTAGTCCCTGTCACATGACAGCTGCTGCCAATCACAGGCTGCGGCCTTCACATGTCGACACATGGAGGTCAGGATACAGAGACCGCCGGGGGTACCAGGCTAGCGTTTCCAGGGGAGCGGCAAAAGATTTATAAAGTGAGTATACAGATGATTTTTATTTTAGCTGATCCGCAGCAGCAAATCTGCACCAAAATCGGAATGATGTTGTGCAGATTTTCCCCTGCGGATTTCTCTCCTCGGATTTTCTGCGATAATTGTCCACAGTAAATCCTGTATGTGTGACGTTCTGTAGCCATACACTCCTGCATGATGACGTTTCACATGACAGGGCCAACCAATCGTGTCAAACACAGTGACATCACCACAGCGTCTATAGGGAGAACACGTCATCCTGCAGGAGTGGGAACGGAGATGGGGGGACACCTGTGAATACAAATACATATACAATACATTATACATAACCCCGTATCGGGATTCTCACCATTCTTGGGCAAACTCTGGATCACACTCACGGCTGCTTCAAATCTTGTTTGATGTAGTGGTTTTGTGTCCGCCATATTGTAGATAGGGAGATTGCAATAACAGATCCCGAGAGATCAGAATGCTGGAAGACACAAGAAGAACATTATTAGAAAACGGTATCGGACTGCAGCGGCCTATGACCGATATAAAGAACAAGCGCTCCGCACCAACAATAATATTGGTATTTTATAACATGGTTATTAATTCTGTTCAGCCTTTTCCTTTGTTTAATGGTTCTTCCCAGCTCGGACATTTATCGCACATCCACAGGATATGTCATAAATGTCCGATAGATGAGGTGGAACCTGCATCAATCTCTAGGACGGGGCCCCTGACCCTCATCCCACCTTCTGCTGTCGCTGATCTACGGCTACTAAAACAGCAGAAACAGCTGAGCTCGCCGTGCTACGCTGTTTCTGTAAATTCCAATCACTTATATGGGGTCCGGGAAATATTAGCGTAGCAGCGGGAGAAAATAGGACGGGGTCAGAGGGCCCCGTTCTAGTGATAGTTGGGGGTCCTAGAGTTGGGACCTGCATCTATCGGACAATTATGGCATACCCTGCGGATGTGCCATAAATGTCTGAGATGGGAATACCCCTTCAAATATTTTTGGAAAACTGGGAGAAAATCAATATGGCGACCATAGTTTGTCACCCAACTATCTTAGGGTCCTGAATATCAAATCTTCCTAGTTACGCTACGCAGCCGCTGCCGGGGAAATAAAGTATCACATGCTAGTCACTCAAATGAATGACCACCCACGTAATACATGGACGTGCTGGGTCTCTGCGCTGACTAATACAGGGGGCTAAGAGTAGGACAAGGCCCAGAAAAACGGCTGAAAAAACTGAATATGAACGCCTCCAAAGATCTGCCCATTCATTTCAATGTAAAAAAGGCAATTCATTCAGACGTGGTGGTTTTTTTTACGGGGCTGATTGAAAAAAACGGCGCGTAAAAAAAAAACCCTGTAAAAAGAAGTGCATTTCACTTCTTGAGCCGTTTTTCATTGGGTCAATAGAAAAACAGCTCCAAAAACGGCCGCAAAAAAAACGCATCAGAAGACGCTCGATGCTTAAAAAAACGGCTAAAAATCTGAGAAAACAGCTCCGTATTTTACAGCGGTTTTTTGCTTAGCGTGTGAACATGGCCTCACAGTTCTGCCACTCAGCGTCAGCCCGATGGATCAGAAGTGTCACACATTGTAATAGCGGACGAGGGGGCAGGTGACATCTTTGTAATGTCGTGGCATTATCAAGCAACACTGCGGTGCTACATAGAAGTCATTGGCAATCACATGCGGCCGTGCCCATCGTACATATCCCTTGACTGCTATAGAGATAGAAGTAAAGTTGCAGGACTCTTTTGGCAAGAAATTTGCATCATGTCACTCACATTGCAAGTTGCCCTAGCCCTAAAGTGAATGTCCGAGAAAATGCATTTATGACATTAACTCCGTTTGCTGTCAGTGATTGTAACAGTCATGGTTTACATAGAGTCTGAAAGCTTATATTGAAAACTTGCATGGCTCATTAGGGTGCAGTCACACACGGAAGATTTGTTGCAGAAATTTTCTGCGACTGAAAATCAGTTCCATTCATTGGAATGGAGTCGATTCTGCAGCAGGTGCATGGATTTCTGCAAGTTACATTCAGACGGCTGAAACTTAGATCTGCCGTGTGTGACTGCACCATAAGGCCTTGTTCACACAGTGCAGATTTTGCATGTATTTTTTAATCCCAAAACAGAAGAAACACATAAAGGAATGCATTATACGTCTGCTCTCCTGGATCCAATTCTGGTTTTGGCAAAAAAATAAAAATACATGCAAAATCTGTAGCAAATCTGCACTGTGTGAACAAGGCCTTACAGTGTATACAAGCTCTATCTTGTAACGAGCTCTGAGCATCTTTTAGACCTCTGGTTGTAAACAAGAATGATTATATTCAGTGACAGCAAGCAGACATCTTGAAAACAGTAAGGCATTGATACACAAAGCATATTAGAAAGTTATGTTATTCATCATTATACAGCGATTAAACTTTATTTACACAACAGTAGAAAAAACCCTAAGGCTCTGTACACATTATAACGAAACCCACGACGGCCGGATCGGTTACGCGATGGACGCCAACGACACAATAATTTCTATAGCAATTAAACCGAAAGTCGCAGGCACCCCAGATCTTGGAATAAGTGGGGGTCCAAGATGTATTAAATAACAAGGGGTCCCGGTAGTCACACCCCAATGTCTCAGACATGTCTAGTGGATATTATATAGACGTCTGTTACTGGAAACCCCCTTTAAGCAGCACATTATATGTGCACCCCAAAGGCTTTGTAGGGTTATTTGATTTCTCTACAAAAGCATCAGAAATACGCCAGAAACAAGCTAAATAATCATCAGGCACTGAGCAGCAGGACCCGGGCTGAGCAGTGAGGACCCCGCAGCTCCAGACCATCAGATACAAAGGTCAGGATGACGTGCGGCCGGACGCAGGAAACAAAACACACACATACTAATAACCATGGGCTACTGTTGAGCCTATGCGACAGCTCAAGCCTCACTAATATCGCACAAGGAAGAAGCCATCACCTGTGAAGACACCTGCCGAGCCCGGAGAAGTCATAGTGTCCCCATCTGTCATAACCTGCTGCAAAGCGTCTCGGGAAATGTAGTCCTAAGAGAGATTCACGAACACAGCAACGCGTGATCGCTAAGGATTTTTTTTTTACTTCAAATATCTTTATCAATACCAACATTTCTAAGACAGCGGACAAACAAATTGTAAACATTAGGGCGGCCATTTTGTTGTAGTGAGATTCGATTATGAAAACAAATAAAACACAATCGATGCAGGGAGAAATGTTCATTTCCTGTTATTTTATGTTCTTACATGTTCTAGTGTACTGGTTTCTTACTGGCTTGGTTTATAGTCCATTCCAGTTTTATTTCTTATGACTGGTTTTATATAGTGCCAGTATATTTCACAACAGTTTCCAGTGCCTATGGTCGTGGATGGCCTGTGGCATACATGACTTACAGTTATTTTTGACAGAAAAGTAATGCAGGCTGCATATACCTGAATTAGAGTATATTCAGACGGTGGGGGTCAAATCACAGTTTATTACCGCGAAAACCGCAGCAAAATGTTGTGGTGGTTTGGCAAAAACCGTGGCGTGAATTGACGTCTAAATATACCGTAATAGGTCAACTAAATTAAAAAAAAGTGATCCTTATGAATCATGACGGCTCATAATGGGTCAACCATATCTGTCATGGATCCTATAAAAACCGGAATCCGTGACGCCAGTTTGAAGAGAAGTGTTGTACAGGATTAGAAAAACATGGCTGCTTTCTTCCGAAAAACGTTTTGTGTTTTACACCTTCATACCTCCCAACTGTCCCAGATCTGGCGGGACAGTCCCGGTTTCTCACCGCTGTCCCATCGTCCCGGGTGGTTTGCAAAATGTCCCGCTGGGCGCTGCATCAAAACAGCTGATCGCTGCTGACTGCAGTAGCGATCAGAAGAAGGCAGGAGTCTTGCGGCGGTGTTCTCACTGGGATAAATGCCGGCATGGGAGTGGACCAGTACAGTCACCTGACCTCACCGGTCAGGTGACTGGACTGGTCCACTCCCGGGCTGGCATCGACACCAGTGAGAACGCCGCTGAAGAGACTCCTGCCTTCTTCTGACGGTGAGTGACGTCAAAGCAGAGCGGAGAGTGGCAGCAGGAGGGCTGGCTACCTCTACCACTCTCTGCTCTGGCGCCATTGTGGCACAAAGGGGGTTGTGTTGCGCTACCTACAGGGGACTGTGTGTGGAGCTATCTACTGGGGGGCTGTGTGTGGAGCTATCTACTGGGGGGTTATGTGTGGAGGTATCTATATGGGACTGTGTGTGGAGCTATCTACTGGGGGGCTGTGTCTGGAGCTATCTACAGGGGGTCTGTGTGTGGAGCTATCTACAGGGGGGCTGTGTGTGGAGCTATGTACAGGGGGGCTGTGTGTGGAACTATCTACAGGGGGGCTGTGTCTGGCGCTATCTACAGGGGGGCATTGTCTGGTGCTATCTACAGGGGGGGCTGTGCGTGGAGCTATCTACAGGGGTTCTGTGTGTGGCGCTATCTACAGGGGGGCTGTGTGTGGAGCTATCTACAGGGGGGCTGTGTGTGGAGCTATCTACAGGGGGGCTGTGTGGGGAGCTATCTACAGGGGGCTGTGTGTGGAGCTATCTACAGGGAGCTGTGTCTGGCGCTATCTACAGGGGGGCTGTGTGTGGAGCTATCTACAGGGGGGCTGTGTCTGGTGCTATCTACAGGGGGCTGTGTGTGGAGCTATCTACACGGGGGCTGTGTGTGGCGCTATCTATAGGGGGGTTGTGTGTGGAGCTATCTACAGGGGGGCTGTGTGTGGAGCTATCTACAGGGGGGCTGTGTGTGGCGCTATCTACAGGGGGGCTGTGTGTGGCACTATCTACAGGGGGGCTGTGTGTGGAGCTATCTACAGGGGGGCTGTGTGTGGAGCTATGTACAGGGGGCTGTGTCTGGCGCTATCTACAGGGGGGCTGTGTCTGGCGCTATGTACAGGGGGGCTGTTTCTGGCACTATCTACAGGGGGGCTGTGTGTGGAGCTATCTACAGGGGGGCTGTGTGTGGAGCTATCTACTGGGGGCTGTGTGTGGAGCTATCTACTGGGGGGCTGTGCGTGGAGCTATCTACAGGGGGGCTGTGTGTGGAGCTATCTACAGGGGACTGTGTGTGGAGCTATGTACTGGGGGGCTGTGTCTGGAGCTATCTACAGGGGGGCTGTGTCTGGAGCTATCTACTGGGGGGCTGTGTCTGGCACTATCTACAGGGGGGCTGTGTGTGGAGCTATCTACAGGGGGCTGTGTGTGGAGCTATCTATAGGAGGGATGTGTCTGGCCTATCTACAGGGGGGCTGTTTCTGGAGATATCTACAGGGGGGCTGTGTGTGGAGCTATCTACAGGGGGCTGTGTCTGGAGCTATCTACAGGGGGGCTGTGTGTGGAGCTATCTACAGGGGACTGTGTGTGGAGCTATCTACAGGGGGACTGTGTCTGGAGCTATCTACTGGGGGGCTGTGTCTGGAGCTATCTATAGGGGACTGTGTGTGGAGCTATCTACTGGGGGGCTGTGTCTGGAGCTATCTACAGGGGGGCTGTGTCTGGCGCTATCTACAGGGGGGCTGTGTGTGGTGCTATATACAGGGGGGCTGTTTGGCGCTATCTACAGTAGGGCTGTGTCTGGCGCTATCTACAGGGGGATATGTGTGGAGCTATCTACAGGGGGGCTGTGTCTGGCGCTATCTACAGGGGGGGCTGTGTCTGGCGCTATCTACAGGGGGGCTGTGTGGCGAGCTATCTACATGGGGGCTGTGTCTGGCGCTATGTACAGGGGGCTGTGTCTGGCACTATGTACAGGGGGGCTGTGTCTGGCGCTATGCACAGGGGGCTGTATCTGGAGCAATCTACAGGGGGCTGTGTGTGCCACTATCTACAGGCGGGCTGTGTGTGGAGCTATCTACAGGGGGCTGTATCTGGCGCTATGTACAGGGGGGCTGTGTGTTGCGCTATCTACAGGGGACTGTGTGTGGAGCTATGTACTGGGGGGCTGTGTCTGGAGCTATCTACAGGGGGGCTGTGTCTGGAGCTATCTACTGGGGGGCTGTGTCTGGCGCTATCTACAGGGGGGCTGTGTGTGGAGCTATCTACAGGGGGCTCTGTGTGGAGCTATCTATAGGAGGGATGTGTCTGGCCTATCTACAGGGGGGCTGTTTCTGGAGATATCTACAGGGGGGCTGTGTGTGGAGCTATCTACAGGGGGCTGTGTCTGGAGCTATCTACAGGGGGGCTGTGTGTGGAGCTATCTACAGGGGACTGTGTGTGGAGCTATCTACAGGGGGACTGTGTGTGGAGCTATCTACTGGGGGGCTGTGTCTGGAGCTATCTACAGGGGACTGTGTGTGGAGCTATCTACTGGGGGCTGTGTCTGGAGCTATCTACAGGGGGCTGTGTCTGGCGCTATCTACAGGGGGGCTGTGTGTGGAGCTATCTACAGGGGGGCTGTTTGGCGCTATCTACAGTAGGGCTGTGTCTGGCGCTATCTACAGGGGGGCTATGTGTGGAGCTATCTACAGGGGGGCTGTGTCTGGCGCTATCTACAGGGGGGGCTGTGTCTGGCGCTATCTACAGGGGGGCTGTGTGGCGAGCTATCTACATGGGGGCTGTGTCTGGCGCTATGTACAGGGGGCTGTGTCTGGCACTATGTACAGGGGGGCTGTGTCTGGCGCTATGCACAGGGGGCTGTATCTGGAGCAATCTACAGGGGGCTGTGTGTGCCACTATCTACAGGCGCGCTGTGTGTGGAGCTATCTACAGGGGGCTGTATCTGGCGCTATGTACAGGGGGGCTGTGTGTTGCGCTATCTACAGGGGGCTGTGTGTGGAGCTATCTACAGGGGGAATGTGTGTGGAGCTATCTACAGGGGGGCTGTGTGTGGCGCTATCTACAGTGGGCTGTGTGTGGCGCTATCTACAGGGGGACTGTGTGTGGCGCTATCTATAGGGGGAGTTTGTGGCGCTATGTACAGGGGGACTGTGTGTGAAGCTATCTACAGGGGGGCTGTGTGTGGTGTTATCTACAGGGGGGCTGTGTGTGGTGCTATCTACAGGGGGCTGTGTGTGGAGCTATCTACAGGGGGCTCTGTGTGGAGCTATCTATAGGAGGGATGTGTCTGGCCTATCTACAGGGGGGCTGTTTCTGGAGATATCTACAGGAGGGCTGTGTGTGGAGCTATCTACAGGGGGCTGTGTCTGGAGCTATCCACAGGGGGGCTGTGTGTGGAGCTATCTACAGGGGGACTGTGTGTGGAGCTATCTACTGGGGGGGCTGTGTCTGGAGCTATCTACAGGGGACTGTGTGTGGAGCTATCTACTGGGGGGCTGTGTCTGGAGCTATCTACAGGGGGGCTGTGTCTGGCGCTATCTACAGGGGGGCTGTGTGTGGAGCTATCTACAGGGGGGCTGTTTGGCGCTATCTACAGTAGGACTGTGTCTGGCGCTATCTACAGGGGCGCTATGTGTGGAGCTATCTACAGGGGGCTGTGTCTGGCGCTATCTACAGGGGGGGCTGTGTCTGGCGCTATCTACAGGGGGGCTGTGTGGTGAGCTATCTACATGGGGGCTGTGTCTGGCGCTATGTACAGGGGGCTGTGTCTGGCACTATGTACAGGGGGGCTGTGTCTGGCGCTATGCACAGGGGGCTGTATCTGGAGCAATCTACAGGGGGCTGTGTGTGCCACTATCTACAGGCGGGCTGTGTGTGGAGCTATCTACAGGGGGCTGTATCTGGAGCTATGTACAGGGGGGCTGTGTGTGGCGCTATCTACAGGGGGCTGTGTGTGGAGCTATCTACAGGGGGAATGTGTGTGGAGCTATCTACAGGGGGACTGTGTGTCGCGCTATCTACAGGGGGCTGTGTGTGGCGCTATCTACAGGGGGACTGTGTGTGGCGCTATCTATAGGGGGACTGTTTGTGGCGCTATGTACAGGGGGACTGTGTGTGAAGCTATCTACAGGGGGGCTGTGTGTGGTGTTATCTACAGGGGGGCTGTGTGTGGTGCTATCTACAGGGGGCTGTGTGTGGAGCTATCTACAGGGGGGCTGTATCTGGTGTTATGTACAGGGGGGCTGTATCTGGTGCTATGTACAGGGGGGCTGTGTGTGAAGCAATCTATAGGGGGGCTGTGTCTGGCGCTATGTACAGGGGGGCTGTGTGTGGAGCAATCTACAGGGGGGCTCTGGTGGATGATTTTTAGCAGAGTTACACAACTGGAAAAAAAAAATCCCCATCATGTAACTCTGCTACCTGTCAATTGAAAAGTCATCAACCACAGGGTCTCCCTCTTGACTTTCATTGTTCTCAGCCCTTTGGTTTGTCCTGCAGCTGCCGCCATGATGAGCAAATGTTATACCAAAGTTAGGAAACGTAACATAAAGACGACATAACCGGATCCATAATATCTGTGATATCCAGACAGTCTAGAGTTCCGCAGTGAGAATGTGCGCTTGTTATTTGCAGAAGGATCTGCCCGTGATTTGATGTGTTTATGCGGGATATTGGGCGTGGTTAGGGGTGTGGCTTAAAATGTCCCTCTTTTCAGAATTCAAAAGTTGGTGTAAAGGATCTGCCAGGCACAGCTTTGGGGTTAACGCCCATAGATAATCAGTCTGCACCTGCTTCTATGTCTGTGAGACTGACTCCATCTTCCACCACTCAGGGTGGCAGGCTTAGGAGTGGGAGAACCTATCACAGCCTGGCCAGACGGAGCTAGCTCCCGCCCTCTGTCTATTTATACCTGCCTTTCCTGTTCCTCCTTTGCTTGTGATTCTTCTCTTTTGGTGGTAGGTCTGCTACCGGCAGTGCCTTCGTGGATTCAGGGTCTTCTGCTAATATCATGTCTGTGGAATTTGCTATGTCTCTAGCTATGCCTTTGATTGATTTGCCTAAACCTGTCCCGGTAGTGGGTATCGACTCCACTCCTCTTGCTAATGGTTATTTTACACAGCATACCCCTGTTTTTGAACTCCTTGTTGGCTCCATGCATTTGGAGCAGTGCTCTGTACTGTTAATGCAGGGATTATCGTCCGATTTGGTTTTAGGCCTTCCCTGGTTGCAGTTGCATAATCCCACGTTTGACTGGAATTCTGGGGACCTTACCAAGTGGGGTAATGAATGCTTGACGTCATGTTTTTCTGTTAATTCTATTTCTCCCCCTGAGGTGGTGAACACGCTACCTGAGTTTGTTCAGGACTTCGCCGATGTTTTCTCTAAGGAGGCCTCCGAAGTGTTACCTCCTCATAGAGAATATGATTGCGCAATCAATTTGGTACCAGGAGCTAAGCTCCCTAAGGGTAGGATATTTAATCTCTCTTGTCCCGAACGTGAAGCCATGAGAGAGTATATCCAGGAATGCCTGGCCAAGGGTTACATTCGCCCCTCTACTTCTCCGGTAGGTGCTGGCTTCTTCTTCGTAGGGAAGAAGGATGGTGGTCTTAGGCCATGCATTGACTACCGAAGCTTGAATAAGGTCACTGTAAGGAACCAATATCCCCTTCCTCTGATTCCTGATCTCTTTAATCAGGTTCAGGGGGCCCAATGGTTCTCTAAGTTTGATCTACGGGGCGCGTATAACCTTATCTGCATCAAAGAGGGAGATGAGTGGAAGACTGCGTTTAACACGCCCGAAGGTCATTTAGAATACCTCGTCATGCCCTTTGGGTTGTGTAATGACTACCTGGGGTTATTTTTTGTAGTGTACCTTGATGACATACTTGTGTTTTCCAAGGACTGGTCCTCCCACATTGAGCATGTCAGGAAGGTGCTCCAGGTCCTTCGAGAAAACAAACTGTTTGCAAAGACCGAAAAATGTGTGTTTGGGGTGCAGGAGATACAATTTTTAGGCCAAATCCTCACTCCTCATGAATTCCGCATGGACCCCGCCAAGGTCCAGGCTGTGGCGGAATGGGTCCAACCTGCCTCCCTGAAGGCGTTACAGTGCTTCCTGGGATTCGCTAATTATTACAGGAGGTTTATTGCTAACTTCTCGGTCATCGCTAAGCCTCTTACGGATCTCACTCGCAAAGGTGCTGATCTCCTCCACTGGCCTCCTGAGGCTGTCCAGGCTTTTGAGGTCCTTAAGAAGTGCTTTATCTCGGCCCCGATGCTGGTTCAGCCCAACCAAATGGAGCCATTTATCGTGGAGGTTGACGCATCCGAGGTGGGAGTGGGGGCTGTCTTGTCCCAGGGTACCAGGTCCCTCACCCATCTCCGTCCCTGTGCCTACTTCTCCAGGAAGTTTTCACCCACTGAGAGTAACTATGATATTGGCAACCGCAAACTCTTAGCCATTAAATGGGCATTTGAAGAGTGGCGCCACTTCCTGGAGGGGGCTAGGCACCAGGTAACGGTCCTTACCGACCACAAGAATCTGTTTTTCCTAGAATCCGCCCGGAGGCTAAACCCGAGACAAGCTCATTGGGCGTTATTTTTTACCAGATTCAACTTTTTGGTCACCTATAGGGCTGGGTCTAAAAATGTTAAGGCTGATGCACTGTCACATAGCTTCATGGCCAGCCCTCCTTCGGAGGAAGATCCTGCTTGTATTTTGCCTCCAGGTATAATCATTTCCGCTATTGATTCTGATTTAGTCTCTGAAATTGCGGCTGATCAAGGTTCAGCTCCCGGGAGCCTTCCTGAGAACAAGCTGTTTGTTCCCCTGCAATTCCGGCTAAGGGTACTTAGGGAAAATCATGACTCTGCACTATCTGGCCATCCAGGCATCCTGGGCACCAAGCACCTCATTGCCAGAAACTATTGGTGGCCTGGGTTGCCTAAAGACGTTAAGGCCTACATCGCCGCTTGTGAGGTTTGTGCTTGGTCCAAGACTCCCAGGTCCCGACCAGCGGGCTTACTACGTTCTTTGCCCATTCCCCAGAGACCTTGGACCCATATCTCCATGGATTTTATCACCGATTTGCCTCCATCTCAAGGCAAGTCGGTGGTGTGGGTTGTAGTAGACCGCTTCAGTAAGATGTGCCACTTTGTACCCCTCAAAAAACTACCCAATGCTAAGACGTTAGCTACCTTGTTTGTCAAACACATCCTGCGTCTCCATGGGGTCCCTCTCAATATTGTTTCGGACAGAGGGGTACAATTTGTTTCATTGTTTTGGAGAGCCTTCTGTAAAAAGTTGGAGATTGATCTGTCCTTCTCCTCTGCCTTCCATCCTGAAACCAATGGCCAAACTGAGAGGACTAATCAATCTCTAGAACAATATTTAAGGTGTTTTGTCTCTGACTGTCAATATGATTTGGTCTCATTCATTCCCCTCGCCGAATTTTCCCTTAATAACCGGGTCAGTAACTCGTCAGGTTTCTCCCCCTTTTTCTGTAATTTTGGGTTTAATCCACGGTTCTCCTCCGTTTCACCTGGTAGTTCCAACAATCCCGAGGTAGAGGTCGTTCATCGGGAACTGTGCACAGTCTGGGCCCAGGTTCAGAAGAACCTAGAGGCGTCCCAGAGCGTACAAAAAACTCAGGCTGATAGAAAACGTTCTGCTAACCCCCTGTTTATGGTCGGGGATCTGGTGTGGTTGTCGTCTAGGAACTTGCGTCTCAAGGTTCCGTCCAAGAAGTTTGCTCCCCGGTTTATTGGGCCGTATAAGGTCATTGAGGTCCTCAATCCTGTCTCCTTCCGGCTGGAGTTACCCCCGTCTTTTCGTATACACGACGTGTTTCATGCCTCTCTCCTTAACCCCTTAAGGATGCAGCCTAGTTTTGGCCTTAAGGCTCAGAGCCCATTTTTCAAATCTGACATATCTCACTTTATGTGGTAATAACGTGGGAATGCTTAAACCTACCCAAGCGATTCTGAGATTATTTTCTCGTGACACATTGGGCTTCATGTTCGTGGTAAAATTTGGTCGATATATTCAGTGTTTATTGGTGAAAAATTGCAAAATTGAGAGAAAATTTTGAAAAAATTGCATTTTTCAGAATTTGAATGCATCTGCTTGTAAAACAGACGGTTATACCACCCAAAATAGTTACTAGTTCACATTTCCCATATATCTACTTTAGATTGGCATTGTTTTTTGAACATTCTTTTATTTTTCTTGGACGTTACAAGGCTTAGAACATAAACAGCAATTTCACATATTTTTAAAAAAATGTCAAATGCCTTTTATTTAAGGTACCTGTTCAGTTCTGAAGTGGCTTTGAGGGGCCTATGTATTAGAAACCCTGATAAAACACCCAATTTTAAAAACTAGACCCCTCAAAGTATTCAAAACAGCATTTAGAAAGTTTTTTAACCCTTCAGGCATTTCACAGGAATTAAAGCAAAGTGGAGGTGAACTTTGCAAATTTCATTTTTCTTGCGGAATTTCAATTTTATTAATTTTTTTTTCTGTAACACAGAAGGTTTTACCAGAGAAACACTACTAAATATGTATTGTCCAGATTCTGCAGTTTTTAGAAATTTCTCACATGTGGCTCTACTGCGCTCGTGGACTAAAACACAAGCCCTAGAAGCAAAGAAGCACCTATTGCATTTTGAGGCCTCTTTTTTATTAGAATATATTTTAGGCAGCATGCCAGGTTTGAAGAGGTGTTGAGGTGCCAAAACAGTAGGAATCCCCCAATAGTGACCCCATTTTGGAAACTACACCCCTCAAGGAATTCATTTATGGTTGTTGTTACCATTTTGACCGCACAGTTTTTTCACAGCACGTATTTGAATTGGGCTGTGAAATGAAAAACATTTCATTTTTTCCAATAAAATGTCATTTGTGATCAAAATTTCTTATTTTCACAGGGAACAAAATACCCCATTTGGTTGCCCAATTTGTCCTTAGTGTGGCAATACCCCATTTGTGGTGATAAACTGCCGTTTGGGCCCATGGGAGGGCTCAGAAGGAAAGGAGCGCTATATGTTTGTTGGAGTCCAGATTTTGCTGGATTGGTTTTCGGGTGCCATGTCGCATTTGCAGAGCCCCAGAGCTATCAAAGCAATAGAAACCAATCACAAATGACCCCATTTTGGAAACTACACCCCTCAAGGAATTCATTTATGGGTAATGTGACCATTTAGACCCCATAGTTTCTTCACAGAACTTATTTGAATTGGGCTGGGAATTAAAAAAATATATATTTTTTCCAATAATATGTCATTTTAGCTCAAAAATTCTTATTTTCACAAGAAACAAAATACCCCATTCTGTTGCGCAATTTGTTCTGAGGGCCGCAATACCCCATTTGTTGTGATAAACTGCCGTTTGAGCCCATGGGAGGGCTCAGAAGGAAAGGACCACCATTTGGCCTACTGGGGATTTTCTAGTGCGAAGTCATGTATGCAGAAGCACCTGAGGTACCAGTACAGTTGAAACCCCCAAGAAGTGACCCCGTTTTAAAAACTACACCCTTAAGGCATTCATCTAGAGGTGTAGTGAGCATTTTGACCGGAGACCTACACCCCATAAACTGTAATGTGGGTTCTTCCGGGTAGGGCAATACCCTACATGTGGCTGTTATCAGCTGCCTGGGCACACAGCAGGGCTCAGAGGGGAAAGACGAGGGGGGATAAGTTGTGCGGAGTACATCAGGGTAAGTAAATTTGGGGTAAATTATAAACCAAGGGATGTATGATAAATTTTAAAACACTCTTTCATACAGAGCTCTGGTTATTCGGGACACGTGTCACATTGATATATTGTGTCATCCCTTATCGCCCTCTTATAGCAGACTTTGCACCTCTTTTGACTTTTTCCCTTCTTGCCAGTTTGGGGAACTTCCCCTGGAAAGTGTTGCCGCCCTGGTACGATGCGTGTGGCCCCGCTTCCAGAAGTACTGGGTGCTCCCCCCTTCTTGGTCCCTAAAATTAGGTTCTTGATAATTACCTCTTGAAATTCCAGGAAAGTTCCCGTCTGGCCTGCACATCGACGTAGCACGTACGCATTGTACAAAGCCATCTGTATGATGTGCATGGCCAGCTTCTTATACCACACCGCATAGCGCTGTAGGGCTTCAGGGCTTGATCTTACAAGTCCATCCCTCCCATGTACCTATTGTAGTCCAGGATGCAGTCTGGTTTGGGCATGGCCTTTCCTTCATATATCCTAAATCTGTAGGTATACCCTGATGCACTCTCGCAGCTTATACATCTTCACGCCATACCTTGCCCTCTTACCCGGCAGGTACTCGCGGAATTGAACCCTCCCTTTAAAATGTACCAGGGACTCATCAATAGAAATACACTTCTCGGGGGTGTATGCTTTGGCAAACCGGGCACTGAAACTGTCTAATTGGGGTCTCCGTTTATACAAACGGTCAAAACTGGGGTCATCTCGGGGTGGGCACGGCTCATTATCAGTATAATGTAAGAAGCGAAGTATTGCCTCATTTATTTATTTTTTTAGGTTCCAGTTCAGTTCTGAAGTTGCTTTGAGGGGCCCATATATTACAAACCCCTATGAAATACCCCATTTTAGAAACTAGACCCCCTCAAAGTATTCACAACAGCATTTAGAAAGTTTATGAACCCTTTAGGTGTTTCACAAAAATTTAGAGCAAAGTAGAGGTGAAATTTAAATATTTTTTTTTGTCAGAAAATCCTCTTTATACCATTTTTTTTATAACACAAAAGGATTTATCAGTGAAACGCAAATTAATACGTATTGCCCAGATTCTGCAGTTTTTAGAAATATCCCACATGTGGCCATCGGGTGGTAATGACTGAAGCCCCGGCCTCTGAAGCAAAGGAGCACCTAGTGGATTTTGAGGCCTCTTTTTTATTAGGCACCATGTCCGGTTTGAAGAGGTCTTGTGGTGCCAAAACATTGGAAACCCCCCAAAAGTGACCCCAATTTGGAAACTAGACCCCTTGAGGAATCCATTGTAGTTTTCTTGGGGTGCATGCGGCTTTTTGATCAGTTTTTATTCTATTTTTAGGTGGCGTGGTGACTAAAAAACAGCAATTCTACTATTGTTGTTTTATTCTTTTTTTTTTACAGCGTTCACCGTGCGCTATAAATTACATTCACTTTATTCTGCGGGGCGATACGATTACGGCGATACCAGATGTTTATAGTTTTTTTTATGTCTTATGGCGTTTGCACAATAAAATACGTTTTGTAAACAATCATTCACTTTTTGTGTTACCTTATTCTAAGAGCCAGAACGTTTTTATTTTTCAATCAATAAAGCCGTGCGAGGACTTATTTTTTGCGTAACGAACTGTAGTTTCGAACAGTACCATTTTTAGGTACATGCGACTTTTTGATCTCTTTTTATTCCATTTTTTGGGAGGTGAAGTGACCAAAGAATTGTGATTCTGGGACGGTTTATTATTATTTTCGTTTACGGCGTTCATCGTGCGGGATAAATAACAAAATAATTTTGTAGTTCAGGCCGTTACGGACGCGGCGATACCAATTATGTATAGTTTATTTGTTTGTTTATATATTTTTATTAATAATAAAGGACTGATAAGGGAAAAAGGGGGATTTTTACTTTTATTACTTTTAAATCTTTTATTTTCTTATTTTTACACATCTTTTTTTAACTTTTTTTTAACTTTATTACTTTGTCCCACTAGGGGACTTGAGGGCAGGAGGCCCTGATCGCTATTCTAATACACTGCACTACATGCGTAGTGCAGTGTATTAGAACTGTCAGCTACTCACTGACAGCAAGCATAGTGGGTCCTGACGTTGTCAGGACCCACTAGGCTTCCGTCTATGGCATAGCCGGACGCCATTGTTTGGTGTCCGGTTGCCATAGTCACCATCGCCGGCCGCTATCGCGTAGCAGGCCGGCGATGGCAGCTTAACCCCTAAAAAGCCGCGATCTCTATAGAACGCGGCTTTTAAGGGGTTAATCAGCGGGGACACAGCGATCGGTCCCCGCTGTAGGAGCTGCGGCAGCTGCTGAACAAGACAGCAGCTGTCACAGCTCCTGTATGTGTCGGGAAGACGGCCGAAACGGCCGTTACTCCCGTGACGTACTATTACGTCATGGAGCGCGAACGATACAGCTGCCATGACGTAATAGTACGTCAAGGAGCGGGAAGGGGTTAAACGCTGCTCCCCGTCCTTGGCTCCCTCGAGGAGACCTCCTGTTCCCGTCCTCACCCCTGAGGGGGTGGAATTCGAGGTGGCCAAGATTGTGGACAGCAAGATGGTCCAAGGCTCCCTCCAGTACCTGGTCCATTGGAGAGGATACGGGCCCGAGGAGAGGACTTGGGTACCCGCCCGGGATGTTCACGCTGGGGTATTGGTCAGGAGGTTCCACCTGCGTTTCCCCAGTAAGCCAGGTCCACTTAGAAAGGGTCCGTTGGCCCCTCATAAAAGGGGGGGTACTGTAAAGGATCTGCCAGGCACAGCTTCGGGGTTAACTCCCATAATAAATCAGTCAGCACCTGAATCTACATCCCTGAGACTGGCTCCAGCTTCCACCACTCAGGCTGGCAGGCTTAGGAGTGGGAGAGCCTATCGCAACCTGGCCAGACTCAGCTAGCTCCCGCCCTCGGTCTATTTAAGCCTGCCCTTCCTGTCCCTCGGTGCTTGTGATTCTTTTCGTGTGGTTTCCTGGCCCAGCTACAGCTCCTTCTATTTTGATCCTGCTCCATACAGACCCTGGCTTACTGACTACTCTTCTGCTCTTCGTTTGGTACCTCGCACACTCCTGGCTTGACTCGGCTCGTTCACCACTCTGTTGCTCACGGTGTTGCCGTGGGCAACTGCCCCTTTCCCTTGCTTGTATTCCCCTGTATGTTTGTCGTGTTTGTCGTGCACTTACTGAGCGCAGGGACCGCTGCCCAGTTGTACCCAGTCGCCTAGGGCGGGTCGTTGCAAGTAGGCAGGGACAGAGTGGCGGGTAGACTAGGGCTCACTTGTCCGTTTCCCTACCCCCCGTCATTACATCCAGCATATCCGTCCGCATCTCTTGTGACGTCACCTTGGTCTTGGATCGAGCAGCGGGGTCCATGGCCTGAGCGTACTGTCACGTTGGGTTCGTGGACCCACTGGGCCGTACCGTCTTGTCGGTATGGCAGCTGGCCAACAGGGCGCAGGTTACAGTCTATAGTTCGTATAGACATAGAAGACACCGACACTCTGCGATCACACGCAGCATGCCGGTGGGGTGAGAGAGGGAGCTTCATCCCCCTCTCCAAAACCACTCAGATGCGGCGCTCGCTATTGAGCGCTGCATCTGAGGGGTTAAACTGGCAAGATCGATACTGATATCAATCTCGACCCATTCGAGCAGGGCTGCTCCAAGCCCTCATCTACCTCTGGTAGATGAGAGCAGGGAGATTTAACGGCTGCCTGCTCTGTTTATTTATTCTGATGCAGAGCCGTGAAAAGGCGTATACATCGGAATAAAGCCCATTAATGGCTGTCGTGAAAAGGCGTATTGGCGGTCACTAACGGGTTAAAAAACAATCCAGTGAAGAGTTATAACATTTACTTACAGAGTATGGCGCCACCTGGTGTACAAAGTGTACAGTGCACCTCCACTTGAGACATTGCCGCGGGTCGTCAGGCTCACTCACCTCCTGACGCCCGCAGCCATGGATCTGCGAGCGCTGGCCCCAGTCTCCTCCTCAGGAGATGCAAGCGCTCACTTCCGCTCACCTCGGCCGGGTCCCGTTGCACCGGACTATTATGTTTAATTAGCCCATAGCACCCTGGACTATAAGAAGGGGCTAGCCCCTTCCTCACATGCCTGAGCATTGTTGTCGTACCCTAAGTTTGACTATGCAAATGGACTCCTAATGTTTCCCGGTTCCCAGTGTTCCCGGTTCCTGTATCCCGTTACCTGTATCCCGTGCTATCCTGGTCAAGTGCCGTGTTGAGCTGAAGTCGTGCTGTGCTGTATACCACGCCTGTCCTGCTACATCATGCCTGACGTCTACCTGCTTCCTAGTCCCAGACGAGCCTGCCTTGCTACTGTCCGAGCTGCCACAGGTATCCTATACGAACTATAGACTGTGACCTGTGTCCTGTTGGCCAGCTGCCATACCGTCAAGGCGGTACGGTCCAGTGGGTCCACATACCCAACGTGACAATATGATTGGTGGGCATCTGGCACCGATCAGCTGTTCCGGCTGTCAGAAGTGGTCGTTGCCTGAAGAAGTAGGCTCCAGTCACAGTATAGCGGAAGAGCTGCAGTGACCCAGCACAGCCGCTATACAGTATACAGAGCCATCTGCTTCCAACACCAACGACTGCATAGCTTCCAGCGCACTGAGACCCCCACCAATCATATACTGATGAATTATCCTGTGAATAGGTCATCAGTATAAAAAAAACTGCCCCCAACCTGGACAACCCCTTTACAGACCTTTAAAAAAAAGACTTGTGCATTAGGCAAACTGCGTCCCTTTCCATTGCATGGCGTTTTCTCTCCATTTAATATAAATTGGCAAAAAATGGATGACTTAAAATAACAATAAACAATAGCATTTTCCAAGGAAAAAATTCTAGGAGCATTTCCTGTAACTTTTTTATAATAGTAAAAGTTTATCAATGCCTGAAAAAGTGTTGCAAAAACGTATGCAGTCATCGGACTTGTGCCTAATTCAATAAACTGTCGGAGACAATGGCATTCATAGAAGAGAGGGGACCCCATAGCAGAAATGAAAATGGGCCTCCCATTGTGGTGCCAGGTTTCTGTCATCCAGTAGCTGGATGAAACCAACCATCTCTCCAAGGGCCCCAATAGCAGCCACATGGGCTGTCCCTATGGCATGACGTATATGATGTAAGGCCTCATGCACAGATCCTGTACAGAGGCACACAGAGTTCTTCCCCAAAATTCATATGTATGCCTCCGAATAAATTCTGAGGCAAATGGAGGTACAGTAGGGCCCTTAAGACTTCTATGGTTGCTGCATTATAGCTCCATACATCTTGGGGTTGATTGGAGCCATAATAATGTTGTTTGCATTAGCCACAAATGTGACGCAAGTATTTAATTTGGAAGCATGCTCACTAAAACCTAAAATGTAACAAATGTCATGAAATAAATGCTTATTTTTTTATTTTTATTTCAAACAACTTTTATTATTTAACAATTTACGCAAAAAATTTATACATCAAATTGTACAATCCCTCCAACAAGAGAGACACAATAATACAAGATTAAATCAAATACAACAGACAAATTACAACAAAATAATAAATCCTGTACCCCCCCCCTCCCCTCACTTTAACCTCCGCACAGGGTAAAACACATCTCATCTGTTTAAAACCTTATCTTCACATGTTTCCCAAATATTCAGATATTTTACTCTTTTAGTGCATTTTTTATAGTCCGACCACACTATTACAATGCTGAAGCCACATGGACTTAATAGGGGTAACCCATGATATCCATTTATTTGCTATAGATTTCTTAGCAAAATTGTAATGACGGGGTAGGGAGACAGACAGGTGAGCCCTAATCTACCCGCCACTCAGTCCCTGCCTACTTGCAACGGCCCGTCCTAGGCGACGGCGTACAACTGGGCGACGGTCCCTACTCTCACTATGTGCACGACAGACAGACAGACAAGGGTACAAAGAAGCTAAGGGAAAAGGGGCAGATGCCCACGGCAACACCGTGAGCTATAAGAGTAGTGAACGAGCCGAGTCAAACCAGGAGTGTACGAGGTACCAAACGCAGAGCAAGAGAGTAGTCAGTAAAGCCAGGGTCAATATGAAGCAGAGGACAAATAGTAGAAGCAGCAGCAGTAGAGCCAGGAAACCAGCAGAATCACAGGCAAAGGAGAAGCAGGAAATGAAGGTATAAATAGACAGAGGGCGGGAGCTAGCTCCGTCTGGCCAGGCTGTGATAGGCTCTCCCACTCCTCAGCCTCCCAGCCTGAGTGGTAGAAGGAGCCACTCTATCAGACTTAGGAGCAGGTGCAGACTGACTAACCACGGGCGTCGACACAGAAGCTGTGTCTGGCAGATCCTTTACAAAAATACAAAAATTTTTTACCGAATCTCCTATATTTTTTGGATTAACAGCACTTAAATTAAACTTTTTTTCTATATCCCCCACCCAAAATACAGACCAAGGGGTTTTGGATATCTCAATGTCATCCATCGTTATTGGTTTTTTTTTCAATCGTGCTCAAAACCTCAATCCAGAATTCCACATTCCCACATCATGTGCAGGAAACCCGCTCTTTCTTTCCCACATTTTGGACAGTTACCTTTTCTCGTTATCAAATTTAGCAAGTTTGACTGGGGAAAAAAATAATCTGCGATTTATATAAAACTGAGCGATTCTGGAAGCGAAACAGCGTACAGACTGGCTGATGCTTCAAAAATTCTATCCCATTGACTATCGGAAATATAACCTAGCTCTTTCTCCCAGGCCCGCAGAGCAGGAGAGGTCTTTTTAAATTATTTTTCGATTTTAATCTCCTTATAAACTTTCGCAAGGAACCTTTTTCTGTTAGCGAATTTTTCCCACAGGCCAATCAGTGCTAAACTATTAAATTTAAAATTTAATATCGTTTTTTCTTCTTCATATGCACTTTTAGATTGGGCATTATAAAACCATGCCTCTTCACCGACATAAAAGGTCCCTTTTTAACTCAAAAAGTGATTTAAGACGGTTACCCTGAAAAAAATGCATCACTTTATAGATGCCCCATTTCAACCAATAACAACCTTCATTATGAAGATATTTCTTCGTTATGTGCAGCCACATACACAAACACTAACGTTACTGTAGTGTCCTGATAATGAATGTACATCACTACCAGCCAGGACGTGATGTTTATTCAGAATCCTAACACGTCTGTAGCGTCTCTGTGAGATTTACAGCAAGGCAAGCGTAATCTCACGAGATTACGATGTAACCTGTCATTTCAAACTAGATTACTTGCTGGAATCTCACAGAAAAGATTCAGAAGTGTCAGGATTCTGAATAAACATCACGTCCTGGCTGGTAGTGATGTATATTCATTATCAGGACACTACAGTAATGTTAGTGTTTGTGTATGTGACTGCACATAACGATATAACTATATCGCTAGTGCAGTGTAAATGAATGGAGAGAAGTGCATGACGCTGATAGGTCAGCATCATGCACTCCTCTGTACAACGCCCACTTGGTCTAAAGTAAAACACGCCCACTTGGGTATAAGAAACTCATTAGCATAAAAATAGGAGATAGGGCACTTATAATGTGGTGACAGAGCCTCTTTAACCCAAACCTTATGCATTAGGACAAATATTAAATTTTTAAAACTTTTTAAAGGGTACATCACCCAGTGCCATCGTTTCCAAAATCTCTACCATATCGTAATTACCATACAAAGCTAATTTGGAGACAATATACTGTTTAGGCTTCGTTCACATCTGCATCAGGGCTCTGTTCCAGCGTTCCATCAGAACTTTCCTTCGGAACGGAGTCCTGACTGACACAAACGGAAACTATAGGTTTCGGTTTCCATCACCATTGATTTCAATGGTGACGGATCCGGTGCCAATAGTTTCCGTTTGTCTCTTTTGTGCAAAGGTTCTGTAGTTTTGACAGAATCAATACCGTAGTCGACTACGGTATTGATTCCGTAAGAACTACGGAACTCTTGCACATCTGAGACAAACAGAAACCATTGAGGTCAATGGTGATGGAAAGGGAACCTATGGTTTCCATTTGTGTCAGTCAGGGCTCCATTCTGACAGAAAGCTCAGACGGAATAGCCAAACCCCCTTGCTACTCCTCTCTCTGTAACACTTCCCACTTAATTCTAAGATGTTTTCCCCTCCATACCAGATATTTCATTAGACTTTCGAATAGTCTGAAAACTTTTTCAGGAATCCATACTGGACTGTTATTCAAAATATACACTAAAGAGGTGAGCACAACCATTTTCAACAAAGCTATCCTCCCACCCATATTTAGATTAAAAAAATTTACTTACTCCTAAGGCCCCTTTCACACAGTTTTTTGGCGCGTTTATTTACGTGGAAACCGTGCCAAAAAATGTCCGAAAACGGCTCCCATTGATTTCAATGGGAGGCGGAGGTGTTTTTTCTCACGAGTGGAAAAAAACACTTAGGCTGGGTTCACACGAGCACATTAACGTCCGTAATGGACGGACGTATTTCGGCCGGAAGTCCCGGACCGAACACACTGCAGGGAGCTGGGCTCCTAGCATCATAGTTATGTACGATGCTAGGAGTCCCTGCCTCTCTGCAGGACAACTGTCCCGTACTGTAATCATGTTTTCAGTACGGGACAGTAGTTCCACGGAGAGGCAGGGACTCCTAGCGTCGTACATAATGACGATGCTAGGAGCCCGGCTCCCTGCACTGAGTTCGGTCCGGGACTTCCGGCCAAAATACGTCCGTCCATTAAGGACGTTAATGTGCTCGTGTGAACCCAGCCTTACAGGGAAAATGAAGCATCATGCCCTTTCTTCTGGTGTTGCGTCTCTGACTTCCCATAGACATCAAAGGGAGGTAGAGAAAGCGGTTTTCACTGCGTTTTTTTCCCGTAGTGCTCATTGACTGCGGGCAAAAAACAAAGCGAAAAACGTGGCAAAGAGAGAGCAAGCAGGTTAAAATCTTCCCCAGAATTCCTTCAGGAATTTTGAGGCAGATTTTTGTGCTTGCAAAAAACTCTGCGTGAACAGGGCCTAAGTGAGGAAACCAAGGGAATTACATTGTACCTTATGTAGTCATATATTTTATGAAATATCTGGACACCCAAATATTTAAAGGTTTCCCGTTCTTTAACTATTTTTACTGGTATATTTTTTGGGTCCATATGAACCCTCAAACACATCAAATTTGATTTACTCCAATTAATTTTAAGTCCGGAGCACTCCCCAAATTCTAAAAAACAGTTGGAAAACTCTTTCAATCGATTGGTTTGAGCCAAGGAATAACATAACATCATCATATAGTGATGTCTTTTGATCCATATCACCAATCTTAATTCCCATCACATTTCGGTCTTTTCTAACGTACGCAGCCAATGGCTCAATCACTAAAGCAGAAAGAAGTGGGGAGAGAGGGCACCCCTGTCTAGTACCTCTAGTAATCTCAAATAAATCAGAAGTACTACTGTTTATTGATATTCTTGCCATTGGACCAGTATCTAATAGCTGAATCCAGCCTATGAACTTATCACCAAAGTCCATGCCTTCATCGTCTCCCACAAGAAGCACCATTCAACTGAATCAAAGGCTTTATTGGCATCTAAAGACAGAATTGCCCTCTCATCCCCAACTCCTACCTCCTCCTCCTGTACGTTCCAGAAGAGACGCCTTATATTAATATCTGTTGATTTACCCATCATGAAGCCTGTCTGGTGTTCATGTATCACATTTGTGAGAACCCTTTGTAATCTCCTGGCAAGGACCTTGGCGAAAACTTCATGTCCGAATGAATAAATGCTTATTGGTTTTGTACGCTTTCTCTAACCTTGCTGTTCATAAATTTGAGGCGTGCCTGCAAGAAATTGAAGAACGCCTCCAAACTGAAAAATGTCAGACAAGAGGGAAATCTGCAAAAACTGCTGGCCAAATACTATGTAAATATGGAGCAAGTCTGTGTGCCATTTTCAGCACAAAAAGCTGGTTACAATTATATTAGACAGATTCAGCACTATAACATATAATAGGATAAGTGGCTTGGGAGAAATGCTTCTTAAAAGGTCTTTATGGTGAAGTATCCGAGCTGTCCCCTGTGTTATATCAAGCAAATGCATTCAGGAAAATCTAAGATATCATCAGTTTATTTATTAGATTTAACTCCTTCATGTCCAGGCTGTACCCTTCTACTCTCATCGGCCGTAGCGGACTGGCCCACCAGTGAACCCTTAATTGGTTCCAGCCGCAATAGGGCCTACAAGGTTCAGCAGCTGATGGGCTTTATCAGTTTTCTTTAGACTAGCTCTCGGCAACCAAGTAGTCCGTAGTGATTATATGGTATTGGTTCGATGAAAATTAATGGGAACATGTACTTGTTCTATGCAGCTGTAAGAGAGGATGTGACCTTTAGTCTCCTTTTTGAGGTGGGCCTCAGGTACCTCAGTCCAACATTGCCCATCATCCTAGGTGCATTAGACCGAGGCAGTGACATTTGCTAGAAGCGCTTTCCACAACTCTCCAATGCCTGATCTCCACATGTAATACAAATTTATATAAGAAAAGTTCTGTAAAAAAATCCAAACATATTAATTTAGGGATAGCACGAGGAATATTATATTATTGATTTTGTCATGTCCGTGGCTGCGGGCCGTCAGGTTCACTCTCCCCCTGACGGCCGCCGCTCACTTTCACTCACCTCGGCCGGATCCCGTAGGGTGCGCGCGCACGCTCGTGCCCGCTCTTAAAGGGGCACCGAACGCACCGCACTATGATAAACTATTAGCCCATGAGTGCCCTGGACTGTAAGAGGGGTTCAGTCCCTTGCTTTTATGCCTGAACGTTGTCGTCGTACTCTAAGTTTGTCTATGCGATGGTCTCCTAGTGTGTTCCTGTTTCTGATTCTGTTCCTGTTCCTGTATCCGTGCTATCCTGGTCGTGTGCCGTGCTGAGCCAGAATTGTGCTGTGCTGTATACCATGCCTTTACCTGCTTCACCACGCCTGACATCTGCCTGCTGCCTAGTCCCAGCCGAGCCTGCCTTGCTACTGTCCGAGCTGCCATATGTACCCTATACGAACTATAGACTTTAACCTGCGCCCTGTTGGCCAGCTGCCATACCGCCAAGGGGGTACGGCCCAGTGGGTCCACGAATCCTACGAGACAGTACGCTTAAGCCAAGGACCCCGCCGGTCGATTCAAGACCATAACGACATCATAGGAGATGCTAGACCTCTGGTCTCGACAGGAAAAACTCCTTCAGGCGTTGAACGTTCTCGTACGTCGGTAAGAGGCACGACCTGCCGTTCCTCAGACTACACCTCCTGGCAGTGTTGACCCGCATTTTTTTTTGCCACATCCTGACCGCTATGATGGAGATGCAGGTACCTGTCGTGGATTTTTGAACCAGTGCCAGATCCACTTCAGCCTGTATACTAGGACATTTTCGTCTGATAGCGCAAGGGTCGCTTTCATCATCTCTCTCCTCACTGGCAAGGCCGTTGCATGGGCGAACGCTATCTGGGAGAGACAAGGACCAGAGACCCGTGACTTCCAGGGCTTCCTCCGGACTTTTCACATGGTGTTTGAGGAGCCTGGATGGGTCTCATCTGGAGGCATAAGGAGACACATCCGTGAGCGTGTACGCCATTCACTTCCGCACCCTGGCGGGAGTACTGTTGTGGAACATTGAGGCCCTGGTGGCTGCATTCTGGCATCGACTGTTTCCTTAACCCCTTAATGACCAGCCTATTTTAAACCTTAATGACCAGGCTATTTTTTACGTTTTTCCATCGTCGCATTCCAAGAGCTATAACTTTTTTATTTTTGCGTCGACATAGCTATATAAGGTCTTGTTTTTTTGCGGGACAAGTTGTATTTTTTAATAGCACCATTTTGAGTTACATATTATCTACTGATTAACTTTTATTAACTTTTTTTAGGGTGAATAGAAAAAAATCTGAAATTTCGCCACTCTTTTTTGCATCCTAAATCTACGCCGTTTACCGTGTGGTATAAATAACACAATAACTTTATTCAGTGGCTTGTTAAGATTGCAACGATACCAAATTTGTATAGATTTTATATGTTTTACTAATTTTACACAGTAAAAACGCTTTTTTTTCAAAATTATTTGTTTTTGTGTCTCCATATTTGAAGAGCCGTAACATTTTTATTTTTTCGCCACTGCAGTTGTATAAGGGTTTTTTTTTTGCGGGAAGACTTGTAGTTTTTATTGGTACCATTTTGGAGTAGATGCGACTTTTTGATCACTTTTTAACACGGACAGGCATCTGCTAGGTCATGCCTGCAGCATGATTTAGCAGGCATTCGCTACAGGCAGACATGGGGGCCTTTATTAGGCCCCCGGCTGCCATTGGAGACACAGACACTCGGCGATCTTAAAATAATGGCTCAAAAAAATGAGTTTGGATTCATAAAGATTGTAATTTTTAGACTAAATCGTCTGCATGTCATATGATTTTTTGAGCTGAGACCTTTTTTGGTCTTAATTGTACAAATAGTTGCTTGCTTATGAATTAATGCTCACGCTATATATAGGTGTATAAACCATGTGAATGAAGTCTAATGTAAAATGTAAAAAGAGGACTTGGGTAACTGCTCCTTATATAGTCACATTATTAAGCAGAAGTTTATTTATTTGCCTATCTATAGGGAAGATAAAAGTAAAAGATGACGCATCACATCACAGTTTCCTTTCTAGGATGAAATTATTTAAAATTTTCTCTAGTGACAAGGTGCCCGGCCCAAACACATCATTCCTAATTTCCTCGGTTCATTGTGAGTTCATAGAGCCAAGGCAAGAGCTTACAAAGTGACACAGTAAGCACTGAAACACAAATTGGCCTTCTTAAGGCGAAGCTGTCCCATTGAACATGCAGCCCAATCGGCAGGCATCATGATATAGGAGAAGATTAGCAGATTTATATAGTTATGTGGGGAAAGATTCAAAATAATTTGTAATGTATTCAATTAAATCCCTGCTTATTTTGGCCTTAAGAGTCCATTGGGCGGTTCTACTCAATGAGTGTGTATATTGCGGGAACTGTCAATCATTGAGTGAGACCGCCCACTGGACGACTCCTAAAACTAGAATTAGCAGGGATATAAATGAATAAATTCAAGTTATACTGAATCAATCTCCACAAAACAATATATCAATCTATACAGCTCCTCATGTCAGCAGTGAATTACGACTCCTAAAACTAGAATTAGCAGGGATATAAATGAATAAATTCAAGTTATACTGAATCAATCTCCACAAAACAATATATCAATCTATACAGCTCCTCATGTCAGCAGTGAATTACTAAGAAACTACACAGAAGAGCTCCAAGATTTTCATTTGGGACCTAAATACAGCGAATCCAAGGGGTTAAAAAGTCATTAGCAGAAGACATAATAAAATATCTAAAAGCAACATTGTACTTTGTATTTGCCTAAGAAATAATGTATAATGCTGGCCATAAAAGGGGAGATGTCTCACTGACAGCGAGGTCTTTTGACAACATCTGTTTATTTTCATAAAAGAAAAGAGACAATGCTTGCTTCCATCAGTATAAGTAACTGTAAGAAGGGCACGGCGCTGCACAGAAAAAAAACCAAAACTGTAATGACAGGGATAGGGAAACAGACAAGTGAGCCCTAATCTACCCGCCACTCAGTCCCTGCCTACTTGCAACGACCCGCCCTAGGCGACGGGGTACAACTGGGCGACGGTCCCTACACTCAATAAGTGCACGACAGACAACCAGACAAGGAGACACAGAACAAAGGGAAACGGGGCAGTTGCCCACAGCAACACCGTGAGCAAGAAGAGTAGTAAACGAGCCGAGTCAAACCAGGAGAGTACGAGGTGCCAAACGTAGAGCAGGAGAGTAGTGAACAAGCCGAGTCAAACCAGGAGTGTACGAGGTACCAAACGCAGAGCAGAAGAGTAGTCAGTAAGCCAGGGTCAATACGAAGCAGGGGCAAGTAGTTCAAGAAGCTGCAGCAGGGCCAGGAAACCAACAGAGAAGAATCACAAGCAAGGAGGAACAGGAAAGGCAGGTATAAATAGACAGAGGGTGGGAACTAGCTCCGTCTGGCCAGGCTGTGATAGGTTCTCCCACTCCTAAGCCTGCCATCCTGAGTGGTGGAAGATGGAGTCAGTCTCACAGACATAGAAGCAGGTGCAGACTGATTACCTATGGGCGTGGATACAGAAGCTGTGTCTGGCACATCCTTAACAGTACCCCCCCCCCTTTTATGAGGGGCCACCAGACCCTTTCTAGATGGACCTGGTTTATTGGGGAAATGAAGGTGGAACCTCCTGACCAATACCCCAGCATGAACATCCCGGGCGGGTACCCAAGTCCTCTCCTCAGGCCCGTATCCTCTCCAATGGACCAGGTACTGGAGGGAGCCTTGGACCATCTTGCTGTCCACAATCTTGGCCACCTCGAATTCTACCCCCTCAGGGGTGAGAACGGGGACAGGAGGTCTCCTCGAGGGAGCCAAGGACGGGGAGCAGCGTTTAAGGAGGGAGGCATGAAACACGTCGTGTAC
Source organism: Rhinoderma darwinii (assembly GCF_050947455.1). NCBI lineage: Eukaryota > Metazoa > Chordata > Amphibia > Anura > Rhinodermatidae > Rhinoderma > Rhinoderma darwinii. The sequence continues at coordinate 317,360,500 of NC_134691.1, forward strand.
TCGAAAAGATGGGGGCAACTCCAGTCGGAATGAAACAGGATTGAGGACTTCAATGACCTTGTACAGCCCTATAAAACGGGGAGCAAACTTCTTGGACGGGACTTTAAGGCGCAAGTTCTTTGACGATAGCCACACCAGATCCCCGACCATAAACAAGGGGTTAGCAGAACGTCTTCTATCTGCCTGAGTTTTTTGTATGCTCTGGGACGCCTCTAGGTTCTTCTGAACCTGGGCCCAGACTGTGCACAGTTCCCGATGAACGACCTCTACCTCGGGATTGTTGGAGCTACCAGGTGAAACGGAGGAGAACCGTGGATTAAACCCAAAATTACAGAAAAAGGGGGAGACCCCTGACGAGTTACTGACCCGGATATTAAGGGAAAATTCGGCGAGGGGAATGAATGAGACCCAATCATATTGAAAGTCAGAGATAAAACACCTTAAATATTGTTCTAGAGACTAATTAGTCCTCTCGGTTTGGCCATTCGTTTCAGGATGGAAGGCAGAGGAGAAAGACAGATCAATCTCCAACTTTTTACAGAAAGCTCTCCAAAACAAAGAAACAAATTGTACCCCTCTGTCAGAAACAATATTGACAGGGACCCCATGGAGACGCAGGATGTGTTTGACAAACAAGGTAGCTAACGTCTTAGCATTGGGTAGTTTTTTGAGGGATACAAAGTGGCACATCTTACTGACGCGGTCTACTACAACCCACACCACCGACTTGCCTTGAGATGGAGGCAAATCGGTGATAAAATCCATGGAGATATGGGTCCAAGGTCTCTGGGGAATGGGCAAAGAACGTAGTAAGCCCGCTGGTCGGGACCTGGGAGTCTTGGACCTAGCACAAACCTCACAAGCGGCGACGTAGGCCTTAACGTCTTTAGGCAACCCAGGCCACCAATAGTTTCTGGCAATGAGGTGCTTGGTACCCAGGATGCCTGGATGACCAGATAGTGCGGAGTCATGATTTTCCCTAAGTACCCTTAGCCGGAATTGCAGGGGAACAAACAGCTTATTCTGAGGAAGGTTCCCGGGAGCTGAATCTTGATCAGCAGCAATTTCAGAGACTAAATCAGACTCAATAGAGGAAATGATTATACCTGGAGGCAAAATACAAGCAGGATCTTCCTCCGAAGGAGGGCTGGCCATGAAGCTACGCGACAGTGCATCAGCCTTAACATTTTTAGACCCAGCCCTATAGGTAACCAAAAAATTGAATCTGGTAAAAACTAACGCCCATCGAGCTTGTCTCGGGTTTAGCCTCCGGGCCGATTCTAGGAAAAAACAGATTCTTGTGGTCGGTAAGGACCGTTACCTGGTGCCTAGCCCCCTCCAGGAAGTGGCGCCACTCTTCAAATGCCCATTTAATGGCTAAGAGTTCGCGGTTGCCAATATCATAGTTACTCTCAGTGGGCGAAAACTTCCTGGAAAAGTATGCACAGGGACGGAGATGGGTGAGGGATCTGGTACCCTGGGACAAGACAGCCCCACTCCCATCTCGGACGCGTCAACCTCCACGATAAATGGCTCCATTTGGTTGGGCTGAACCAACACCGGGGCCGAGATAAAGCACTTCTTAAGGACCTCAAAAGCCTGGACAGCCTCAGGAGGCCAGCGGAGGAGATCAGCACCCTTGCGAGTGAGGTCCGTAAGAGGCTTAGCGATGACCGAGAAGTTAGCAATAAATCTCCTGTAATAATTAGCGAACCCCAAGAAGCACTGTAACGCCTTCAGGGAGGCAGGTTGGACCCATTCCGCCACAGCCTGGACCTTGGCGGGGTCCATGCGGAATTCATGAGGAGTGAGGATTTGACCCAAAAATGGTATCTCCTGCACCCCAAACACACATTTTTCGGTCTTCGCAAACAGTTTGTTTTCCCGAAGGACCTGGAGCACCTTCCTGACATGCACAATGTGGGAGGACCAGTCCTTGGAAAACACAAGTATGTCATCAAGGTACACTACAAGAAATACCCCCAAGTAATCTCTTAAAATCTAATTTATGAAATTCTGGAAGACCGCGGGAGCATTACACAACCCAAAGGGCATGACGAGGTATTCGAAATGACCTTCGGGCGTGTTAAACGCAGTCTTCCACTCATCCCCCTCTTTGATGCGGATAAGGTTATACGCCCCCCGTAGATCATTCTTAGAGAACCATTGGGCCCCCTGAACCTGATTAAAGGGATCAGGAATCAAAGGAAGGGGATACTAGTTCCTTACAGTGACCTTATTCAAGTTACGGTAGTCAATGCATGGCCTAAGACCACCATCCTTCTTCCCTACGAAGAAGAAGCCAGCACCTACCGGAGAAGTAGAGGGGCGAATGTAACCCTTGGCCAGGCATTCCTGGATATACTCTCTCATGGCTTCACGTTCGGGACAAGAGAGATTAAAGAGGCTCTGTCACCAGATTTTGCAACCCCTATCTGCTATTGCAGCAGATAGGCGCTGCAATGTAGATTACAGTAACGTTTTTATTTTTAAAAAACGAGCATTTTTGGCCAAGTTATGACCATTTTCGTATTTATGCAAATGAGGCTTGCAAAAGTACAACTGGGCATGTTGAAAAGTAAAAGTACAACTGGGCGTGTATTATGTGCGTACATCGGAGCGTGTTTACTGCTTTTAATAGCTGGGCGTTCTGAAGAGAAGTATCATCCACTTCTCTTCAGAACGCCCAGCTTCTGGCAGTGCAGATTTGTGACGTCGCTCACAGGTCCTGCATCGTGTCGGCCACATCGGCACCAGAGGCTACAGTTGATTCTGCAGCAGCATCAGCGTTTGCAGGTAAGTAGCTACATCGACTTACCTGCAAACGCCGATGCTGCTGCAGAATCATCTGTAGCCTCTGGTGCCGACACGATGCAGGACCTGTGAGTGACGTCACAGATCTGCACTGCCAGAAGCTGGGCGTTGTGAAGAGAAGTGGATGATAAGACCACCATCCTTCTTCCCTACGAAGAAGAAGCCAGCACCTACCTGAGAAGTAGAGGGGCGAATGTAACCCTTGGCCAGGGATTCCTGGATATACACTCTCATGGCTTCACGTTCGGGACAAGAGAGATTAAATATCCTACCCTTAGGGAGCTTAGCTCCTGGTACCAAATCGATAGCGCATTCGTATTCTCTATGAGGAGGTAACACTTCGGAGGCCTCTTTAGAGAAAACATCAGCGAAGTCCTGAACAAACTCAGGTAGAGTGTTCACCTCCTCAGGGGGAGAAATAGAATTAACAGAAAAACATGACGTCAAACATTCATTACCCCATTTGGTAAGATCCCCAGTATTCCAGTCAAATGTGGGATTATGCAACTGCAACCAGGGAAGGCCTAAAACCAAATCGGACGATAATCCCTGCATCAACAGTACAGAGCACTGCTCCAAATGCATGGAGCCAACAAGGAGTTCAAAAACAGGGGTATGCTGTGTAAAATAACCATTAGCAAGAGGAGTGGATTCGATACCCACTACCGGGACAGGTTTAGGCAAATCAATCAAAGGCATAGCTAGAGACATAGCAAATTCCACAGACATGATATTAGCAGACGACCCTGAATCCACGAAGGCACTGCCGGTAGCAGACCTACCACAAAAAGAGACCTGAAAGGGAAGCAAGATTTTATTACGTTTCATATTTACGGGAAATACCTGTGCGCCCAAGTGACCTCCCCGATGATCACTTAGGCGCGGAAGTTTTCCGGCTGTTTATTCTTACGCCTAGGACAGGTGTTCACTTGATGCTTGTCATCCCCACAATAGAAGCAGAGACCATTCTTCCTGCGGAACTCTCTACGTTGTTGGGGGGACACGGAGGCCCCGAGTTGCATAGGTACCTCCGAGTCTTCCGTGGAAGAACGAAGCAACGGAACCTCGGGAGGCATCATGGGGGAGTCAGAGGAGAAAACACATAAACGTTCACGTTGTCGTTCCCTGAGACGTCGGTCAAGTCGTACCGCTAAAGCCATAACCTGGTCTAGGGAGTCAGAAGAGGGATAGCTAACTAGCAGGTCTTTCAGGGCGTTCGACAGACCCAACCTAAACTGGCACCTTAAGGCAGGGTCATTCCACCGAGAAGCTACGCACCACTTCCTAAAGTCAGAGCAATACTCCTCAACAGGTCTCTTACCCTGACGTAAGGTCACCAGCTGACTCTCGGCAAAGGCAGTCCTGTCAGTCTCGTCATAAATGAGTCCGAGAGCAGAAAAGAAAAGATCAACGGAGGAAAGTTCAGGGGCATCAGGAGCCAAGGAGAAGGCCCATTCTTGGGGCACTTCCTGGAGCCGGGACATAATTATACCCACCCGCTGGCTCTCAGAACCTGAGGAGTGGGGCTTTAAACGAAAATAGAGCCTAAAACTCTCCCGAAAGGAGAGAAAAGTCTTCCGGTTCCCTGAGAACCGGTCAGGCAACTTGAGGTGGGGTTCAAGAGGTGAGGGGCACTACCATGGTAGCATCAGGCTGGTTGACCCTCTGAGCCAGGGCCTGGACCTGTAGGGAGAGACCCTGCATTTGCTGAACCAGGGTCTCAAGGGGATCCATAGTGGTGTGAGGGACCGGGGTAGAGTAGGTATATGGGCTTGTGATTATGTAATGACAGGGATAGGGAAACAGACAAGTGAGCCCTAATCTACCCACCACTCAGTCCCTGCCTACTTGCAACGACCCGCCCTAGGCGACGGGGTACAACTGGGCGATGGTCCCTACACTCAATAAGTGCACGACAGACAACCAGACAAGGAGACACAGAACAAAGGGAAACGGGGAAGTTGCCCACGGCAACACCGTGAGCAACAAGAGTAGTAAACGAGCCGAGTCAAACCAGGAGAGTACGAGGTGCCAAACGTAGAGCAGGAGAGTAGTGAACAAGCCGAGTCAAACCAGGCATGTACAAGGTACCAAACGCAGAGTAGTCAGTAAGCCAGGGTCAATACGAAGCAGGGGCAAGTAGTTCAAGAAGCTGCAGCAGGGCCAGGAAACCAACAGAGAAGAATCACAAGCAAGGAGGAACAGGAAAGGCAGGTATAAATAGACAGAGGGCGGGAGCTAGCTCCGTCTGGCCAGGCTGTGATAGGCTCTCCCACTCTTAAGCCTGCCATCCTGAGTGGTGGAAGATGGAGTCAGTCTCACAGACATAGAAGCAGGTGCAGACTGATTACCTATGGGCGTGGATACAGAAGCTGTGTCTGGCAGATCCTTAACAAAAACGGTCCGATTCGATTCACAAGGTTTTTATTGCAGTCTTTTTTACATACTGTAATGTCTCTCACCGGCGATGTGAATCCTCTAAGTTGCAATCAGTTTTACGCTTGCTAAACTGGGGTGCGGAGTATAAGGAATCTCACTCTTCTTTACCCTTAACGCTAAAGTAGGTATTGACTTTGCCAGTCCTATTCCCAGATTGTGGTCCCCAGGAATAGTCAGCGATTGTCGGCAGGTACACTGAGGGAAGCAGTAGCATGGTCAGGGATGGAGCCAAGGGTCATCACCAGGAGAGTGATCTGGATGGGGCAAGCCAGGGGACAAGACAAGGTCGTAGTCAAAGGAGGGGCCAGGAGTTCGAAAATAGCGACAAATCCGAGGAGCGAGACAGTATCCTTCAATAAAGTCAACGTCAGGATCAGTCAGAGTGAAGTTCAGAAACAATACAACACAGAGAAAATATCTGCAGGCAAATAATGGCAGGATGATTTTTCCCTCTTAATAGACTGCCCTGCCTGACATAATCAGCAGGCGCTGGTCACTAAGGCAATTCGACATGACCCGGCAGCAAGGAGAGGCATCGCAGGAATGAGGACAGGTGAGAAGGTTGTCAAGCAACCAGATGCGGCTAGCAGCCGGAGCTCTGGCCACCAGCAGGTACCTGTCACTGGAATGGGCAGAGGTAACCCATACATAACTAAGCGCCAACAAGGGAATCTTTGGAAGTGGCCCATTGACCTCCAAAATGCAAAATGAAGAAAAAAATAAAGTATGGAAAATATAAGGTATACAGAAAGCATACAATAACTTTCCTTTATGTACTGTATATAGTGAAAGGTTCACATAACAAAACAGTCATCGATAAAACAGTGGTACAAACAAGCGCTATGCATAGTCCTCAAACATTCACATCTATGGTATAAACATCACAAAATGGGTACAACATTAAACAAAAAGGCAATATGTAAAGACACATAGTAACTGGTAAACCTTACCAAGAAAAAAAAAAATGGGCGAGGGGATAATGGCCCGAAGAAGTGGGAGAGGGAAACCACAACATGTCCACACTGAGAACTAGGGAAGCAAGGGCCATGGAGCTACCTGTACTAGGAGGAGAAGCAGGGGAACTAGGAAAGGCTGGGCCCCATAACAAAGCCCCCCTTAGTACATAGTGCCACACAGCCCCCCTTAGTAGATAGTGGCACACAGCCCCCTAGTAGATAGTGCCACACAGCCCCCTCCTTAGTAGTGCCACACAGCCCCTTGTATATAGTGCCACACAGCTCCCCCTTGTTATAGTGCCACACAGCCCCTCTGCATAGTGCCACACAGCCCCCTGCATAGTGCCACACAGCACCCCTAGCATATAGTGTCCCCCTGCTCCCCCTTATATATAGTGCCACCTTGCTCCCCATTGTATATAGTGCCACCCTGTCCCCCCTTGTATATAGTGCCACACAGACCCCCCCCCCCAAAAATATATATTGTACTTACCTAGCCCCGTTCTTGCGATGGACAGAGCGATACACAGGCCCCGGTCGAGACATATGCGCAGACCAGCGTGATGCAGTGACGCCATCACGCCGGCTTACCCAGGGAGTCTTTCCAGCACTTTATAGGCTGCAGGCCTAAATTGGCCTGCAACCTCAGAGCCGCTTCTAGCTTTTCTGCTGCCTGAAGCGAAAATTTAAATGGCGCCCCGCAGATTTTAATTGACATCCCCCTGGCTGTTCTACATCACTGCCAGCCTCCTCAAACTCTTGCGGATGCGCCGTTGCCTTGTACTCCCCTGGCATGCGCGGTGCAGCGATGTAGCCGGGCAGAGTACACGTCCCTGCATGGTGCCTGCCTAAGTAGTACAAAGCAATGGCACATCCGAGAAAGTTGTAGCAGCCAGGGGGATGTCAATCAAACATGGAAAGGTGGGTTTGGAGGCAGGACTATGTGACCCTTCAGGATAGCGGCACCGCCCCATGAGCCTTTAATGAGTAATTAGCATATAGTGTGTGCCGTTTTAAAAGTTGATTTTATAGATTTTGCTGCATCTGAAAAAATCATACATGTGGAAATATTATTAGGTCATGGTGACAGTTCAAGAGGTTAAAACTACCAGACAGGTTCCCATTAAATATACAATGAATTGAAAACAATTCCATCTGCCCTGCAATTTTGTTATTAGAAATATATCCTATATAATTACAGCTCCAGAACCAAGCTCCGTACATAAATACAGCACCAGAACAAAGCTCAGTACATATATACGGCACGAGAGCCAAGCTCAATACAAATATACAGCACTAGAACCAATCTCAGTACATAAATACAGCACTAGAACCAAGCTCTGACATATAAACAGTACCAGAACCAAGCTCAATACATATATACAGCCCCAGGACAAAGCTCAGTACATATATACAGCACCAGAACAAAGCTCAGTACATATATACAGCACCAGAACAAAGATCACTACATAAATACAGCACCAGAACCAAGCTCAGTACATAAGTACAACCCCAGAATCAAGCTCAGTACATATATACAACCCCAGAACCAAGCTCAGTACATATATACAACACGAGAACAAATACAGCTCAATTTAGTGCAACCCCTGCCGTATAGGTTTTTACAGCGTAAAACTACAGCTCCCAGCATGGCCCGAACAATGGTAAGGATATTCTGGGAGATGCTGTTTCACAAAAAAACAAAAACATATCATAATCAAACCGCCCAACATTTTGCTGAAGATCATACAGTGACTACATTACTGATTAGAGGCAGAATAAACATTTACATCAAGTGACTCACTGGTGACGTCTCAGATTCTAGTTCTTTTCTCTTTTCTTCTCCCTCCGGTCCAGACCTCTATGATGATTTCTCCCAGCCACAGCTCATTAATGCAGTTTTCCGCTCAGATGTCTTCAGCTTCTCATTTTAAAACATTTCTGCACCTATAAACGAAAATAAAATGTTCAACACCCCTAAATATGTAAGAGCCATACACTACACCTCTAATTATAATAGCGCCATGCACTGTCCCTGATTATAATAGCACCATACACTGTGACCCTGATTATAATAGCACCATACACTGTGTCCCTGATTATAAAAGCACCATACACTGTGTCCCTAATTATAATAGCACCATACACATTGCTCCTCTAATTATAATAGCCCCATACACTGTGTCCCTGATTATAATAGTACCATACACTATGTCCCACACACACACACACACACACACATCGTGCCCCCTGCAGATAGTGCCCCCATAGCCCCCCTGTAAATAGTGACCCCCATAGAGCCTCTGTAGATAGTGCCCTACATAGAAGCCCCTGTAGATAGTGCCCCACATACAGCCCCCTGTAGATAGTGCCCACATATGGACTCCAGCGCTGCAAGGCAATAGTGCTAACCACTGAGCCACCGTGCTGCCCTACATATAGCTCCCCCTATAGATAGTGCTCCACATATAGCCCACCTCATTAGATAGTGCCTCACATATAGCTCCCCCTGTATAGTGTCCCACATCTAGCCTACCCCTGTAGACAGTGCCCTACATATAGTCCCCCTGTAGATAGTGCCCACAGGTAACCCACCCATGTATATAGTGTCCCACATATAGCCCACCCCTGTAGATAGTGCCCTACAAATAGCTCCCCCTATAGATAGTGCTCCACATATAGCCCACCACTGTAGAGTGCCCTACATATAGCTTCCCTGTATATAGTACTCCACATCCCCACATATAGCCCCCCTGTAGATTGAGCTCCCCCTGTAGATAATGCTACTCAGTTTTATTAGAAAAAAACAAAAAAACTTTGCATACTCACATTATCCCGTTCCTGCGCAGTCCGGTGGCAATGCAGACCTCTCTTCTGAGCAGGTCTGCTGGGGCTGAACGATGCGAGCGGAGCTTTGACATCATCGCGCCGCTAGCATCGTTGAAAGGCGCTGATTAGCAAGTCGCCAATCAGCGTCATTGTAAGGTACTGAATGGTCGGGCATGGAACGTGCCTGGCCATTCAGCGCTAATGCATGTATTTGTATCTGCGTGTTATAGACGCAGCTACAATTACTGCAGGAGGGGCGACGGCTGGTTTCAGTGGGGCTGCCGCCCCCTCAGAGAGGCAGCAGCAGCCTATAATATTAATTTGTATCTATGTCCAGAGGACGCAGATACAGATCCAGAGGACGCAGATACAAGTGAATGTGGCTTTCGCTAGCACCGGGGCCCCCTCCAGTGCTATCGACGCCACCGGGCATGAGGGGGACTGTGCCGCCCGGCCCATAAATGTTAGAGGATGGGCGGCGCAGGCCCTGTAGTGGTGTCGCTACGACTGCAGCAGCCATAACGGCTGCAAGTGGCGCCACTAGGCATGGAGAGGGCCCGTGTCGATGGGCGGCATGCCGCGCAGCCCGTAGCAGCCACTATGGCTGCTGCAGCGTTAGTTACGCCACTCAGGAGAAGGTAATAATTCTACAGTCGATCTGAACGTTGTCAGAGGATTTTAAGTCTAAATGATGCCTTCAGAACAAGACAGAGTTGTCTTTCAGGAGTCTGGGACAGCTGAGTGAAACCCCCATGGTGGGTTTTAATGACTGCCATATTGAAACTATACTAACTGAAAAAAACTCATAAATGGTAGTTTCAATGTTCCCTCATTTCTGTGCATAACCTAAATATTCGATATAACGGATGTGTACTGCATTTTCCTCTGATATCTAACAAAAGCCGCCAGTTTCCTCTTGTATTCATTACATTGAAGCCATTCTCACAATAACACGTAATTATCAAGTAATCATTGGCCATTGTAGTTATCTCCTATACATAATAAACAATGATGAGTTTGCCTTTGTGCTGATATTTTGGAAGTGCTGGCACTACTGCAATTCAGTATTCAACTTTTTTGTTATATAAAATAACCTTTATTCATATAGAGCTGTACATAAGACATTGAGAAATCTATTTCAGCTTAGTATTCAGGATAATAATATTAGTCAGTGTGAACGGCATGACATTCACGTTCAGGACATAAAAAGGTAAAACTGAATTTATTTTTTTAGTTTGCCTTTAGAGTCACTTATGGTATTCACTAAGCCCTGTATACAAAGTGAGGCTTCCTTCACACAACAATTAGTTTGACAAACTTCTGACATTCTCCGTTACGTGTGGACGAGCCCAAAGAGGGTTATTGAGCTGCATTTGCTATGGGTAACAACAGATAGTTTACTCATGTGCCAGAAGTTTATAGAAACAGAGTAGCAGAGCTGAATTCGGTACAGGAGAAGACAACAAATAGGTGGTCAGACAGTCTAGGTTCAGCAATGTTGTCACAGTGTGAAAGTGAATGTTGCCGCTTTGTGAACCGCAGGTTGTCGTGACAGTCGCAAAAAATCCATCAGGTCCGGATTTCTTGCAATTGTCATGTCGCAACGTGGCCACAGTCACTTTTAATACTAATACAGGCGGAGCGACACAACAATTTTTTGGTCATGTTAACTGTGGCCAAAGCCACCATGTAGCCCCAGCCTTATACTTTTCTTTTGTTGTATATTTTTGTCCGCAGCAAATCTGCCACATAAGAACATGGCGTTAGGGGAAGTTATCAAAACTAGTTCAAATCAATCAGTTGCCTGTAGCAACCAATAGGAGGTTGCTTTAATTTTTTAAGAGCCTGTAAATAGAAGTGCTGCTGGATGTTTTGTGCAATTAAAATGTTTAATCTTGTCCCCTACAGTTTATTATCACGGAATAATCTCTGCAATTTCCAAAAGCGCAAATAAAGGGTATGGCAAAAAAAACAAAAAAACAACAAAAAAAAAACAACAAAAAAAAAAATACAAGTCCCTTCGTCCTTTGCGCACAGTACGGAAGCCGTCAGGGTGTGTGATATGTGTCGGAAGGCGGGGCTAGATGAAAGCGAGGCTCGGAATCCCAGAATAGCAGGCGGGCGGGTCTGGGCTCAGCTGTCTGTCCTCCGCTGTACGAGGAAGAGATGCACAGGGCTGTAAGATGGCAGAGCTGCAGATGTTGTTAGAGGAGGAGATCCCTGCCGGAAAGCGGGCGCTTATCGAGAGTTACCAGAACCTCACCCGAGTGGCGGATTACTGCGAGAGCAACTACGTCCAGGTGACAGCTGCGTGATTGATGTCACTGGTGCTGGGGGGAACGGCTGGCTGGGAAGAGGGGAGGTCTGCACACACAGTACAGGAAGTGGGGCTGACCGTGTTGGCTCCGGGGTCTCCTCTCCATGCCGTGCGGAGATTTCATTCTGTCGTTTCTCGTCCCCTCCCGCCTCCTCTGTGGAGGCCAGCGGCGGTAAAGTGAGGCAGGCGGCGGCGGGGTCCCTGCTCTGCCCACAGGGTGTGCCTTATTGTTTAATTACATGACTCATATCATCTCTCTTGGGTGCAGTATCCAGCATGTTATTAGCAGGTCTCTGGTGTCCCATCATCCCCTCCAGGACGTGTAATAATATCAGGCTTTTGTATGTCTAGACGGAAGCAATGCCCATTATATGCCCGGTGCCAACCTATCCTACTATACACGTATTGCTCTGTCACTTTAAGAGGGTCCTGCATGCCAGTTGTGCCATCCGCTTCTAACCCCTGTGAATGTTGGTTGGCGGCGCCATGATTATTACGGTTGCATGGGTCGCCTTACCTGGTGTGATAACGTTGTATTATGGTACGCGACTGTAATATGTGCTCGGCCACATCAGGCATGGACGTGTACGAAGGGCAGTGCCATAGCTGGAGGACATTAACCTGTCAGTCCCTGTAGCCGGCTAATGACACTGGGACTACGACTCCCATGATGTTTGTTGTGTAATACTAGCTCCGGATTCTGTATACGTACGTCGTCGTGAGTTCCTGTGATCTAGGGTGGTACATGTGACCCTGGTATTGCAGAAGTGACAGCTGGTGAGACCTCGTCCGCCTTCGTAACATCTTACTGCTTCCTGTTCTTCAGGAATTCAATGTTCTCCTCTCTGGGTGGGGGGTAAACTCCCCCCGGGGGCACTTGGAATGCAAAAATTCTGAAGCTGACCGTAGATGGTGGGGTGGCTGTTATGTCTATGTTGGTGAGACATCTGGACACCCCCACTATACTGGCTGTAGTTTGGGGGATCGGCTCGTCACTTGTGTGAAAACCAGGAAGGATAACTGAGTGTCGATCTCTGTGGATCTTCTCATCGTGCTTGTAAGCAGCTTCCTATACAGAGCCGGTGAGGGGAAAAGTCAGCCGTGGCGATGTACACTGGGACGTGGAGCGTGGCAGAGTACGGTGCCAATGAGCACGCCTTGCAGTGTAGATGTACACGCGGGTTTGTGTGGCAATGTTTATTTCTTTGTTTTTTCGTGTAGAAAATCTCGCTCGCTTTCTCGTTGTAGGGCATTTCTGGTTTTAGGTCAAAGTTTCGTGGTTCTAGAAGTTCTACAACTTTCTAATTTTTTTTTTTTTAATTGTCACATTATGTAGACTTCTGTATAATTCTGATTGTCACAGAATGAAGCGTCCAAGCAGTGCTGATGGTTTTTAGTTTAAAGGGACACACCCTATTGATAAGGGAACTGGTAAAGCCCAGCTGTCAATTTAATACATTTCCAGGAGGAATAACCGAGTAACAGCCAAATGCAGAGTTCTAAGAAAAATGCTCCAGAATTGTTTCATTTATAAGTACTTGCTAAAACAGACGTGTCAGGAGAGCAGACGAGTGCTCTTTAATGCCCTGTTCACACCACGATAATGGCCTCCATTTGACACTTGCAGCTGGAAAAGCTCCCGGTTACCTCCAACAGAGGCCTGCAATGTATCCTACTGTATAGGCCATACGACGGCCATTTTTAAATTTTTTTTTTTTTTTAAAATATACTGACCCGACAGAGCTCTATTTACCTCCGTTGGGCTATTGAAGCCCTTTAGATAAGTTTAAGCTGCCCATAAACGTAAAATAGCGGTTGGCTAAATGATCGTTCAGCCGACAGCTATTCCATCCGACTTCCCCTTCCCCTTTTCCCCGACATCTGCTGTGGGGGAGAGTCGGGACACCGCCATACACACTAGCTGGTCGGATGTTCCTGCCGAAATCGGCGGGTTTGGCCGACATACATCTAATGTTTATGACCACCTTTAGCTTTTCCCGGCATACTCGTTAAGGCCCTGACAGTTTTTTGCAGTGGTTTTTCGCTGCATTTTTTTCAACTGCGGCCATTAAAGCTAATGCAAGGACCGCAGGCAAAAAAATGCTGGGAAAAATGTTTGGAAACGAGCACCGCAGGTTGGTTTCTGCCTCTCATTGATTTCAATGGGAGGTCAGAGACTGAGCCGTTGCAAGAAAGAACATGCTGATTTTTTTTTTCCCCTGCGAGTGGCTTAAAGCAGCCCAGGAACAAAAACGCCTCTGCCTCCTATTGAAATAAACTATTGCAGACTTTTTTTGGCGCGGATTCTGCGTCAAATTCTGCACTAAATGTCTGTTCCTCAACTGTTTAAATACTGCCTCATAGGGGTTCTCTGGAAATGATGTAGCACTAGAGGCTCACATAATACTTAATTTCGACTGCTGTTACAATTTAAGGCCCCATGCACACGACCGTAATATTGCCCGTTAATACGGGCCCATTCATTTCTATGGCCGACGGACACCTTCCCGTATATCTATGGGAGGGTGTCCGGGCTGTAGAAACCTGCCGGAAAAAAATAGGACGTCCTATTTTTTTAATTTTACGAACCGTGCCCCTATACTTTGTAATGGGAGCACAGCTCGTAAAAACGGCTGGCCATCCCGGTAATTACGGGCACGGTCGTGTGCATGAAGCCTTAATGTGGAGTCCGGCCATTTTATGTTGATGGCCTATCATTCGGACAGGTCATCAATATCAGATCGGTGGGGTTCCGACTCCCGACACCCCCCACCGATCAGCTGACCGAGGGGGCCGCAACTTTCGTTGCCGCGACCTCTTCATTGTTCACCAGGCGCACCGTATACATCGGTAGCGTCTGTGTCTGGGATTTTAACTCGGTCCCATTCACTTGAACTGGAATCCCAGGCACAGTTGCTACGGAGGTATATCAGCTGATTGGCGGGGGTGCCGGGAGACAGACCCCCCCCACCAATCTGATACTGATGACCTATCCTAAGGACAGGCCATCGGTATAAAATGACAACCCCTTTAAGTCCTCAAGAGCTGATGGAGACCTCGTGATGGGTGGGCTATTTGGCAGGAGTGGGTGGTCATATTTGTATACCTCCCTCCTGCTGCGGACATGAGATTGAAGGGGTATCCCCATCAATATATTATCACATATTACAAGGATATGTAATAAGTTCTTGCAGTCAAACAAGACTTTATTGCTAGAATGAAGGGACTGCGGCCGTATTATTTACATATGGCCATGGGTTTCAAATGGTGAAAAACGGACAGATTAAACAAAATTATACTCACTCACTCACTCATCTCTGCCAGGAAAGACCCATTGATGATTTTATCAGCAACAGATTATCTAGGGTGTTTGGTGATCTGGCACCTTTCCAGTTTGTCATGCCAGATTAAAGGAATTGTACAGTCTAATGTTTCTGGTCTCTTCACCCCCCGGCTCCTTATTCTGCTTCTCCGTGCACATTACCTGGGTAATACAATTGTTTTTCAGGCTGCTTATCTTGTACTTCAGCAGTAATTGAATGTGCTGTGAGCCTAGGATCTGGAGGCGGTAGAAGAACTAGTCTTAGTCTTAAAGTCCATTAAGTCATATTGGAAGTGTGACTAACAGCTGCGCAGAATATGATTTCATGATAGACATGGTTACGCCCATGATGGTTATTTGGGGACTTATTGGGAGAAGTGTACGGATGCCGTCATCAGCCTTTCTGCAAAACTAGGGATCCTGAAAAATAAGGCCCCATGCACACGACCGTAAAAACTCTCCGTAATTGCGGACCATGATACGATCCGCAATTACGAACCCATTCAGTTCTATTGGCCGCGGACACGTTTCCGTACCGCTACGGATGGGTGTCCGTGCCGTAGAAATGTTCAGAAAATTATTGAACATGTCCGTTCTTTGGCATTTTACGGGCCGTGCTCCCATACATTGTATGAGAGCACAGGCCGAAAATGCGGCCGGCCGTGTCTGCAATCGCGGGCTGTGATTGTGGGCACGGCCGTGTGCATAGGGCTTAAGAGTCTTACGCCTCATGCACACGAATGTGTTTTTATGACTGCAATTCACCCGCAAATCTGCAAGTGAATTGCGGTCCCATTAATTTCTATGGACCCATGCACACAACCGTGGTTTCCACGGTCTGGGCATTGGCCGGGAGCTTAAGCAAAAAGATAGGACATGTCCTATATGGGCTGCCTTTTGCGGTCCAGGCTCATTGAAATTCATGTGTGCACGGTCCGCGATTTTCGGGCGGCCTGGGAATGATACTCCGTGGCCGTCCGAGCCGCAATTGACGTGCCGTACACACCACTGCGGTCATGTGCATGAGGCCATATTCTGATGATCTGACACTTGTTTCTGGCACAGAACTGTCTGGTAAGACCCCATTCACATCACATTTTTGCCTACGTTTAACTTATACGTCAAACGTAGGCTGTAAATAAGATGCAGATAAGTGGCATCCGTCATCTATAGACTATTATGGGATCCATTTAATGTATACGTAATGGAAAGCCCGTTGTTTGGAATAGTCTAGATTACTCCACTATTCCATATATCTATAAAGAGGTTTACCAGCAAAGCGGGGGCCAAAAAGACACGCTTTTGGCCCCAGTTGGTCTAATGGCGCCCTATAGACATGTTTAGTGTGTACGTTGGGAACTTTTCACGTTTGTGTTGTGAACATCGCAGAGTCCAGTGAATAGTTATAGCCAATTGGCAGACTTATCTGATTAAAGGACAACTCCAGCCAAACCCAAATAATTCAGCTTTAACTGAAGTTAAAGAGGCTCTGTCACCAGATTTTCAAACCCCTATCTCGTATTGCAGCAGATCGGCGCTGCAATGTAGAGAACAGTAACGTTTATTTTTTTTCAAAAACTAGCATTTTTGGCCAAGTTATGACCATTTTTATATTTATGCAAATGAGCCTTTCTTAAGTCCAACTGGGCGTGTATTGTGTGTGTAACATCTGGGCGTTTTTACTTGTTTTACTAGCTGGGCGTTGTGAATAGAAGTGTATGATGCTGACGAATCAGCGTCATCCACTTCTATTCACAACGCCCAGCTTCTGGCAGTGCACAGACACACAGCGTGTTCTCGAGAGATCACGCTGTGACGTCACTTCCTGCCCCAGGTCCTGCATCGTGTCGGACGAGCGAGGACACATCGGCACCAGGCGACAGAGGCTACAGTTGATTCTGCAGCAGCATTGGCGTTTGCAGGTAAGTCGATGTAGCCTCTGTCGCCTGGTGCCGATGTGTCCTCGCTCATCCGACACGATGCAGGACCTGGGGCAGGAAGTGACGTCACAGCGTGATCTCTCGAACACGCTGTGTGTCTGTGCACTGCCAGAAGCTGGGTGTTAACGAAGAGAAGTGGATGATGCTGATTCGTCAGCATCATACACTTCTATTCACAACGCCCAGCTAGTAAAACAAGTAAAAACGCCCAGATGTACATAACTTTAAACACGCCCAGTTGTAATTAAGAAAGGCTCATTTGCATAAATATAAAAATGGTCATAACTTGGCCAAAAATGCTCGTTTTTGAAAAAAACAAAAACGTTGCTGTTATCTACATTGCAGCGCCGATCTGCTGCAATAGGAGATAGGGGTTTGAAAATCTGGTGACCGAGCCTCTTTAAAGGGGTTCTTCACCATTCCTCCACCCTGTGAAAAACGATAATTTTTGCCCAAGTTATGAGCAATCTTATATATATGCAAATGAGCTTTTCAATGGACAATTGGGTGTGGATTGTGTTTTTACCAACTGGGCGTTGTGAATAGAAGTGTATGACGCTGACAAATCAGCATCATACACTTCTCATCGTTCCCACCCAGCTTCTTTCACAGCAGACACAGCGTGATGTCACCCACAGGTCCTTCAACCATGTCGTCGGACAAAGAAGATACATCGGCTCCAGGCGTCCAGAAGGTTAATATGCTTGTCTCTAGGGAGTTTGCTATGCTTACCTTCACATGGTGATGCTGCTGCAAATTCAACTGTACTCTCTGACGCCTTGAGCTGATGTGTCTTCTCTCTTCCGACGCCAAGGTTGAAGGACCTGTGGGTGACGTCACGCTGTGTGTCTGCAGTGAAAGAAGCTGGCTGGGAATGATGACGTCACCCACAGGTCCTTCAACCTTGGTGTCGGAAGAGAGAAGACACATCAGCTCCAGGCGTCAGAGGGTACAGTGCAGGGTATGTGCAGGTAAGCATAGCAAACTCCCTAGAGACGAGCATATTGCCCGTCCGACGCCAATGTTGAAGGACCTGTGGGTGACGTCACGCTGTGTCTGCTGTGAAAGAAGCTGGCTGGGAATGATGAGAAGTGTATGATGCTGGTTCGTCACTGTCATACACTTCTATTCACAACGCCCAGTTGGTAAAAACACAATACACGCCCAGTTGGTAAAACGAGAAAACACGCCCAATTGTCCATTGAAAATCTCATTTGCATAAATATAAAATTGCTCATAACTTGGGCAAAAATGATAGTTTTTAAAAAAAAAATCAACAACTTTGCTGTTCTCTACATTGCAGCGCCGATCACATGCAAGGAGATAGGGATTTGATAATCTGGTGACAGCCTCTTTAATTTTAACTCTGTGAGTAGAAGGGAGAGACCCCCTTGAACACAATCTCTACTACTGCCCCCCCCCCCCCCCCCCCATCCTTCAGCTGAGATGCTCTTCTGTGTTGGGGTCTTTGCTCGGCTGTAGCTGCTGTAGGGAGTTCCCTGGTCAGGATTCCTGTCTCTTGGTGAATCCTAAGAAACTGCTCTACATCTCCAGGCCACGGACAGCTGCGGATTTCAGTGTGTGCTCAGGGGTTCACATAGATACTTCCATTTCCTACCTCCAAAAAAAGTGGCGGAGGGGATTACATAAGGGGGACCCCTAAATAATATGGACTATCTGAACTAGACTCTCGTTGTTTCTCTCCTAGGAACACTCGCAAGTTATTTAATTGAACATCATGTATTGCCTGATACCAGAGAACAGTGGCTTGTGTAGTTTACAGTTAGGGTCTCCTTTTTTTTTTTTCTCTTTACAGCGGCCAATATGGGCCGTAAAAACAAGCCTCTGTCAATGACCGCTCGAGCTGCGATCACTAAGTGTATGGGGATGAGCAATCATTACTCCGATCTCTCATCCCCATACATTACCATCGTGTCGGAGCCACGTCTACCTGTTTACACAACGATATTTTCTGCTGCATAGACGATACGATCAGCCGATGAACGAGCGTTCATGTGCCCGTGTATTTGAAGTTTTCATGTATTTTCTGATTTGACTTTGGCCGGTGTCGTGCGGTATTTATTAACCTTTCCAAATCTGCGACTCGTGTGCGATGGCTTCAGTGTTACTTCCTTATACTTTATAAGCCGGCACGTTTACCTCATTTGTGGTGCCACCGGAAGTATCGACTTCCTACTGTGAGGTAAAGGTTATGATTTCACTAGTAATCCATACGTGGTTACAGAGCTGGTCCGTTGTAAATCGGCTCCAAACATGACTTTATTTCGGACTGTTGTCTCACTAAGCCGACAGCTATCTATTGTGTAAGGCCGGCTAAAACCGGATCTGTCACATCTCCTGACGTTTGTTTTAGTAAATGTGTTCCTCATTGAATAACAATTCTGCAACATATTTTCCTAGAACGCTACGTTGTCATTCCTCTTTTATTCCTCCTAGAAATGTATGAATAAGTTGATAACTGGATGTTACTAGTTGGGGGGTGTGTCCCTACACAAACTGACACTGTCCAATCAGTGCTGACAGAGTGAGACAATAGGGACACGCCCCTCTCACATAGGGAATGGTTACACCCATTTGTCAATTTATTCATACATTTCTAAGAGGAATAACAGAGGAATGGCGTAGCAGAGCTCTCAGAAAATCTGTTCCAAAATTGTTGTTTCATGGGGAATACAAGCATTTACTAAAATGGACCTGTCCGGAGAGGTGAAGGGTCCTCTCTAAGCTCTGTTAATTACATGTTACTTAACTTTTGAAGAGTTTCTGTGAAAGGGTTTTCAACGATTTAAAAATGTATGGCTTATGCGGAGGATCAATATTAGATCGGTGGTAGTCTGACTCCCGGCACTTACACCGATCAGCTCTTTGAAGGGGACGCGGTGCTTGTGCGAGTGCTGCAGCCTCTTCATTGTTGGCACCGGTTTCAGTCTGGTTCATACTTGCACACGCCGATACTTAGTGGCTGTGAATGGGACGACGCAGCAATACCATGCACAGCCTTTAAAAAAGTAACTGCGTGTGCCATCACAAACTAGACTGAAACCGATCAAATATTGGCTTCGCGTTGGCC